>NC_086447.1:148180694-148494027 GCF_028390025.1 Pseudophryne corroboree
TATTTACAGTCTCCAAAAAGTCACAAATAGCCTCTGGCCCTGTCTCCAATTCTACTGAACCTGAGGATGCTGACGACTGCTGGTAAGTACATTAGCATTGGGTGTGTTTCTACATCAATTTGGATACAATAATAATTTTTATTTTTTGATAGGTCCATCCAAACATGTGTTGCCACCACAGAAATGCAGTCTGGGTGTGTCTTTAAGACCAGTACACATCACAATACCACGTTGATGCATGTCGGAGGTATCAGCCGTGCCACCAATGCAACTCCTCGACAGTCCGCAGCCATTGTCACCACATTCATCAAACTTGCCTGTTGAGTAATTTAAAAAAACACAAAAATGACACATACTTTCACACACACACTTTACCATAAGTCAAACATTGGGCAAAATTTTCAAAGATGGACGTTCCATTTAACCAATCAGATTCTAGTTCTCATTTATGTAGCACCTTCTAGGAGGAAAAACATGGAATATGATTGGTTGGTATGTGCAACATCCCATATAAAATAGAACTCCCATCTTAGAAACATTTCTCCATTGTAGTTTCACAGTTTAAGGAGGCAGCTTAGTGACAAAGTGGTGATATAAATAATGCACCGCTAAAAAACGAAACATTATGGTCTTAAATCAATAAACAAAGAAAATAGTTGTGCATACAGTATGTTGTCCATAGCCAGCAAACAAAATCAGAATATAATTTAGGAAATTAATTACCCCAAAATATGGCACATATACAAAATGTGGATATGGACAACATCCACAAATTCCTAATTAAAGTAACTTAACATTTGTAGACCTAGGAAGCAAAACACATAGGAAAATCTTCATGAGTTCATCAAATTATACTTACACACAAGTGGTCTCTCATTTCAGGGGATACCATTCTTCACCCAACTCAGCCAGGACAAGTGCAGGAACCTGACAATGAAGACACATTCACCTTAAATCTCACAGCAATACCACCGCCTGACCCAACAACTACACAATTGTCTATTCTGCCCACTCAAAGGACACCAGAACAGGACATAAGCCCTACCACACCACGACCACAGTCTCAGGTACAGGCTTTTTGGGACAGCCGGTCCACCTAGAAAGCCAACAACCTAGAATGTTTGCGTAGGCAATCCCAATCTATTGGTAGTCAGGCCCATCACATCCCCAGATTATGCAGAAGTAACAGCAGACAAACCACAGAAATCACCAGAATGGCTAACACCCAGTGTCGGACTGAGGCATGTAGGGCCCACCAGGGGGGGGGGGGTGCAGTGGTACGGGCCCATTTTAGGGGTGTGGCCAGTCTGCAGAGGAGGTGTGGCCTGCTACCTCATTGGCTTGACTAACCATTAGAGATTGCAACTTTTGGGCCCCTTCATAAATTTATACAGTAAATTCAGCTGCTGCATGCATGATAATGTACCAGATTAATAACAGATTAATAATAGCAATGCACTGTAGAAAATACACCATGGTCCAGTATAAGGTAACATATGTATAATGTATAATTCAAGTGCACAGTCTAAACCTGATCCTTAGAGCAGGAGATGGGCCCCCAGGCAGTAGGGCCCACCGGTGGTTTCCCCTGTACCCCTGTGGGCCAGTCCAAGCCTGCTAACACCCTGGAAATAATGAGGGCAGTAATAGTAGGATGCTAGACACATACCAAAGAATCATGGATGAGAATCAGAGGCTCCATCAAACCTACCTGCAGATATTAACAGCAACACAAAACACGCAAGAGAGCATGGTCCGAATCATGGAAATCCACACAACAGCCACTAGAGACTTGAATCTCGCTCTAACTACCCTAACCCAGCATCTCACTCATCAATCTAAACAAACAAGTACCAGTTATACAGCCACCTGTAACCTCGCCACCAAGACGTTCTGCCTGAACAAGGGGAATACAGCTTCAGAGGACAACCTGCAAAATAATTTATCTTAATCATGAGTTTGAAATGGACATTGGTAATTTTATGCAAGTAGCATTTTACATGTTCTGGTCACAATTAAGGCCATGGTTTATTTTTTTGTAAAATTTTCAAAAAAATTACATATTCAAAACTAAAACCAAGGTGAATTAATTCTACAGACATTTGAGTCTAGTTGTTAAAGTATATACTGTAATATGCATGGTCACATTCAAGCACTATAGATTACACATGCGGCAGTGGTAAAGTATTGATATAGAGTAGAGTGTCCTTAATAACAGTTTATTCTATTCATAAAAATTACCTTAGGGAGATGTAAAAGCATGGGCAAACATACACAAAGCAAATAAAAAAACACATAGAATACTGTGCTGCTATAATGTTTATACTAACTTTATTGCAGTTATTATAGATTGCAATGTATAATGCATACAGTAAAATGTGGTATGTTGATTAAAAACTAACAATACCACAATAAAACTTACACTATTCTCAAAACCATACAGGGATATTATAACACTTACCTTAGTAACTGGACAGTAGTGATAGTTGTTAAACACACCAGCCAAAAGCAGTTCTATTTGAAATGTCTTCATTTCTACGATATGAGGCCTTCTGTGGTTGAGTTTAAGGTATTTCCATCCGCATTCATAAATACGAATATTTGGAAAATTAATGTGTTGTATGAAACAACAACCGTATTTGACCGATGGTCTATTCATTTGTATTTGTGTAGACGGCCATGAAAAACAATACGAATGGGCCAAACACTGCCGAGTTTAATGTTTAGTAAATCACTGAGATGCCACTTAGAAAAAAAACCACAAACTCGAATGGAATCGGGACCTTAGTAAATTTTCCTATTAGTGTTCTTGACGCAACGGTACAAAATACGCGACGCAAATGTTTTTTGAAGTCACTCTAGGGCTTAAAATTTTGAATGAAAGACCAGGCTAACGTAAAAATAACAGATGTGCTTATCCTTGAGACACAACCTTTGCTACATTTTCATACTGATTTTGTTTTTAGTAAATAAGGTGTATCAGATGCCTCAAGTTAAGAAATAGAAAAATAATAAATCAAGTTAATGGTTTTCAGTGGCTATCTATATAAAACCATAACGCTTAGTTCTAAAACAGATTGTGGAAAAATACACACTTTATAAATATAACAACAGTTTTGAACAGTAGAGCACAAGTGGGTAGTAAATTAAATTACTGAAATAAATTAATAAAGTGAGATTAAGATATACTGTAGGAAGCTTAATCAAATTAAATAATGGGGAGACAACAAAGGAAATAGAATCAAAGCACTGAGCAATGGAAGCAAAAAAGATACAATGAGTATAGAAAATAATCAACAAGTAAAGACAAAAGAAATCTAATTTGGAAAATGTGCTAGATAAAAAAAATCCATTAAGAGGAAATAAGATTAAGCATGATATTTTTATAGAACTGGATAAAAACCATTTAATGGGTGAATCCCCTTTAGGAACAACATTTACTGTATATACTGCATAACACACAAATGGTTCTAAAATACTGTGTATAAACTCTTGTAAATAATATACAGGTTGAGTCTCCCTTATCCAAAATGCTTGGGACCAAAGGTATTTTGGATATGGGATTTTTCCTTATTTAGGAATAATGCATACCATAATGAGATATCATGGTGATGGGACCTAAGTGTAAGCACAGAATGTATTTATGTTACATATACACCTTATACACACAGCCTGAAGGTAATTTTAGCCAATATTTTTTTATAACTTTGTGCATTAAACAAAGTGTGTCTACATTCACACAATTCATTTATGTTTCATATACACCTTATACACACAGCCTGCAGGTCATTTAATACAATATTTTTAATAACTTTGTGTATTAAACAAAGTTTGTGTACATTGAGCCATCAAAAATCAAAGGTTTCACTATCTCACTCTCACTCAAAAAAGTCCGTATTTCGGAATATTCCGTATTTCGGAATATTTGGATATGGGATACTCAACCTGTATTTCTAAATGGTGAGTTACAATGTCATTGTTTATTATCTGCAAGATTTAATGTCATTGCTTCAGGAAAATGTATGTATTATACTGTAAGAATAACTGTCCACTACAATAAATTATTATAGATATAAGAAGTAACCTTGGATTTCAGTAACCTGTATAACAGCACTCAACCTGCCGCATTGTGCTCTTATATGGTCTCTAAACTCTTAGGTGAAATATAATAGTAAATGTAAAAAGCTGTAGAGGTCATTCTACTGGGGATCAAAATATTTTACCATCGGTGATATAAATTATGTACCAAAAAGAAGAAAAATATTGTTGACTGGTGTACCTTCTTGAGCTTGTTTACTTTTACCCAAACTTGAAATCCCCAGTAAGGACAATCTTATTTCTTTATTTAATACATTTTGATTTATAAAATGAAAGAATAATGAAAAAAAAAGTTTTGTCATACCTGATCAGATGGAGAATAGCATTTGTTCACCATTTTCATCTGTTAAGAAAATACATAATTTGTTATCTCATGGCAAAAAAAATAAAAAATACATTAACAAACAACAATGGGGGTCATTCCGAGTTGATCGCTTGCTAGCTACTTTTTGCAGCACTGCGATCAGATAGTCGCCGCCTATAGGAAAGTGTATTTTCGCTTTGCAAGTGTGAGAACGCCTGTGCTGCCGTGCTCTTCGAAAACATTTTGTGCAGTATCTGAGTAGGTCTGAGCTTTGCGCTTGCATTCACTTCAGCCTGTCTGGTCCGTGAATTGATGTCAGACACCTGCCCTGCAAACGCTTGGACACGCCTGCGTTTTCCCAAACACTCCCAGAAAATGGTCAGTTGACACCCACAAACGCCTTCTTCCTATCAATCTCCTTGCGATTGGCTGTGCAAATGGATTCTTCGTTAGATCTATCGCTCAGCAACTATCCGCTTTGTACCCAAACGACGTGCCTGCGCATTGCGGTGCATACGCATGCGCAGTAGTTACCTGATCACAGCGCTGTGAAAAACTGGGGTGCGAACAGGTCGGAATAACCCCCAATATGTCAATAAATTTTATATAGCTAAAATATGAAATACATAACCATAACACAGTATATGCAAAGCTGCTTTACAAATAGCTTAAAAGGGTGTTTCGCCATCAAGTTTAATATTCAGGTTTGTGTGTGTCCTAAAAACATAATAGATCATTATTTTTTCATCAACTTTCATTTGTGTTTTAACCGTGTTATTACGTAATCAGAATTATTAGAGATGTGCGGCGGACACTTTTCGGGTTTTGGGTTTTGGTTTTGGATCTGTATCTCAGTTTGTGCTTTGGATCTGGTTTGGTTTTGCCAAAACCACCCTTTCGGGTTTTGGTTTTTAATCTGGATGCTTTTTGAAATAAAAAAAACATAAAAACAGCTAAAATCTCTGAATTTGTAGGTAATTTTGATCCTATGGTATTATTAACCTCAATAACATTCATTTTCACTAATTTCCAGTCTATTCTGAACACCTCACACCTCACCTAACACCACAGAGGTAGCTGGATGACTAAGCTAAGCGACAAAAGTGGGTGGCACAAACACCTGGCCCATCTAGGAGTGGCACTGCAGTATCAGACAGGATGGCAGTTTTAAAAACTAGGCCCCAAAGATCACATAATGCATAGGAAAAAAAGAGGTGCAAGATGGAATTGTCCTTGGGCCCTCCCACCCACCCTTATGTTGTTTAAACAGGACATGCACAGTTTAATAAACACATCATTTCAGTGACAAGTGGTCCCCCTGGAAAAAGCTTGCCAAGTTCTCCAAATCATAGCTAGCTACAAACATACTTCTTTGATGACTTTTCACATTATGAGATGAGGCAAGAGGAAGAGGACAGTGTCAAGGTGATTAAAAATTAGAGAGGCACACGCAATCAGGAACAACACACCGGCTTTCACCTCCACTCCTATATTGGTGTGAAACGGAAAGATCTTCAACCAAGCAAATATATAATTACCACATTACTGGACAAACTGAAAAGCTAGGGGCTAAAGCCTACAAATTTGTATCCCCTTCTCCATTTTCAGAAATTAAGATAATCTCGGATTTAATGGTGGGCTGCAAATAAACTGGTGTATACCACAGGATCAAGATTGGATATTTTCCCCTCCACGGAGTCTGGAGACTTATTTTATGATTTTTTTTAATTGCATTTTTATTTACATATTTTGTGGCAGATTACTTATTTTTATTTTTCACAGCTCCCAGCCACACGCATGTGAGCATACCTGTGTGTCCCAGTTACACGCATGTGGGCATACCTGTACAGAATGTCTTGTTTAATTTTTTCACTTTTAATTTTTAAATAAAGCAGCCCCTTAGATGTTTTAGCTGCCCCTCATGAGCCCCCACAGCAGCCCCGGATCAGGAAAGTTGAGTACGGGTGGGTTCGGTACAGTACTAAGCACTGTACAGTACTAAGCACAGTACAGTGCTAAGGACTGTGCATTGATTTTTTTGTTATTCAGCCTCTGCCCTAGTGGAGTTTACCACTCTACAGTCAAAAATGATCTCATACTATAAGTAGGACTGTGGGAAGAAGTAATGCTAACCTCTGTGGCTACAGCATGCTTCAGCCCGGTAAGCCAGACATCTTCCTGGCTGTAAGCAACCATGAGACTCCATACTGGGCCTTATTCAGTAACTGTTTGTGCCTCACAGGAGCTCCTGTCCCATCTAGTGCTGCAGTGCAATGGAAAGCTGATGCAATGCAAGATCACTGCTCTTCTAACAATGCAAGGTCTTGCGATAACCCTACGCAGCCCTTAAGAAAATAACCCTGTACAACAAATGCGCATCTTTATAATAAATAATCCCAAAATGTAGAACATCAATAATAAATCAAAATTAAGGTTGACTAATTGGAGCCATTCATTTGAGTGAGTCCATAACATGAAATAATTAAGAAGAACCTCTCTCTAATGCTCTGGCAGAAAATCTCTCTTTTACCTCTCCGGCAGATGCGCTGGACTATGATTCTGTCTCTTTTGAGTCACACTGACTTTAGCCACAAATGTTGTCTCATTGGAAAACACTTTGTCAAAATTGCAATTTCCATTTCCACCTTTGCGGCTATGTTTTCAATAATCGGATGTTGAAGCTTGTTTCATATCTGCTGGTATTCTTTAAACCCAGGATCAAGTACAGCAGAACCCCTGGAATTATATGGCAGCAACCCTGGACTTATACAGCATAGACAGCACCCCTGGAGAATTACACAGCAAAGCAGACAGGCAACAGCATGCCTGGACTTAAATGGCAGTGTGGCAGCACACCTGGAGTGAAAGGGCAGAGGGCAGCACCACATATAGGGCAGCGCCCCTGGAATGATGTGGCAAAGAAAAGATGTGCAAGATGGAATTGTCCTCCCACCCACCCTTATGTTGTATAAACAGGACATGCGCACTTTAACAAACCAATCATTTCAGCGACAGGGTCTGCCACATGACTGTGGCTGAAATTATTGGTTTGTTTGGGCCCCCACCAAAAATAAAAAGCAATTAATATCTCTTTGCACAAACTGGTTCTACAGAGGCAAGATGTCATCCTCATCCTCAGATTTCCCCCTTCAGTGTTTACATCCTCATCCTCGCATAGAAATAATACTGAAACAAACCAAATCATTTAGGTGTCAGTGGACTGCTTACGCTAATACCCAAAGTTTCTGATGAATGCGTTGCAGGCAACATACAGTATAAGGGAGGATGTTCCTAGGTGGTTAACATCCTTACCCCTACTTATTATGGATTGACAAAGGCAACAAATGACTTAATAGCTGTTGTCCAGATTTGTGGAGAAATAATTCCACACCAAAGAGGTTTCTTTTTTGGTATTTTGCCCAGGCATGACAATGTTTTTTTTTTATCCCATGGCCAACAACTGTCTCCACTGGTGCCTTATTCAAACAAACTGCATAACCATCAGAATCCTCATTGTTAACTTCCTCCTCAGTGCCAGCTACACCAATATCCTCCTCATCCTGGTGTACTTCTACAGTGACATCCTCAATTTCAATATTAGCAACTGGACTGGTGGTGCTCCTCCCAGCACTTGTAGTGGGCATGCAAATGGTGGTAGGAGCCTCCTCTTCCCATACAATGTTGTGAAGGTTAGACCAAGACATCGCAACCGTGGACTGTGCCAGCACCCCTGTATTTTCTCCACACCCCTGTCATTTTAGAGCATACAATACAGGGCCAGTGTACCTTTATTTTCACTGCACCCCTTTAGTTTACAGCATACAGGGTCAGTATACTTCTATTTTAACAACACTCCTGCATTTTTACAGCATACAGAACTAGTGTACTTTTATTTTAACAGCAGCACCCCTGTATTTTTACAGCATACAGGACCAGTATACTTTTATTTTAACATCAGCACCCCTGTATTTTTACAGCATATGGACTAGTGTACTTTTATTTTAACAGCAGCACCTCTGTATTTTTACAGCATACAGGACCAGTGTACTTTTATTTTAACAGCAGCACCCTTGTATATTTACAACATACAGGACCAGTGTACTTTTATTTTAACAACAGCACCCCTGTATTTTACAGCATACAGGAACAGTGTACTTTTATTTTAACAGCAGCACCCCTGTATTTTTACAGCATACAGGTCCAGTGTACTTTTATTTTAACAACAGCACCCTTGTATTTTTACAGCATACAGGAGCAGTGTACTTTTATTTTATCAACAGCACCCCTGTATTTTTATAGCATACAGGGCCAGTGTACATTTATTTTCAATGCACCCCTGAATTCTTACAGCATACAAGGCAGGGCAAGTGTACATTTATTTTCACTGCACCCCTAAATTTTTACAGCATACAAGACAGGACCAGTGTACTTTTATTTTCACTGCACCTCTAAAGTTTTAAAGTCAGCACCCCTGTATTTTCACTGCATACAGGAGGACAGTGCCCCTGCCCCCTATTCAACACAGTGACAGCCAGGACAACAACACCCATGTACAGCTGCAGCACCCCTAACAGCACATGAAACACCAGTGACATCAAGGACAGCACCACTAACAGCACAGGGACACCACAGTGACAGGAACAGCACCCCTACAGAGCACACACTGACCCAACCTGACACCACCACCCACAGAGAGAGACAGAGGTCTGTCTCCCTCACTCTCCAAGTCTGGAGGGAAAATGGTGGGGACGCACGGCTGTTTATATGGAATCCAAAACCTGCGAGAATCTGACAGCGTGATGATAACGTTTTGCCTCATTCTGGGATCCGAGTCTGGCAGTAAGTGCCAAGCTGGACCCGGATTCTGGCTCAGAACGTGAAGTTGGGGGGAGTTCAGTTCTCTGAGAACTGAACCCGCTCATCTCTAATCAGAATTAATTATATTTTGGAATATGACACAAAGCTGCAATCTTGATGCAATTTTGATGTAGATAGCACCTGTGTAATATTTTAAGACTAGAATAATAATACCAAATTCTACCTGGCTGATATAAAGATGTTGTAAAAGGAAAATAAAACAGAAAAAAAGATAGAATGGAAAAGCAGTGTGTCTAAAAGAGATTAAATAAGGATTCTGCAAGCCTAAACATTAAAGTAATCTGAGGGTGGAATAGAATTCCATAAGGTTTTACAGTCTTCTACAGTATTGATCAGAGAAATATGTTACATGGGATCTTGTGACCTTGAGATAAGGACAAATTGCCAACATTGAGTTTAGACAGCACAAGTGAAACTGCAAAGTTTATATGGCAAAGATTTTTTTTCTTTAATGCTGTCAATCCATGTACAAAGCAATATAATATATACCTCAGACTTGACATCTTTACATTGATATGTTTTTCAGATCTAACTGCTTTCATGTACAGCTCTTAAACCAGAACCTTCTCTGCACCCAGAGAGGCATTTCTTTTAGTGTCATGGCCTTTACATAAAGTCTAGGGAAGGGAGCAATAAATTACTAATTCCCACTGTAATGTTGATACTGCAAAAATGCTACAAAAAATATAAGAATTTTTTTACTTGTCGAGATCAGCGAATGGCAGATTGGTTTGTGGAATATTTCTCACTGTGGTCTAATAATGTAAACCTGCAAACATATATTCGCCGTTGAAGTATCCCTATCATAATTGACTATGAATAAACCAATAGAGTTCAGGTTAGATAAGACAACACATTGTAGAATTTTGTATTATGTATGTTTGATCCAGAATCATGAGTTCAATTCACGACCAAGGCTCTTACTGAATGGAATTCATATGGTCACCAATATTTACATTGGTTTCTTCCCAGACTCCAAAAATCTTACTTCTAGGTTTATTTTTGCTAATAGTACTCCAGTGTGTGTGTGCTTGTGTGCTATAGAATTTAGACTGTAAGCCATAAATGGGCAGGGATTAATGTGAAAGATAAAATACTCTCAGCACAATGCTATGGTAATGGATGTTAAATAATAAGAAAAATAACAGAGCGCTGACATAAGTGTAGCAGCCTATAAACCTCAATACTGGGACAGATTGTATGCAAAATGTCATTTACGTTATGATTTCCCTTTTGGTATTGTGGTGATAGTTTGTTTAGCCTATCGCTGTGTGGAGGCAGACATCGGGTGTGTCTTCAGGGTAAAAGTGGGTTGTTAGCTTGTGATCTCCCGATTTGATTTGTTAATTTCCCTCCCCACCCCCATCTTTGGTAAAGTATTTTGTCAGCTTTGTGAGCAGTTGGCGGGAAAGGATGGCAGTCCAACAGCCATCTTGCTGCATTGGCGAGGTGCGCTCCCCTCCAATACACTAGTTAGGCTGATTTCATCTTACTGGTGATGGCAGCTCTACCTGACCTGGTGGACTTTGCATGTGGTATTGGTATGGAAGTCTGTGACCTCTCACTTCTCTGCTGTTGCTATTAGGGCAAATGACCCATGCAGATGTTGTTCTAAATAAACGTGCATTACTGTAAGTCAAGTGCTTACACTGAGCAGCTGCCATACTTTCTTCCACTATCATACTAATTTATTTAGCTATTAAAGCTGACCAATTACATGCCACTTACTGTATGTCAAGTTTTATTATTTACATTTCTATGATGTTACAGGTTGAGTATCCCATATCCAAATATTCCGAATTATGGAATATTCCGAAATACGGACTTTTTTGAGTGAGAGTGAGATAGTGAAACCTTTGTTTTTTGATGGCTCAATGTACACAAACTTTGTTTAATACACAAAGTTATAAAAAATATTGTATTAAATGACCTTCAGGCTGTGTGTATAAGGTGTATATGAAACATAAATGAATTGTGTGAATGTACACACACTTTGTTTAATGCACAAACTTATTAAAAATATTGGCTAAAATTACCTTCAGGCTGTGTGCATAAGGTGTATATGTAACATAAATGCATTCTGTGCTTAGACTTGGGTCCCATCGCCATGATATCTCATTATGGTATGCAATTATTCCAAAATACGGAAAAATCCGATATCCAAAATACCTCTGGTCCCAAGCATTTTGGATAAGGGATACTCAACCTGTATTTATAAAGTGTTTCATTATAATGGTTACTCATTATGAATTTGGGGCAGTAGCTGTCATCAGCCACTAGAGTGTTTATAACAATAATAACAATACAGATCAAAAGCACATTGGTTCTTCTAAAAGATTTTACAATTTTTTTTACAGGTCCCAGATACAGTATGTACTAGTGCCCAGGCTATTCTGTAAACATGCTGCACTCTGTGATAGAGACTGAGTAGGATAGAACAACTGCAGAGTATACCTCAGTAAGCATGGCATACATATCATAGGGAGGTGATGGAAGACACAGGGGAAGATGGATTAAAAGTGGAGAAGTTTCCCATAGCAACCAGCTTATAGCTATCATTTATAAGTGTACTGGATAAAATGATGGCCAGAAGCAGACTAGTTGCTATGGGCAACTTCATCTGTCTTCTTTAGAAGTTTTGATGCATCACCCCCACAGTAACATTGGCAACCCAAGATTCAGTTGTCAGCTCACAATGCTGTTGCTTGGAAAGATACATGTCTAATTCCTGACACATAATGTAACAGTATTTATTACAGTTGAACTATTCCCATTTGTCATCATTATCAATACGTCTTGGGTACGTAATCCCGGCAGTCGGGATGCCAGCTATCATAATACTGACCCTGGCATCCCAACTATTTGAAATGATGACAGAAGTGCTAGAGGCAGCTAAGCCTAATCCTCAGCCTACCCCTAACCATCCCCTACGCAGCCTAAACCTAACACTACTCCCGCAGCCTAATCCTAACTTCACCAGGATACTTAAATTCAGGATCTTACCTGTCAGGATGCCGGCATTGGTATTCTGACAGGTGTCAGGATCTCGGTGCCGAGATTATGACTGTCAGTATTCTGAGCATCGGGATCCCAACTACATCCCATCAATACAACCACAAGAAGCAAACAGTAGGTGACGCATAGTCTACCACATTGTAGTTATTATACATATTGGGCCTAATTCAGACCTGATCGCTAGGCTGCGTTTTCATACAGCGGGCGATCAGGTCTAAACTGCATATGCGTATACACCGCAATGAGCAGGCGCGTCACACGGGTACAAAGCGGATCGCCGCTCAACGATGGGTTTGTGCAAAGGATCCATTCGCTCAGCCGATCGCAAGGAGATTGACAGGAAGAGGGCGTTTGTGGGTGTCAACTGACCTATTTCTGGGAGTGTTTGGAAAAACGCAGGCGTGTCCAAGCGTTTACATGGCGGGTGTTTGACGTCAATCTCCGGTCCTGAACAGGCTGAAATGATCGCAGCAGCTGAGTAAGTCCTGGGCTACTCAGAGACTGCACAAAATTTTTTGTACAGCTCTGCTACACGTGTCCGCAAACTTGCAAAGCGAATATACACTCCCCTATGGGCGGTGACTATGCGAACGCATGACTGCAAAAATCCCCTAGAGAGCGAACAGGTCTGAATTAGCCCCATTGTAAGGTGAAGATTATGCTTGAACAGGTGATGTTCTGTAGCTCCTTTTACATCATTAGAGATGCTCTAACTTTTGGAGCCAATACAAAGTTTGATTAAAACTGTCCGGCACAATAAATTCAGTGTCTCAAAAACATTTTTGGTTCAATCAGCATAGTTTGTATTTTAAATCTGCTAAGCTGTTAGCTCAAATATAGAGTTTCAAAGTTTGAGTTTGCAGCTCAAGATAAAAGGATAAAAATTCCCTTCTCTGCCTGCTTGAGCATAAATGTCTACATTTGATAGTATTTTGAACATCTTTTTACATTCTAGTTTGATTCCTGAATTGCCTATTTGTCTGGGAAAAAGTTGAAAATTCTACACAATATTATTATTTAATAATAATAATAATAATAATAATAATAATAATTTTATTTATATAGCGCTCTTTCTCCAATAGGACCCAAGGCGCTTAACAGATACATAGCATAATATAGTACAGAAAATAATGAAGTACATTTTCATAAAATACAGAAGCATGAAGATACTAAAAGGGACACTATGGAAATGCTTGAGTAAACAGGAAAGTCTTGAGTCTACTTTTGAAGGATTCTATAGTTGGGGCCTCTCGCACTGTGCGGGGAAGTGAGTTCCATACAGTCGGAGCCGCATGACTAAAAGCTCGACCCCCAGATGAATTACGGTAGATTCTAGGTACTGCTAAAAGTCCTTCATCTACAGATCGCAGTAATCGAGTGGGGCAGTATGGGGTCAGAAGCTGTTTCAGGTACCTTGGGCCTTGGTCATGTAATGCTTTGAAACTCAGTAAGCCAATCTTGAAGATGATTCGCCATCTTACAGGCAGCCAGTGAAGGGAGTAGAGGATGGGTGTTATGTGGCTAGAACGGGGCTGGTTGGTTAATAGCCTGGCAGCTGTGTTTTGCACCAGCTGTAAGCGTTGCAATTCTTTTGCTGGTAGACCAAGGTAGAGGGCATTACAGTAGTCTAAACGAGATGATACAAATGCATGTATGACTTTTGGCATGTCATCTGAGGGAATTAAGTGCTTGATTCTGGCTATGTTCCTCAGGTGAAAGAATGAGGATTTGATTGTGGCTGATATCTGATGTTTAAGTGTCAAGCCACCATCCAGGACAACGCCAAGATTCCGCACACGATCACTGGTCTGTAATTCTGAATCCCCCAATTTAAACTAAAAAAAACTTTAGAACCTCTTCTCCTTGCTCAAATCTAGATCAAAATGTTGACCCATCCTAAGTTTGAGAGGGTAATGGAATTTTTTGGAACTAGGATCAGATTGGTTCATGAACCATTTTGAAACAATTTAACACATCTTTATGTATTATTACATATACATATGTACTTAGTAAGGTTGGAGAAGAAACACAAGATTAATAAGGTAGACCTTTCATGAATACTAATAGTTAATACACCTTTCAATTTTCATCCACAACCAGGGTACATTAAGATGGGTATGGTATAATAGATAGGTAGTGTCTAGTTAGTCAATAGATAGACACCACATGTTAGACAGTCTAAAGGTCGACAGGGTAAAAATGTCAACAGGGTCAAAAGGTAGACATGAAAAAAGTAGACTGTACAAAAGGTCGACAGGGTCAAAAAATAGACAGAGTTAAAAGGTCGACATGAAAATGGTCAACATAAAAAAGGTAGACACCATTTTGGGGTTTGTGTGGATAGTTTTGTCATCTGCGGCCCCCAATTGTAGAAAGCTTTGCTCACCACGCTTCGGGCTCGGTGACTCACTGCACTCACCAAAAGGTTTATAACAAACTCTATGCTGACATGGATGAAGAAGGTATGAAAAAGTACAAAAACATGTAAAAAAAAATTTAAATCCTGTTTCTACCTTTTTTATGTCGATCATTTTCATGTCAGCCTTTTGACCCTGTCAACCTTTTGTACTGTCTACCTTTTTTATATTGACTTTTTCACCCTGTCGACCTTTTGACCCTGTCGATCTAATGTCTGTCTAACATATGGTGTCTATCGATTGACTGTCTAACTAGACACTGTCTATCTATTATCTGGATACCCATTAATATTGAGATAAAATAAACCTTATCACTCACTAAGCTTTTCCATTTGCCATAGCACAGTTAATAGATCATGAGCAAACATTTAGGGGATTGCTAAAAGGGGCAATGGTGGCTGTTAATAAAATGGGGTGCATTTTATTGTTAAAATTACTCAAACTAAAACTGTCATTTTACAGTCTTTATATCGGCACAGAAGTTATATAATAAAAATCAGAAAAAAAATGAAAAACTGTAGATATTTTAAATACTGCGGCCATATTTGCTATATGCCAAACCATATATTATACACTTGTGAGCAGAGAATGTTTACACTTTAGTAAAATTGTTTAGAAAAAAATAAACAGAGCTAAAAGATGTAATCCATCTATTCCAGGTAATTTCTTCTAATTGATTTTGTCTCATTTTTCTTTAATTGAATCAGAGTAGTTAGGGATGCCAAGAAGAGAAGGGGAGTGAGTACAAAGTATAGCTTTGGATGAAGGGTTCATTCCCCAGTTACAACCTGATGGATGGCTAATCATACTGTACTTACTGTCTCTCTGCTGTTAAGTCCAGTTAGACACAGGGTCTTCAATTTGTTCTGGTATGGCATCGCCATCTCAGTAACTTTACCATAAATGTTTTCAGATGATTTTGTCAAAGTAAACACCATGCAGTCCTTGTTAGGCAAGCTATTTAATCCTGCCTAGAACCCCATTGTTTGCTAAATCTTCAACCAGTTTTCCAGACTAAATGTGAACCCTGTCTGCGGGTTCTTCAGTGTTTCCTGGTGCTGTTTTTTATTTTTTGCTTTTGTCTTCCTTGGTTTTTCAGTCTCCTAAAAGAACCTGCAGCATCTCTGAGGTATCTCCTGCTCAGTTCTCCTAATATCAGGCAAGTCTATACATATTTTAGTGGGGTGGCTGGCTGCATTTTGAATTCAGTACTGATCACAAGTCAATCACAGCTTGTGTACCAGCAGACAATCAGGGGTAGCATCGCACCTGCCCCTGATTGGCTGCTGGTTCGTGAGGGATGATTGACTTGTGGCCGGTGCAAAATTTAAAATGCACTGAGAAATAGAGAGGAATGAAAGAAGACCTCTCAAAGAAAGAGGAAGGGAGAGCTGCCCATGGAAGAAACCTCGTGGTAGAAAGAAGAGGAGGGCCAGTGGCTGAAATAAGAAGCTGAGGACTGGAGAGTGCTGCAGTGGTGGAAAGGAAAAGAGCTAAACAAAGCTCCCACTGTAGCCTCTCCCAGCACCATGGTAGGTGGCTTTGGCCATCTTCACTTATTTAACCATTCACAACAAAGCTCCCACTGTAGCCTCTCCCAGCACCATGGTAGGTGGCTTTGGCCATCTTCACTTATTTAACCATTCCTAAACCACCAGGGTTGTCGGGCACTAGGCACATGTGTGCAATCAGGCCTCAGGCTGGTGGTGCTTGTTAAGCGGGCAGAGAGCCCCTTGTAAGGGATCCTGGGGATTAGACTTTGTGTCATTATTTTTAAGTGGTAGTATGTTAATATCAGGGGGGTTCAAGCCCCTAGCCACTGATCTTTCCATACTCCCACTTCAAAATTTCCACTGAATAAAACTGCACAACATTCTGAACAGATCCTCTGTAACTCATTCTGGGACAGACTCTGAGGAAGCCGCTGATGTTAAAAACATCCGGAAAAACACATAAGGACTCTTCGGAATACCACTTACAATACCACAACCGTCCAGTTATTGCACACCACACGAGGCAGATGCATGGGACTGAATACTCCAGAGAAGGCTTCTTTAAAAAGGGAAAGTACCAGGAGCCGGGAGATGCCGTAAGCAGGACACAAATGTGAGTGGCTAATTGTTATTGGGGATAAATCTTCTCTTCCTTACTACACTTTGGGCCCCATTTATCCACGAGTTTCCATGATGGAAACTCATTTTAAGTGGTAAATGGGGCCAATTTCTATTTAACAAGGCTAATAGCGTTGCTAACTAGCAGCGCTATTAGCCTTTCATTTTCCCTATACTGCTGCACACTAAAGTGTATTTACCAACGAGCGCTATGTCTAAAATAGTGCTCGCTTACCTAAAATTGCTTTGTCTGCTCCGGGCAGACGTTATAGACACCACTGCAGCGGTGTCCGTCCTGCGCTCCGGCTCCGCCCTCCCGCAGCAATCCCGGCATGCATCCTGCCTGCCGGGTTGCTATAGAAACAGCCTGAAAATCATTACTGCGCATGGATAGATGTGCATATGTTGCATGGCTTACACATTCTGTCTCCCGATTAGTATTCATTTAATGTATTGAACTTTTTACATTTGAAGAACTGCAACCATTTTGTATCCATGTTATCATCATTAACATTGGTACTTCATTTTGCATAAAGTATTCATTATACTTTAATCTACCAACAATAATGGTTAATTATTGCATATCCCCTATTCTCATATTACATAAAGTGATTAAAAACTAGTGAAAAATCTAAATCTCTCTGCACATGTTACATCTGCCCCACTTTCAGTGCAACATGGTTTTGCCCAATTGATAACTTTTTTGGTTTGCTAACAAACCTGAATGAGGCCTATAGACAGACAGACACAGAATAATATTAGACAGACATAAGATAGATAGAACATCTTGGTAGCAAATATTATCCACATTCTGCTTGTATGTCAGAAGTTGGACAATGCACTTGAACATCCTCTTAATAAGGTGTGTAATGGAACAGTTTCCACTTGTCCTTATCAGTAACATGGTTATGTGAAATAATGCTGAATACATTTTTATAACATGGGTCCTCACACAATAACAAAGAACTTACATTTTGTTGTGTCAGATCACTAATATTTGTTGATATTCCTCGCAGCCAGTCTGCACTGTCATGTGCTGAATTAAACTGGAGAGTCCCCGAGCTGACGCCATCTTGTGCCAGCAATTCAAATGAATTAGGTCTGTTACAAATAGAGCATATGTATAATAATAGCATTAATAATAATAATAATAATAATAATAACAACAACACCACTAATAATGACAGATGTTCTATCTCACATATCACATACGGGTGGTCTTCAGTATGCCGGCGGTCGGGCTCCCGGCGACCAGCATACCGGCGCCGGGAGCCCGACAGCCGGCATACCAACACTTAAACTCCCTCGTGGGGGTCCACGACCCCCCTGGAGGGAGAATAAAATAGTGTGGCGCGCGTAGCACGCCACCGTGCCCGTAGCGTGGCGAGCGCAGCGAGCCCGCAAGGGGCTCATTTGCGCTCGCCACACTGTCGGTAAGCCGGCGGTCGGGCTCCCGGCGGCGGTATGCTGGACGCCGGGAGCCCGACCGCCGGCATATCGTAGTGAACCCATCACATACTGGGGTAGATGTATTAAGCCGAGAGAAGTGATAAAGCGGTGATTAGTGGAAGGTGATAACGCACCAGCCAATCATTACGAATTTGAAAAATGACAGAAGCTGTTTGGCTGGTGCGTTATCACCTTTCACTTATCACTGCTTTATCATTTCTCCAAGCTTAATACATCTACCCACTGTATCATGTAACACTAACCAAACAGTGAAAATCTAGTAATTGAACATGTTTGTAAAAACCATCAGAGGCCTCAATATACTATATACAATAAAAAAATATTAGGTAACGGTTACATGAATAAGCTGTATTGAACAAGCATAGCTGTATATCTGCAATTGGAAGATGATTTTAGATGCAAAGAGAGGATTTGATGTAATAGAGTAAAGAATATCCAAGACAGGGAGCATCACAAACAAGGTCAACAATGAGATACAATTGGGATATTGTACGAAGTGAGGGAGCACATGCAAGGTGTTAGATAGAATAACTGGTAATATTTAAGAGAAGAACCTTGTGCATTATGTATTACATATATAATTCTCATACTGTAGGAATTGAGAATAACTTAAGTCTTAATTTGTCAAGCGGTTACAAAAATGAGTGTCCCCTATAATTAGGTAATAATGTGATAACTCATTTATATTATTAAAGGAAATAAAATGACTATGGTTAATACTTTTAACATAGGAATAGACTCTTTACTTCACAAATAATAGAACCAAAGTGATCCCATATCCAGAACCTTCCCAGTTTTAAAGTAACTCTCCCTTATCTTCAGCAATAATGGTCCATTATTTAGGGCTTTACACCCAGGAGATATTTAAATGAATGTAGCACTTAATGTGTTGATCATATTAATTGAGCAGCAGCTGGAATACAGTTTTGTTAGCTTGACCATTCAGAAACTTGCATGGGCATCTGTAGAAACCTTTTCAATGTGGCAAGACTATGAATACATCAAATAAGCCGAGTTGACTCTACCAAAGTTTGTAATGCCAACAGTGGATGATGCCAATAGTTAATTCTCCCCCTGCATCAAAGCTGATTCAAGCCTTGACACTCTATCATCAATCCCTAATCTATTCTCCCAGTACATGTTTGGTACAGTATTTAACATACAAACCCACATATAATTTACTTAACTTCACCTGTGTTTAGGACAAGGTGTCCCTCAGACAGTACCATTAGACTTTGATCATGTCTTCCGAGACTAAGGCTGGGTACACACTAGACGATTTGTACCCTGCCCGACATCTCTGCTGAAGGGACCCGGCATGCGGTAAGTGCATACACTCTTGCAGATGCTGGGTCTGACGTGGGCAGATGTCTGACATGCTGTATACTGCAGTAAGCAATCGCTAGCAATGTCCCCTGTCATTAGCGACCTCATCTTTGCTTGTGAACCGATTCCTGCTATATAATGCCATGATTACTGGCATCGTAACAAAGGTGTAGGGCCATTATAATATTTTGCGCAAACCACATTATTATTATGACTCCTTGACCACCAGGACCATCAGGGGGACTCTTACTTATACGGGCATCCAGGAGAGCAAACTGAGGTTCAAGAGTCTCCTGGACATTCCGGGTAAATAGGCAGGTATACCCTTAATGTTTTAAAATAGTGTTCTAATAGACAAGTTTGATCTTAATTCAAAACTTTTCTCAGCAGGAACTTAGCCTACTGATATTCTTAGGAAAACTCTTGCAAATCAGTAGACAAAAGAAACAGGAAGAAGCTTTGTGTAACTTAGTAAATCATTTAACACAGAGGTTCTCAAACTCGGTCCTCTGGGGCCCACACAGTGCATGTTTTGCAGGTCTCCTCACAGAATCGCAAGTGAAATAATTCGCTCCACCTGTGTACCTTTTAAAATGTGTCAGTGAGTAATTAATTAATACACCTGTGCACCTGCTGGGTTACCTGCAAAACATGCACTGTGTGGGCTCCCGAGGACCGAGTTTGAGAACCTCTGATTTAACATATACTGTATGCACTATGCAGAGCCGTGCTCTCCTACAGAAAAGTAAGCTCTTAGATGATGAAAAAGTATTTCCCATATCTGAATAATGTAATATAGTTAAAAGAAAAGGCTCATATTTAAATTCTTGCTAAATATTCCATAAATCCTTGAAAAAAAAACAATGCAATCAAAATTATCATTGCTATTTATCGCTTTGGCTTATGAGCCTACTTTGTTACTTTCTGAGCTGCTCTTATTCAAACATTAATACCAGTAAATGCTTATGCACTACTTGCAAATTATTTTATTTCTTTACAAAAGCCATTGAATTTAGCATTTAGTCTTACTGTTTGCTTATCTCTCCTCATACAGCAAAGATAATCTATTCAAATTATCCAAAAAAGTGTTTTTATTGAAATTGCAAGAAAGTGAACTAAAAGCAAATGTGTTTATCTTCTGTCTAACCACCAGCAACAAATACTTTGTGGTACTTGCTTTGGAATTAATCCACCTTTCCAAAGCAGAGAATATTCAGATTCTACTATTTTACTACGTTTTTTTAATAATAAAATCTGCAACTGAAATTGATAATGTATGTACTGTATGTGGAGAAGTGATCCAGTGGAGACATTGTCCATGGCAACTAATCAGTGCGGAGGTAACATTTATAAAGTGCATTCTATAATAATATCTATAGCAGCTGATTGGTTGCCATGGGCAACTTCTCCACTGGCTCACTTCTCCACACTTTTCACTGCTTCATGAATAGACCCCAAAATATGTAAGAATATATGAAATACCATTTTTTTTTTAAAAGGCAACCTACAGTAGGGCACCAAGGGAGGGAACTCATGGTTTATGTGTGACAACTGGACACTAGAATCCCCATCTCTGTTTATCGTAATACTTTCTGTAGTATACTGTAAGACAGTTTCCCAAACTCTGCCATTACATTCCAGGTTTTAAGGAAATCTATGCTTGAGACCTGTTGGTTAAATCAAATTGTCTAAGATGGTAATTAAGTCAACTGTGCTCAAACATGGTTATCCTTAAAACCTAGACTGTAATGGAGGAGTTTGGGAAACTCTGTATGTATAGGATGTTATTGTCTAGTGATCAGCAGATAATAATTATTAAGGGGGCACATTGTGTGAAAAAAGGATTCCCCTCAATCAAACAATGGAGTGTGTAGGTGTCAGAATGGTGGATATTTTGCACATTTAGTTCCCTGATCCCCACATCATGACCAGAGAATAACTTCTCAATGTTCTTCTCAGTGTTCACAAAAGTTAAAAGAAAGGACTACCATCTTTCAAAATCGGATACACCTAAGTCTACGAATGCCAGTATGGGAGAGAGAGAGAACTTTTTTAACACTCTCTTACTTCCTGGTTTTTAAAAATGTCTACAGTGGTTCACCTGGAAAGGGAGCGTTTTAACATTTAGTTTCCAACATGATGACATCATCAAGCCTTGCCCACTTTTCTTTAGCAGCAAAGGGGTTAAGAACATTGAATTAAATATGTCTTTATTTTTTGGAAATATGGTACAAAACAGTCCTGATAAATTAAATTCATTAATTGAATAAGATCATACAAACCTTTGTTTAGCTGCTGAAGCCTTAAACCTTGAAATTCGAGCCATTAATAAAGGAATCGAAACGTCATCTATCCATCGCTTCTCATATTTGAGATCTTTAATTGTAGGAGATGAAGGTGATGATGGGGCCTAAAAAATGATGCATAAAAAAACATTTTTGATGTTTAATAACAGTAACAGAAATCCAGAATACAATAAATAAAATATTCCATTTGCTTTTTAAAAGTATTATGAGGCCATAATTCAAAATTCAAGGTTGTATTTACCATGCTATGATAGTTTATTGCCTTCTTGAGAATAATGTTTTTTTGTACAAAAATAAAGAAGTTGCAGTGAATGGTTCTTCTTTACAATCAAGTGGTATCACAAGGTAAACATGACAGATTCAACAATAGAGTGTATATACAGCAGAGATGAGCAGCGGGCATTTTTCGTGTTTTGTGTTTTGGTTTTGGATTCAGGTCCGCGGTCGTGTTTTGGATTCGGACGCATTTTAGCAAAACCACCCTTTCGGGTTTTGGATTTGGATGCGTTTTGGATTCGGGTGATTTTTAAAAAAACCTCAAAAACAGCTAAAATCATAGAATTTGGGGATAATTTTGATCCTATAGTATTATTAACCTCAATAACAATAATTTCCTCTCATTTCCAGTCTATTCTGAACACCTCACACCTCACAATATTATTTTTAGTCCTAAAATTTGCACCGAGGTCGCTGGATGACTAAGCTAAGCAACCCAAGTGGGCGGCACAAACACCTGGCCCATCTAGGAGTGGCACTGCAGTGTCAGACAGGATGGCACTTAACAAAATAGTCTACAAACAGCACATGATGCAAAGAAAAAAAGAGGTGCACCAAGGTCGCTGGATGGCGGTCGCTGGATGGCTAAGCTTTTCAACACAAACACCTGGCCCATCTAGAATTAGACTCCAGTATCATGTGAATTATAAGGCAATATCACTGGAATTATTCATTCTAATCAATGGAATTATTGGTCCAATCACTGGAAGAAAATGTCAAAATTACTAGAATTAATTGCCAGTATCACAGGTATTATTCGCTCTAATCAATGGTATTATTGGTCCAAATCACTGGAAGAAAATGACAAATCACTAGAATTAAAAGCCAGTATCACAGGAATTATTCGTTCTAATCAATGGAATTATTGGTCCAAATCACTGGAAGAAAATGACAAAATCACTAGAATTAAATGCCAGTATCACAGTAATTATTTGTTCGAATCAATGGTATTATTGGTCCAAATCACTGGAAGAAAATGACAAAATCACTAGAATTAAAAGCCAGTATCACAGGAATTATTTGTTCTAATCGATGGTATTATTGGTCCAAATCACTGGAAGAAAATGACAAAATCAATAGAATTAAAAGCCAGTATCACGGGAATTATATCAAATGGCAGACACTGAGCAGCACGATGCAGCACAAGACACTGAGCACTGACCAGTGATACTGAGCACTGATGATACTACTGAGCACTGATACTGAGCACTGATGATACTACTGAGCACTGACACTGAGCAGCACGATGCAGCACAAGACACTGTACTAATATTAGTAATGTAGTATTACTGAGCACCACGATGCAGCACAAGACAATGAGCAGTGATACTGAGAACTGATGATACTACTGAGCACTGACACTGAGCAGCACGATGCAGCACAAGACACTGTACTAGTATTAGTAATGTAGTATTACTGAGCACCACAAGACAATGAGCAGTGATACTGAGCACTGATGATACTACTGAGCACTGATACTGAGCACTGATGATACTACTGAGCACTGACACTGAGCAGCACGATGCAGCACAAGACACTGTACTAATATTAGTAATGTAGTATTACTGAGCACCACGATGCAGCACAAGACAATGAGCAGTGATACTGAGAACTGATGATACTACTGAGCACTGACACTGAGCAGCACGATGCAGCACAAGACACTGTACTAGTATTAGTAATGTAGTATTACTGAGCACCACAAGACAATGAGCAGTGATACTGAGCACTGATGATACTACTGAGCACTGACACTGAGCAGCACGATGTAGCACAAGACACTGTACTAGTATTAGTAATGTAGTATTACTGAGCACCACAAGACAATGAGCAGTGATACTGAGCACTGATGATACTACTGAGAACTGACACTGAGCAGCACGATGCAGCACAAGACACTGTACTAGTATTAGTAATGTAGTATTACTGAGAACCACGATGCAGCACAAGACAATGGCCCTCATTCCGAGTCGTTCGCTCTGTAATTTTCTTCGCATCGCAGCGTTTTTCTGCTTAGTACGCATGCGCAATGTTCGCACTGCGACTGCGCCAAGTAATTTTACTATGAAGATAGTATTTTTACTCACGGCTTTTTCTTCGCACCGGCGATCGTAGTGTGATTGACAGGAAATGGGTGTTACTGGGCGGAAACACGGCGTTTTATGGGCGTGTGGATAAAAACGCTACCGTTTCCGGAAAAAACGCGGGAGTGGCTGGAGAAACGGAGGAGTGTCTGGGCGAACGCTGGGTGTGTTTGTGACGTCAAACCAGGAACGACAAGCACTAAACTGATCGCAGATGCCGAGTAAGTCTGAAGCTATTCTGAAACTGCTAAGTAGTTTGTAATCGCAATATTGCGAATACATCGTTCGCAATTTTAAGAAGCTAAGATTCACTCCCAGTAGGCGGCGGCTTAGCGTGTGTAACTCTGCTAAAATCGCCTTGCGAGCGAACAACTCGGAATGAGGGCCAATGAGCAGTGATACTGAGCAAAATATTCCCAGTTATGCAAAACCCCTATGACTGATGTAACAATGTTTTCTAGAGCAAACTTATTCTACATAAATAAAGCATGCTCTATACTCAGTTGGGGATGGTGAGGCTTGGACGTATATTGTAAAGTGTTTTCATAAAAAATATATATATTTGCATGTGAAGGGTTCTTATATCTCTTTTAACAGCAGGGCTATATTAACCCCATGACCTGGACCCTGGGCTTTCAGGAATTATGGGCCCCCTCCTGCACTTCGATCTTTCACCCCAATACCACTGACATTTGGGAAGCAGAGCATCTTGCTATCATTTACACTTTCAGTATTCACACAGACACCAATACCCAGTTGAAATAAAGTCTGACAACCTCTTTTCTCACAGCGCAGTCATTCTTCCTTTACTTACCTAAGTGCCACCTGACAGAAGTGCAATAATTATCAGAATAATGAATGGCAACAGTGCAAGTAAATCAGATAATCCAAGACATATAGGTCGGTGTCCACTTAGCTGCAGTCATTTACAGCAGGTAATGGATTCAGCAGGGACTATCCAATTAGCCACGAAAACCAGCATTTATTATTATTATTATTATTATTATTATTATTATTATTATTATCATTATTATCCTTTATATGGCGCCACAAGGGTTCTGCAGTACCCAGTTACAGAGCACATAAACAAATATTCAAAACAGGAAAACAGCCACTTATAGTTGAAGACAATATAGGACAAGTACAGGGTAAATAATTGTAGCTACATCAGCAGATGACACTGGAATAAGTATCAGGTGGCAGAAAACCACGGAATTTGGTGCAGTTGAAGATTATTAAAGTAAGAAAAGGATAAGCACATTAGGGAAGAGGGCCCTACTCATGAGAGCTTACATTCTATAGGGGAGGGGTAGACAGACAGGGTGACACAGACAGGGTACACAGAGAGCATGGAACAGAAGCCTTAGGATGAGAGACAGCTGGGTTTGGTGAAGAAGTGGGTCTTGAGAGCCTGTTTGAAATTTTGCAGAGAGGTGGAGAGTCTGTGGGGGAGAGGTAGGGAATTCCAGAGACAGGGAGCAGCACGTTAAAAATCTTGGAGGTAGGGGTGGGAGGAAGTAATCAGTAGGCAGGAGAGTCGGCGTGCATTAGCAGAGCGAAGAGGACGGGTCGGAGTGTAAAGGAAGATAAGGTTAGAGATGTAAATGGTAGAGGAGTTGGTGAGGGCTTTGTAAGTGAGTGTGAGAATCTTGAAATGGATTCTAAAAGGGAAGGGAAGCCAGTGAAGGTCTTGTAAGAGAGGGGAGGTGGACGTAGTGCATTTGGTGAGGAAGATGAGCCGGGCTGCAGCATTGAGGATAGATTGGAGTGGAGAGAGGTATTTGTCAGGGATGCCAGTTAGGAGGAGATTGCAGTAGTCCAGTCTGGAGATGACCAGTGAGTGGATAAGGGTCTTAGTAGCATCCTGGGTCAGAAAGGGTCTGTTCCTGGAAATATTTTTTAGATGAAAACAGCAGGTTTGTGAGAGGTGCTGAATGTGTGGCTTGAAGGAGAGGGAGGAGTCAAGGATTACTCCGAGACAGCATACTTAATGGCTAGAGGAGATAGTAGTGCCATTAATAGATAATGAAACTGTGATAGGTGAGGTTATGCGTGAGGGAGGGAAGATGAGTAGCTCAGTCTTAGACATGTTAAGTTTAAGAAAGTGCTGGAACATCCAAGAAGAGATAGCAGAGAGACAGTTGCAGATACAAGTGAGGAGAGTGGTGGAGAGGTACGGGGAGGAGAGGTAGATTTGAGTGTCATCAGCATAGAGATGATATTGGAAGTCAAAAGAACTAATGTGCTCAGGACATATAGAGAGAGTAAAGGAGAGGACCAAGCAAAGAACCTTGGGGAACACCAACAGTTAGTGGAAGTGAGGGTGAGGTGGAGTCATGAGAGGAGACAGAGAATGAACGATCAGAAAGGTAGGAAGACAGCCGAACCATAATCTGTGATAAGCAGCTGCCGGAGCTGCAGTGACAATTGGAATTGGGAGCTTCTCCCGGATCCCATGTGTTATCCCATGATCGCGGGTTATTTTTCGGCCTACATTTGGATAGCATGATAAAAAAATCGTATTATCAGGCCATTTTTATTAGCTGAAAAATGATTGCATCCAATTTGATACCGCCCATAGGGGGATATTCAGAGATGAATGCAGATCACTGCATACGCAGCCAGCACAGGAAAAGGCCGCCCAGCATGTGTAAGGCTGCCAACCGATTTGTCCTCAATTAGATTGCGGAGGCATCGGATCTAAGGTTGAACCCTGGCAGCGCAGTCTGGCTGCGCTGTCAAGCAGTCAGCGGCCATCTTTTTCCAGACGTCACGAAGCCACCCCGAAAATTGTTCTGCTCCTCCCCCATTTTCCCAGGGCCACCACTGCATTGTGGAAACTCCAGCCCCACCTGTCAATCACATTGCGCCCATCTGTCTGACGGAAAGAGAGATACAACGTAGGCTTTAAACCTAGGATCGAGCATGGTGGCCAAAATGTAGTGCTCTGATTTCAACAGATTGACCACCCGTGAATCCTGGTTAAGCGAATGAAGGGCTCCATCCACAAGTCCCACATGCCTAGGGGAATCGCTCCGTTTTAGTTCATCCTTCAATCTCTTCAGCAGCTTCTGCAAAAGCCTGATGGGAATTACCTGACTTAGGCTGGCAGTGTCTGAACTGACTTCACGTGTGGCAAGTTCAAAGGGTTGGAGAACCTTGCACAACATGGAAATCATTCTCTACTGTGCTTGAGTCAGGTGCATTCCCCCTCCTTTGCCTATATCGTAGGTAGCTGTATAGGCTTGAATGGCCTTTTGCTGCTCCTCCATCCTCTGAAGCATATAGAGGGTTGAATTCCACCTCGTTACCACCTCTTGCTTCGGATGATGGCAGGGCCGGTTCAGGAGTGTTTGCTGGTGCTCCAGTCTTCGGCACGCGGTGGCTGAATGCCGAAAGTGGCCCGCAATTCTTCGGGCTACCGACAGCATCTCTTGCACTCCCCTGTCATTGGGATGTGCTGGAATTTGCCCACATGTAATGCACGCACAATATTGGTAGCGTTGTCCGATATCACAAATCCCCAGGAGAGTCCAATTGGGGTAAGCCAATCTGCGATGATGTTCCTCAGTTTCCGTAAGAGGTTGTCAGCTGTGTGCCTCTTATGGAAAGCAGTGATACAAAGCATAGCCTGCATAGCAACGAGTTGGTGTTTGCAAGATGCTGCTACTGGTGCCGGAGCTGTTGTTGCTGTGGCAGGCAATACATCTACCCAGTGGACTGTCACAGTCATATAGTCCTTAGTCTGCCCTGCTCCACTTGTCCACATGACCGTGGTTAAGTGGACAGTGGGTACAACTGCATTTTTTAGTACACTGAGGACACTTTTTCTGACGTCTGTACATTCTCGGTGTCGCCTGCCTAGAGAAGTAGAACCTAGATGGGATTTTGTACCAGGAACACACTACCACAAGCAATTCTCTAAGTCCCTTTGAACTAACGGTGGATACCGGACGCATGTCTAACACCAACATAGTTGTCAATGCCTGAGTTTTCTGCTTTGCAACAGGATGACTGCTGTGATATTTCATTTTCCTCGCAAAGGACGGTTGGACAGTCAATTGCTTACTGGAAGTAGTACAAGTGGTCTTCCGACTTCCCCTCTGGGATGACGATCGACTCCCAGCAGCAACAACAGCAGGGCCAGCAGCAACAGCAGCAGTAGGCGTTACACTCAAGGATCCATCGGAGGAACTTCAGTTAGGAGAGGACTCGTCAGACTTGCCAGTGACATGGCCTGCAGGACTATTGGCATTCCTGTCTAAGGAGGAAATTGACATTGAGGGAGTTGGTGGTGTGGTTTGCAGGAGTTTGGGTACAAGAGGAAGAAGGGATTTAGTTGGCAGTGGACTGCTTCCACTGTCACCCAAAGTTTTTGAACTTGTCAATGACTTCTGATGAATGCGCTCCAGGTGACGTATAAGGGAGGATGTTCCTAGGTGGTTAACGTCCTTACCCCTACTTATTACAGCTTGACAAAGGCAACACACGGCTTGACACCTGTCCTCATTTCTGTTGAAATAATTCCACAACGAAGAGGTGATTTTTTTTGTATTTTGCCCAGGCATGTCAATGGCCTTATTCATCCCACGGACAACAGGTGTCTCCCAGAGTGCCTGACTTAAACAAATCACCTCACCATCAGAATCCTCCCCGTCAATTTCCTCCTCAGCGCCAGCAACACCCATATCCTCATCCTGGTGTACTTCAACAGTGACATCTTCAATTTGAATATCAGGAACTAGACTGTGGGTGCTCCTTCCAGCACTTGCAGAGGGTGTGCAAATGGTGGAAGGAGCCACCTCTTCCCATCCAGTGTTGGGATGGTCAGGCATCTCAACCGACACACTTGGACTCTCCTTGGGGATTTGTGATTTAGAAGAACGCACAGTTCATGCTGTGCTTTTGCCAGCTTAACTCTTTTCATTTTTCTAGTGGGAGGATGAGTGCTTCCATTGTCATGTGAAGCTGAACCACTAGTAATGAGAAACATAGGAGAGAGCCTTAGCCGTTCCATGCTACTCTGTGTCGTAAATGGCATATTGGCAAGATTACGCTTCTCCTCAGACGATTTTAATTTAGATTTTTGGGTCATTTTACTGAACTTTTGCTTTTTGGATATTACGTGCTCTCTACTATGACATTGGGCATCGGCCTTTGCAGACGACGTTGATGGCATTTCATCATCTCTGCCATGACTAGTGGCAGCAGCTTCAGCACTAGGTGGAAGTTGATCTTGATCTTTCCCTATTTTACCCTCCAAATTTTTGTTCTCCATTTTTTAATGTGTGGAATTATATGCCAGTAATATATCTGGAATTAGACGGCAGTAATGTCTGGAATAGAAACCACTAGATAGATACCAGATACCACTGTGACTGGAATGATGATGACCTATGCACAGTGACAGGACACTACCACAGCACCCTACAGCAGCAAGATGCAGCACAAGACACTGTACTAGTATTAGTAATGTAGTATTACTGAGCACCACAAGACAATGAGCAGTGATACTGAGCACTGATGATACTGAGCACTGATGCTACTGAGCACTGATTTTACTGAGCACTGATGATACTATGGAGAACTGACACTGAGCAGCATGATTAGCACAAGACACTGTATTAGTATTAGTAATGTAGTATTACTGAGCACCACAAGACAATGAGCAGTGATACTGAGCACTGATGATAGTGAGCACTAATGATACTACGGCGAACTGACACTGAGTAGCACGATTAGTACAAGACACTGTACTAGTATTAGTAATGTAGTATTACTGAGCACCACAAGACAATGGGCCTAATTCTGAGTTGATCACAGCAGCAAATTTGTTAGCAGTTGGGCAAAACCATGGAGGTCATTCCGAGTTGTTCGCTCGCAAGCGGATTTTAGCAGATTTGCTCATGCTAAGCCGCCGCCTACTGGGAGTGAATCTTAGCATCTTAAAATTGCGAACGATGTATTCGCAATATTGCGATTACACACCTCGTAGCAGTTTCTGAGTAGCTTCAGACTTACTCGGCATCTGCGATCAGTTCAGTGCTTGTCATTCCTGGTTTGACGTCACAAACACTCCCAGCGTTCGCCCAGACACTCCCCCGTTTCTCCAGCCACTCCTGCGTTTTTTTCCGGAAACGGTAGCGTTTTTCCCCACACGCCCATAAAACGGCCTGTTTCCGCCCAGTAACACCCATTTCCTGTCAATCACATTACGATCGCCAGATCGATGAAAAAGCCGTGAGTAAAATACCTAACTGCATAGCAAATTTACTTGGCGCAGTCACAGTGCGGACATTGCGCATGCGCATTAAGCGAAAAATCGCTGCGATGCGAAGATTTTTACCGAGCGAACAACTCGGAATGAGGGCCCATGTGCACTGCAGGAGGGACAGATATAACATGTGCAGAGAGAGTTAGATTTGGGTAGGGTGTATTCAAACTTAAATCTAAATTGCAGTGTAAAAATAAAGTAGCCAGTATTTACCCTGCACAGAAACAAAATAACCCGCCCAAATCTAACTCTCTCTGCAAATGTTATATCTGCCCCCCTGCAGTGCACATGGTTTTGCCCAGTTGCTAACAAACTTGCTGCTGCGATCAACTCAGAATTACCCCCTATGAGCAGTGATACTGAGCACTGATGATACTGAGCACTGATGATACTGAGCACTGATGATACTACGGAGAACTGACACTGAGCAGCACGATTAGCACAAGACACTGTACTAGTATTAGTAAGGTAGTATCACTGAGCACCACAAGACAATGAGCAGTGATACTGAGCACTGATGATACTGAGCACTGATGATACTGAGCACTGATGATACTATGGAGAACTGACACTGAGCAGCACGATTAGCACAAGACACTGTACTAGCATTAGTAATGTAGTATTACTGAGCACCACAAGACAATGAGCAGTGATACTGAGCACTGATTACACTGAGCACTGATGATACTACGGAGAACTAACACTGAGCAGTATGATGCAGCACAAGACACTGTTCTAGTATTAGTGAGCAGTACAAAAGTACTCTGGAATTGTCACCCCCCCCCCCAGATACCACTGTGACTGGAATGATGATGACCGATGCACAGTCACAGGACACTACTACCACAGCACCCTACAGCAGCAAGAAGCAGCACAAGAGAGACACTGTACTAGTATTACTGAGCAGCAATAAGCACTGATACTGAGCACTGATACTGAGATTTGACACTGAGAGAACGTAGCCACGTCCTCTCTGTATCCTCTACAATGCACAAGTGAAAATGGCGGCGACGCGCGGCTCTTTATACGGAATCCGAATCTTACGAGAATCCGACAGCGGGATGATGACGTTTTGCCTCATTCGGGTTTTTTGCGAGTCAGGCGGGAACAACCGAGCTTAGCTCGGACCCGTGTTTGACATGTGAAGTTTGGTAGGGTTTGGTTCTCAGAGAACCGAACCCACTCATCTCTACCTATAATACATTATTTTCATTTTAATAGTGCATGCATCAGAGTAAAATTATCCAAAATGAGAATCTTACAAGACCTGCTCATATGAGCACAGCTTTCCATAACACAGTGGGGTATGGGCCGTTGGGTCGACCACACTTAGGTTGACAGTGTTGCTAGGTCAACATGGTCTATAGGTCGACATATGATAGGCTGACATGAAAAAAGGTCGACATTAGCTTTTTATATTTTTCTGGTGTCATAGAGTGACCGAGAAGCCCAATTAGTGCACCATGGTGGTCATTCCGAGTTGTTCGCTCGCAAGCTGCTTTTAGCAGCTTTGCACACGCTAAGCCGCCGCCTACTGGAGTGAATCTTAGCATAGTAAAATTGCGAACTAAAGATTAGCACAATTGAGAATAGACACTTCTTAGCAGTTTCTGAGTAGCTCCAGACTTACTCTGCCACTGCGATCAGTTCAGTCAGTTTCGTTCGTGGTTTGACGTCACAAACACTCCCAGCGTTCGCCCAGACACTCCCCCGTTTCTTCAGACACTCCCGCGGTTTTCCCAGAAACGGCAGCTTTTTTTCACACACACACATAAAACAGCCTGTTTCCGCCCAGTAACACCCACTTCCTGTCAATCACATTACGATCACCAGAACGAAGAAAAAACCTCGTAATGCCGTGAGTAAAATACCTAACTGCATAGCAAATTTACTTGGCGCAGTCGCACTGTGGACATTGCGCATGCGCATTAGCGACTAATCGCTCCGTTGCGAAAAAAAAACAACGAGCGATCAACTCGGAATGACCACCCATGTCCCCTCGCCATGCTTCGGGCAAGGTGCCTCGCTCTGCTACCTCTCTGCTCGGCACAGGTTGCCATTCCCAATTGTAGTCCACGTGGATTGCAAAGTAATAAAAAAGTTGAAAAAATAAAAAAATTGTGAAAAACTCATGTCAACCTTTTTTTATGTCGAAGGAAGAAAGATTGGCTGCGCTTATAATGTGGTTAGATATGACCTGGTTAATGGAGAGCTGAAAAACACGATAATGATAAATAAAAATATTTATTAAAATGTTAGTATACCAATGAAATTTAAACACAATATCTTAAAAAGTTATATGTACAGATAGACTCTGAACTGACCCTAAATATCATGCAACAAAAAACAGTGTTAGCACAAAGTAGATAATTGATATGGCATTTAAGAAAGAAATTATTGTAACATGCATGTAGCAATCATATGGCTACTCGCTAAAATGTATCATTCACCAGAATAGTGAGACTAAACAGTATCTAAAAGTACAGAGGCAGCATGTACTCCAAGATATGGAAAAGTCCCGACAGCAGATGGTTAGATTGAGGAAAATGATTGAATTACCTCTCCTGGGCTAATTAGTGCCGGGCGTCCCCGTTAAATCCAATAGAAGCCCTCTTTGTGATTATATGCTTTTCGGCAGATCGCCCTAATGAGGGCTGTTACCATATACTGAGAGATGTTTCTGTATTAGACGGCTTTTTTCTGGGATCTCCCGTGAGCTGGTAGAATCCTTTAATATGCCCACCTATGTGCAATAGGGAGTAAACTGTCCCGTGCCGTTAAATAATGTTTACCAGGTTTATGGTACTTGCCGTGCATCGGCGTTATCCAAGGTCTCCAGGTGAAATAAGATGGATTAACACACTGGGGTTGGAATGTCCGTGAGCGGCAGACGCCGCTAGCAACAGGAAGAAGCCGCTCAGTGAGAGGCGCTGATCGGAGCCGTCCGTGAAAGTGCTTGCAGTGCCAGTGTTGAATGGGTCAGCAATCAGAGAAATTGTGGGAGGAGCCTAACGCGTTTCGTCACGATCACGTGACTTTCTCAAAGGAATATCCCCTCCTTAATATGTCTATACTTTTATAGTAATCATCCAATTGGAACCAGGTGCAGTTCATATACAATAAACAGTAATCATACAATTAGAACCAGGTGTAATTCATATATAATAAACGGGTAATGTTTAAAAAATAAGAGTCAGCTCTCCATAACATAGAATGTGTAGCTATTCTCAAATTCAGACCCAAAAAAATCTTTTGGATCCATTAAGGGAGAAAGACAGTGATTAATTAAATAAATAAACTAAATAGTAAATAAAACAAGATCTATGTTATGTATTATAAAAATGCAATAGATAAATTTACCAACTAAAATCGACTGCAGGAACTACGTGACAGATAAAAGCATCACAGTAATTGATTACCGGTGTTGCACATTATAGACTCTATAGTCTATGTAGATGTTATAGTAAAGTAGCAAGTGACTGTAATAGGGTCAAATAGATTTGGGTTAATATCCTAAATATCCCAGTAATGGATTTTTTCATTACTGGTTTATATTTATATATATATCCTTACCAATGGTTTATATAAAGAAGAAGAAAAAAAAGAAATTAGGTATTGATCTATAAAATCAAAAAGATTTATTAAGGTAAGATGAATGAATTTAAATTATTAACCCAAATTCCCCAATATTTCCTTCTCTCGTTGTTAATATGTTTCTATACCCCTACCTGATATATTACATCAATCATGATAATATAAATAATAATATGTCCTAAAGAAGAAAGAGAAGATAGAGCCATCGGGACAGGGAACGAAAATCCCCCCAGCTGGTTATGTGTTGTATTTTAACATTAAGGATCAAACTCTATGGTTTCATTAAGACCGTTAGGAACAAGGGTTCTTAATTTATGGATCCAGAAATTTTCACGTTGGCAAAGTTTCCTGTACCTGTCACCTCCTCTTGAAGTGGAAGTGATAGTTTCTATCCCTATGAGATGTAAATCTTGTGGGTTTTTATGATGAAATTCGGCAAAATGTCTGGAAACACTGTGAAAGAGATGCCCCTTGAGTATATTTCGTCTATGCTCCAGGAATCTGGTTTTTAATTTGCGAGTTGTACGTCCCACATACATAAGTTGACAACTGCAGATTAGTATATATATAACAAAGATACTGTTACAGTTAATATAAGAATTTATACTAAACGGTACATTATCTGATGAGGAAAAAGTTTTAGTTTTATTCTGTATAAAATCGCAGGTTATACAATAATTAGAACCACATTTGAAACACCCTTTCACTTTGGTTAACCACTGTGAAGAATTGGGGGCGATGTTTGATTGTCCTGTAGTTCTTTTGTCTACAAAGAAACTAGGGGCAAGTTGTTGTTGCAAACTGGCAGATCGTTTAAAGATAATTGATGGTTTGTCACCAATTTCTGTCTTTAGGATTGGATCGGTTAACAGAATTGAAAAATTGTTAGAAATAATATTCCTGATTTTTAATGAAGAGTTGTTATATTGTGAAAAAAAGTGTGGTTGGTCCTGCTTGAATTTGGAAATGTCCTGTTTATAATGTAGTAACTCTTCTCTATCAATTTGATTCACACGTGTACGGGCTTCTTGAATCAGCTCTATAGGATACCCCTTTTCACATAGAGATTGGGATAATTCATCAGCCTGAGCCGTATAATTATGATATTCACTACAATTACGCCTAATGCGTCGTAGCTGGCCATAGGGAATATTCTTAATCCAAGGTTTATGGTGAGAGCTATCAAAAGGTAAAAAATTATATTTATCTACTTCTTTCCTAAATGTTTTAGTTGAGATGATTCCATCCACTATAGTGAGGGAGATATCGAGGAAGGAGATGGAAGACCTGTCTATAGTGCAAGTGAAGGACAAATTAAAATCATTATTATTCAAAAGTGATGTGAAATCTGAAAAAAGATCAATATCTCCATCAAAAATAAAAAAAAGATCATCTATATAACGGCCATAGTATACGAGGTCCGCGCCCAAGCCCCGCCCCCAGACATGCGCATCCTCGAATGCTCCCATGTACAGGTTGGCGAAGCTGGGCGCGAACCTCGTACCCATGGCCGTCCCCAGAATCTGTAAAAAAAATTGGTTATTGAATAAGAAATAATTGTGCGAAAGAATAAATTTAATTGCGGCCAAAATAAATTCCTGTAGATCCTTAGATAATGAATTGGATTTAGAGAGATATTGAGCAACAGTGGAGATACCCTTATTATGCGGGATGTTTGAGTATAATGCCTGTACATCACAGGTCATAAAGAAATATGAATCCTTCCACTTAATCTTCGCAATAGAATTTAAAAAAGATGTAGTGTCTTTAATATGTGATGGGAGAGTGGATGCGAGTGGTTGTAAAAAATAATCAACAAAATGTGATAAATTAGAAGTGAGGGAACCAACACCAGAAATTATAGGTCTACCCGGGGGTGCAGTGAGTGATTTATGAATTTTGGGTAGGTGATAGTAAGTGGGAGTAATAGGGTGAGTGGGTATAAGGTATTTCATCTCCTCCCTCGATATCATACCTCCCCTGAAAGCATTCTCAACCATTTTAGTAAGTGACCTGTGAAAGTCACTTGAGGGATCTGCAGGTAATAGTTTGTAGACTTTTATATCTCTTAGTTGTCTGTAAGCCTCGGATAAATAATCATCAAATTACTTAATAAAGGCCTCAAATTTGCCCCATCTAAACCCCCGGCATTTTTCAGTCTCTTTGTAGAGCTTAATAGATATATACGGACTCTTACTCGAAAGAGATATTTTGTTTCTAAAAAATTAACCCAGGAAAAAATAGATGGCATACCAATTGTCTTAGACAATGGTGATAAGAACGGCATAGATATGCTGGAATCACTTCTTCAGGAGAGTAATCCCCTTGAGGAAACTATTCCTATCTATACTACAGCAGGAATTAATGATCGTGGTTTGCGGTTTAAAAATAAATCACAATTCTTCCCTTTACATCATAGAAGCTCCTCAATAGATATTTTCTATAAAAAAACCCTGGAGGAATTTAATGTCCTGTGTAACAAAGAACAAAAGAAATTTAAATATAAACAGAATCTGACAGTAAAAGAAAAAATTTCCTTGCAAAAACTTACAAATGACCCCTCCCTTGTCATTAAGCCGGCAGACAAGGGAGGGGGCATAGTAATACAAAACACGGATGATTATTTATCCGAGGCTTACAGACAACTAAGAGATATAAAAGTCTACAAACTATTACCTGCAGATCCCTCAAGTGACTTTCACAGGTCACTTACTAAAATGGTTGAGAATGCTTTCAGGGGAGGTACGATATCGAGGGAGGAGATGAAATACCTTATACCCACTCACCCTATTACTCCCACTTACTATCACCTACCCAAAATTCATAAATCACTCACTGCACCCCCGGGTAGACCTATAATTTCTGGTGTTGGTTCCCTCACTTCTAATTTATCACATTTTGTTGATTATTTTTTACAACCACTCGCATCCACTCTCCCATCACATATTAAAGACACTACATCTTTTTTAAATTCTATTGCGAAGATTAAGTGGAAGGATTCATATTTCTTTATGACCTGTGATGTACAGGCATTATACTCAAACATCCCGCATAATAAGGGTATCTCCACTGTTGCTCAATATCTCTCTAAATCCAATTCATTATCTAAGGATCTACAGGAATTTATTTTGGCCGCAATTAAATTTATTCTTTCGCACAATTATTTCTTATTCAATCACCAATTTTTTTTACAGATTCTGGGGACGGCCATGGGTACGAGGTTCGCGCCCAGCTTCGCCAACCTGTACGTGGGAGCATTCGAGGATGCGCATGTCTGGGGGCGGGGCTTGGGCGCGGACCTCGTATACTATGGCTGTTATATAGATGATCTTTTTTTATTTTTGATGGAGATATTGATCTTTTTTCAGATTTCACATCACTTTTGAATAATAATGATTTTAATTTGTCCTTCACTTGCACTATAGACAGGTCTTCCATCTCCTTCCTCGATATCTCCCTCACTATAGTGGATGGAGTCATCTCAACTAAAACATTTAGGAAAGAAGTAGATAAATATAATTTTTTACCTTTTGATAGCTCTCACCATAAACCTTGGCTTAAGAATTTTCCCTATGGCCAGCTACGACGCATTAGGCGTAATTGTAGTGAATATCATAATTATACGGCTCAGGCTGATGAATTATCCCAATCTCTATGTGAAAAGGGGTATCCTATAGAGCTGATTCAAGAAGCCCGTACACGTGTGAATCAAATTGATAGAGAAGAGTTACTACATTATAAACAGGACATTTCCAAATTCAAGCAGGACCAACCACACTTTTTTTCACAATATAACAACTCTTCATTAAAAATCAGGAATATTATTTCTAACAATTTTTCAATTCTGTTAACCGATCCAATCCTAAAGACAGAAATTGGTGACAAACCATCAATTATCTTTAAACGATCTGCCAGTTTGCAACAACAACTTGCCCCTAGTTTCTTTGTAGACAAAAGAACTACAGGACAATCAAACATCGCCCCCAATTCTTCACAGTGGTTAACCAAAGTGAAAGGGTGTTTCAAATGTGGTTCTAATTATTGTATAACCTGCGATTTTATACAGAATAAAACTAAAACTTTTTCCTCATCAGATAATGTACCGTTTAGTATAAATTCTTATATTAATTGTAACAGTATCTTTGTTATATATATACTAATCTGCAGTTGTCAACTTATGTATGTGGGACGTACAACTCGCAAATTAAAAACCAGATTCCTGGAGCATAGACGAAATATACTCAAGGGGCATCTCTTTCACAGTGTTTCCAGACATTTTGCCGAATTTCATCATAAAAACCCACAAGATTTACATCTCATAGGGATAGAAACTATCACTTCCACTTCAAGAGGAGGTGACAGGTACAGGAAACTTTGCCAACGTGAAAATTTCTGGATCCATAAATTAAGAACCCTTGTTCCTAACGGTCTTAATGAAACCATAGAGTTTGATCCTTAATGTTAAAATACAACACATAACCAGCTGGGGGGATTTTCGTTCCCTGTCCCGATGGCTCTATCTTCTCTTTCTTCTTTAGGACATATTATTATTTATATTATCATGATTGATGTAATATATCAGGTAGGGGTATAGAAACATATTAACAACGAGAGAAGGAAATATTGGGGAATTTGGGTTAATAATTTAAATTCATTCATCTTACCTTAATAAATCTTTTTGATTTTATAGATCAATACCTAATTTCTTTTTTTTTCTTCTTCTTTATATAAACCATTGGTAAGGATATATATATAAATATAAACCAGTAATGAAAAAATCCATTACTGGGATATTTAGGATATTAACCCAAATCTATTTGACCCTATTACAGTCACTTGCTACTTTACTATAACATCTACATAGACTATAGAGTCTATAATGTGCAACACCGGTAATCAATTACTGTGATGCTTTTATCTGTCACGTAGTTCCTGCAGTCGATTTTAGTTGGTAAATTTATCTATTGCATTTTTATAATACATAACATAGATCTTGTTTTATTTACTATTTAGTTTATTTATTTAATTAATCACTGTCTTTCTCCCTTAATGGATCCAAAAGATTTTTTTGGGTCTGAATTTGAGAATAGCTACACATTCTATGTTATGGAGAGCTGACTCTTATTTTTTAAACATTACCCGTTTATTATATATGAATTACACCTGGTTCTAATTGTATGATTACTGTTTATTGTATATGAACTGCACCTGGTTCCAATTGGATGATTACTATAAAAGTATAGACATATTAAGGAGGGGATATTCCTTTGAGAAAGTCACGTGATCGTGACAAAACGCGTTAGGCTCCTCCCACAATTTCTCTGATTGCTGACCCATTCAACACTGGCACTGCAAGCACTTTCACGGACGGCTCCGATCAGCGCCTCTCACTGAGCGGCTTCTTCCTGTTGCTAGCGGCGTCTGCCGCTCACGGACATTCCAACCCCAGTGTGTTAATCCATCTTATTTCACCTGGAGACCTTGGATAACGCCGATGCACGGCAAGTACCATAAACCTGGTAAACATTATTTAACGGCACGGGACAGTTTACTCCCTATTGCACATAGGTGGGCATATTAAAGGATTCTACCAGCTCACGGGAGATCCCAGAAAAAAGCCGTCTAATACAGAAACATCTCTCAGTATATGGTAACAGCCCTCATTAGGGCGATCTGCCTAAAAGCATATAATCACAAAGAGGGCTTCTATTGGATTTACCGGGGACGCCCGGCACTAATTAGCCCAGGAGAGGTAATTCAATCATTTTCCTCAATCTAACCATCTGCTGTCGGGACTTTTCCATATCTTGGAGTACATGCTGCCTCTGTACTTTTAGATACTGTTTAGTCTCACTATTCTGGTGAATGATACATTTTAGCGAGTAGCCATATGATTGCTACATGCATGTTACAATAATTTCTTTCTTAAATGCCATATCAATTATCTACTTTGTGCTAACACTGTTTTTTGTTGCATGATATTTAGGGTCAGTTCAGAGTCTATCTGTACATACAACTTTTTAAGATATTGTGTTTAAATTTCATTGGTATACTAACATTTTAATAAATATTTTTATTTATCATTATCGTGTTTTTCAGCTCTCCATTAACCAGGTCATATCTAACCACATTATAAGCGCAGCCAATCTTTCTTCCTTTGTCCTTAGCAATCAACTATGCATATACACAATGCTTTTTTGGCAGCGCTCATGATGTTGTTTTAAAATTTAAAATTTTCTGATTAGGCGCTTATAGCAGATTTGGTGTAGTTTTGGCTTTTTTTATGTCGACCTATCACATGTCGACCTATAGACCATGTCGTCCTACCAACCCTGTCGACCTACTGCATGTTGACCAATAGTGGTCAACCTAATGACTGTCAACCTCGTGACTGTCGACCTAACGACCGTATATCAACACAATTGGGCTTATATCATGAGGGATATAATAGCAATACACTCTAATGTAGTGGTTCCCAAACTTTTTTGAATCACGGCGCCCTAGAGTATCAGAATTTTTACTGTTTAGCGCCATGGCTGCTCGTTTCCAATCCTCTACAAATTTACACAAAAGCTCCAAGAAAAGTTCCCAGGCCATCAGGGGCATTTTAAGAGTGGAGGGGACCCGTGTGTAGCTTCCGTTCCGGGCCCCCTCCTCTCTGGCAGCTAGTAGGCGCTGGCATAATGCCAGAGTCTACTGCGCATGTGCAGTTCCCGCTTCTTGTTCCCAGGGCTTTATACAGTGTGCATGCGCAAATCACTCGGAACTCCTCTCCGGAGGGGTAAGTATACTATATGGGTGCATGCAGTGTGTCCGGTGTGGGCCCCCCTGGGACCTAGGGGCCGTGTGCACCACACACAGGGCCAGCAACAGAAATGTCGGGGCCAAATACAGTGATATATCTGGGGCTCCCTCCCTCAGATTATTTATATATATATATATATATATATTGTATATATAAGCGCAATAGGATTTGCTGCGCTATATAATAAACTTAAGTAAAAATATATATTTATTTATCTATACACATATATAAATATGTATATCTCTCCCTCCCCCACACACCCCACAGTCTGTCTCTCCCCAATGACAGCATGCTGCAATCCCAGCTCCCGCACCGAATCCCAAAGCCCTGTATCTCCTCACCAATCCACTCTTACCTCGTGGAGAAACTCACCTGCGCTGCACTTACCAGTATCCAGACCCAAACACTGCATAGCAGGTACCATGCGGGCCTCACACCCAGGGCCGGATTGGCCATTGCTATTACCGGGGAAGTCCCCGGTGGGCCGAGTGGCACGAGGGGCCGCCTCTCATATGTGGCTCCGCCCCCTACCTGTCACCCTGCGTCGAGGTAGCTATAGAGAGCACAGGCTCTCTAGGGAGGAGAGACTGTGCAGCCGCGGGTCCTGCAGCAGAGCCGGCCCCAGCCATAATGCAGACTAGGGCCGACTTTGGCTGGTGCTGGGCACAGTGTGGCAGATCCTTACTCCCCTGCCACCACCTGCAGCTTGCTATGGGGGAATTTCTAAAAGGGGGCGTGGCCATGGGGGGTTCCACAATTAGGCCATGCCCCTAAGTCAAGTGATCGTCAGTGTGGCCCGTACTCTGCTTGCCTCCCTCTGTGCTGGAGGTAACATTTGACTTATATGTGTGCATGCATGCATGCGTACATACATATATGGGCTTGTGTGGAGGGTGGTGACTCCAGGGAACGGGGTGGGTGGGTGTGTGTGGTGAATGGGATGTAACAGGATGTGTGTGTGGTAACTTGGTGGGTAACAGGCTGTGTGTGTGTGTGTGTGTGTGTGTGACTGGGATGTAATAGGCTGTGTGTGTGTCTGTGAAGTGTCACCTTCCCAGTGTCCTGTGAAGTGTCACCCCCCCTCCCCAGTGTTCTGTGAAGCGTCACCCCCCAGTGTTCTCTGAAGTGTCACCCCCCAGTGTTCCGTGAAGTGTCACCCCCTAGTGTTCCGTGTTCTGTAAAATGTCACCCCCCTCCCCAGTGTTCTGTGAAGTGTAACCCCCCTCCCCAGTGTTCTGTCACTGTGCCTCCCCCTCAGTGTTCTGTCACTGTGCCTCCCCCCAGTGTTCTGTCACTTTGTCAGCCCCACACTGTTCTGTGAAGTGTCACCCCCCAGTGTTTCGTGGTCTGTAAAGTGTCACCCCCCCAGTGTTCTGTAAAGTGTCACCCCCCCAGTGTTCTGTGAAGTGTCACCCCCCAGTGTTCTGTGAAGTGTCACGCCCCAGTGTTCTGTGAAGTGTAACCCCCCCTTCCCCAGTGTTCTGTGAAGAAGTGTTTCACCCTCCCAGTGTTCTGTGAAGTGTCACCCCCCCATTATGTTAGTGTCACCCCCAAAGTGTTCTGTCATTGTGTCCCCCACCCCAGTGTTCTGTCACTGTGCCTCCCCCCAGTGTTCTGTCACTGTGCCTCCCCCCAGTGTTCTGTCACTGTGCCTCCCCCCCAGTGTTCTGTCACTGTGCCTCCCCCCCAGTGTTCTGTCACTTTGTCACCCCCCAGTGTTCTGTCACTTTGTCACCCCCCAGTGTTCTGTCACTGTGCCTCCCCCCAGTGTTCTGTCACTTTGTCACCCCCCAGTGTTCTGTCACTGTGCCTCCCCCCCAGTGTTCTGTCACTTTGTCACCCCCCCAGTGTTCTGTGACGTGTCACCCCCCCAGTGTTTCGTGTTCTGTAAAGTGTCACCCCCCCAGTGTTCCGTGTTCTGTAAAGTGTCACCTCCCCAGTGTTCTGTGAAGTGTCACCCCCCCAGTGTTCTGTGAAGTGTAACCCCCCCTTCCCCAGTGCTCTGTGAAGAAGTGTTTCACCCTCCCAGTGTTCTGTGAAGTGTCACCCCCCCCATTATGTGTGTCACCCCCAAAGTGTTCTGTCATTGTGTCCCCCACCCCAGTGTTCTGTCACTGTGCCTCCCCCCCAGTGTTCTGTCACTGTGCCTCCTCCCAGTGTTCTGTCACTGTGCCTCCCCCCCAGTGTTCTGTCACTGTGCCTCCCACCCAGTGTTCTGTCACTTTGTCACCCCCCAGTGTTCTGTCACTTTGTCACCCCCCAGTGTTCTGTCACTGTGCCTCCCCCCAGTGTTCTGTCACTTTGTCACCCCCCAGTGTTCTGTGACGTGTCACCCCACCAGTGTTCCGTGTTCTGTAAAGTGTCACCTCCCCAGTGTTCCGTGTTCTGTAAAGTGTCACCCCCCCAGTGTTCTGTGAAGTGTCACCCCCCCAGTGTTCTGTGAAGTGTCACCACCCCCCCAGTGTTCTGTGAAGCGTCACCCCCCCAGTGTTCTGTGAAGCGTCACCCCCCCAGTGTTCTGTGAAGCATCACCCCCCCAGTGTTCTGTGAAGCATCACCCCCCCAGTGCTCTGTGAAGAAATGTTTCACCCCCCCAGTGTTCTATGAAGTGTCACCCCCATTATGTTAGTGTCACCCCCAAAGTGTTTCGTCATTGTGCCCCCCCAGTGTTCTGTCACTGTGCCTCCCCCCAGGGCCCTGTCACTGTGCCTCCTCCCCCAGTGTTCTGTCACTTTGTCACCCCCCAGTGTTCTGTCACTGTGCCAGACAACTAAGAGATATAAAAGTCTACAAACTATTACCTGCAGATCCCTCAAGTGACTTTCACAGGTCACTTACTAAAATGGTTGAGAATGCTTTCAGGGGAGGTACGATATCGAGGGAGGAGATGAAATACCTTATACCCACTCACCCTATTACTCCCACTTACTATCACCTACCCAAAATTCATAAATCACTCACTGCACCCCCGGGTAGACCTATAATTTCTGGTGTTGGTTCCCTCACTTCTAATTTATCACATTTTGTTGATTATTTTTTACAACCACTCGCATCCACTCTCCCATCACATATTAAAGACACTACATCTTTTTTAAATTCTATTGCGAAGATTAAGTGGAAGGATTCATATTTCTTTATGACCTGTGATGTACAGGCATTATACTCAAACATCCCGCATAATAAGGGTATCTCCACTGTTGCTCAATATCTCTCTAAATCCAATTCATTATCTAAGGATCTACAGGAATTTATTTTGGCCGCAATTAAATTTATTCTTTCGCACAATTATTTCTTATTCAATAACCAATTTTTTTTACAGATTCTGGGGACGGCCATGGGTACGAGGTTCGCGCCCAGCTTCGCCAACCTGTACATGGGAGCATTCGAGGATGCGCATGTCTGGGGGCGGGGCTTGGGCGCGGACCTCGTATACTATGGCTGTTATATAGATGATCTTTTTTTATTTTTGATGGAGATATTGATCTTTTTTCAGATTTCACATCACTTTTGAATAATAATGATTTTAATTTGTCCTTCACTTGCACTATAGACAGGTCTTCCATCTCCTTCCTCGATATCTCCCTCACTATAGTGGATGGAATCATCTCAACTAAAACATTTAGGAAAGAAGTAGATAAATATAATTTTTTACCTTTTGATAGCTCTCACCATAAACCTTGGATTAAGAATATTCCCTATGGCCAGCTACGACGCATTAGGCGTAATTGTAGTGAATATCATAATTATACGGCTCAGGCTGATGAATTATCCCAATCTCTATGTGAAAAGGGGTATCCTATAGAGCTGATTCAAGAAGCCCGTACACGTGTGAATCAAATTGATAGAGAAGAGTTACTACATTATAAACAGGACATTTCCAAATTCAAGCAGGACCAACCACACTTTTTTTCACAATATAACAACTCTTCATTAAAAATCAGGAATATTATTTCTAACAATTTTTCAATTCTGTTAACCGATCCAATCCTAAAGACAGAAATTGGTGACAAACCATCAATTATCTTTAAACGATCTGCCAGTTTGCAACAACAACTTGCCCCTAGTTTCTTTGTAGACAAAAGAACTACAGGACAATCAAACATCGCCCCCAATTCTTCACAGTGGTTAACCAAAGTGAAAGGGTGTTTCAAATGTGGTTCTAATTATTGTATAACCTGCGATTTTATACAGAATAAAACTAAAACTTTTTCCTCATCAGATAATGTACCGTTTAGTATAAATTCTTATATTAACTGTAACAGTATCTTTGTTATATATATACTAATCTGCAGTTGTCAACTTATGTATGTGGGACGTACAACTCGCAAATTAAAAACCAGATTCCTGGAGCATAGACGAAATATACTCAAGGGGCATCTCTTTCACAGTGTTTCCAGACATTTTGCCGAATTTCATCATAAAAACCCACAAGATTTACATCTCATAGGGATAGAAACTATCACTTCCACTTCAAGAGGAGGTGACAGGTACAGGAAACTTTGCCAACGTGAAAATTTCTGGATCCATAAATTAAGAACCCTTGTTCCTAACGGTCTTAATGAAACCATAGAGTTTGATCCTTAATGTTAAAATACAACACATAACCAGCTGGGGGGATTTTCGTTCCCTGTCCCGATGGCTCTATCTTCTCTTTCTTCTTTAGGACATATTATTATTTATATTATCATGATTGATGTAATATATCAGGTAGGGGTATAGAAACATATTAACAACGAGAGAAGGAAATATTGGGGAATTTGGGTTAATAATTTAAATTCATTCATCTTACCTTAATAAATCTTTTTGATTTTATAGATCAATACCTAATTTCTTTTTTTTTCTTCTTCTTTATATAAACCATTGGTAAGGATATATATATAAATATAAACCAGTAATGAAAAAATCCATTACTGGGATATTTAGGATATTAACCCAAATCTATTTGACCCTATTACAGTCACTTGCTACTTTACTATAACATCTACATAGACTATAGAGTCTATAATGTGCAACACCGGTAATCAATTACTGTGATGCTTTTATCTGTCACGTAGTTCCTGCAGTCGATTTTAGTTGGTAAATTTATCTATTGCATTTTTATAATACATAACATAGATCTTGTTTTATTTACTATTTAGTTTATTTATTTAATTAATCACTGTCTTTCTCCCTTAATGGATCCAAAAGATTTTTTTGGGTCTGAATTTGAGAATAGCTACACATTCTATGTTATGGAGAGCTGACTCTTATTTTTTAAACATTACCCGTTTATTATATATGAATTACACCTGGTTCTAATTGTATGATTACTGTTTATTGTATATGAACTGCACCTGGTTCCAATTGGATGATTACTATAAAAGTATAGACATATTAAGGAGGGGATATTCCTTTGAGAAAGTCACGTGATCGTGACAAAACGCGTTAGGCTCCTCCCACAATTTCTCTGATTGCTGACCCATTCAACACTGGCACTGCAAGCACTTTCACGGACGGCTCCGATCAGCGCCTCTCACTGAGCGGCTTCTTCCTGTTGCTAGCGGCGTCTGCCGCTCACGGACATTCCAACCCCAGTGTGTTAATCCATCTTATTTCACCTGGAGACCTTGGATAACGCCGATGCACGGCAAGTACCATAAACCTGGTAAACATTATTTAACGGCACGGGACAGTTTACTCCCTATTGCACATAGGTGGGCATATTAAAGGATTCTACCAGCTCACGGGAGATCCCAGAAAAAAGCCGTCTAATACAGAAACATCTCTCAGTATATGGTAACAGCCCTCATTAGGGCGATCTGCCGAAAAGCATATAATCACAAAGAGGGCTTCTATTGGATTTACCGGGGACGCCCGGCACTAATTAGCCCAGGAGAGGTAATTCAATAATTTTCCTCAATCTAACCATCTGCTGTCGGGACTTTTCCATATCTTGGAGTACATGCTGCCTCTGTACTTTTAGATACTGTTTAGTCTCACTATTCTGGTGAATGATACATTTTAGCGAGTAGCCATATGATTGCTACATGCATGTTACAATAATTTCTTTCTTAAATGCCATATCAATTATCTACTTTGTGCTAACACTGTTTTTTGTTGCATGATATTTAGGGTCAGTTCAGAGTCTATCTGTACATACAACTTTTTAAGATATTGTGTTTAAATTTCATTGGTATACTAACATTTTAATAAATATTTTTATTTATCATTATCGTGTTTTTCAGCTCTCCATTAACCAGGTCATATCTAACCACATTATAAGCGCAGCCAATCTTTCTTCCTTTGTCCTTAGCAATCAACTATGCATATACACAATGCTTTTTTGGCAGCGCTCATGATGTTGTTTTAAAATTTAAAATTTTCTGATTAGGCGCTTATAGCAGATTTGGTGTAGTTTTGGCTTTTTTTATGTCGACCTATCACATGTCGACCTATAGACCATGTCGTCCTACCAACCCTGTCGACCTACTGCATGTTGACCAATAGTGGTCAACCTAATGACTGTCAACCTCGTGACTGTCGACCTAACGACCGTATATCAACACAATTGGGCTTATATCATGAGGGATATAATAGCAATACACTCTAATGTAGTGGTTCCCAAACTTTTTTGAATCACGGCGCCCTAGAGTATCAGAATTTTTACTGTTTAGCGCCATGGCTGCTCGTTTCCAATCCTCTACAAATTTACACAAAAGCTCCAAGAAAAGTTCCCAGGCCATCAGGGGCATTTTAAGAGTGGAGGGGACCCGTGTGTAGCTTCCGTTCCGGGCCCCCTCCTCTCTGGCAGCTAGTAGGCGCTGGCATAATGCCAGAGTCTACTGCGCATGTGCAGTTCCCGCTTCTTGTTCCCAGGGCTTTATACAGTGTGCATGCGCAAATTACTCGGAACTCCTCTCCGGAGGGGTAAGTATACTATATGGGTGCATGCAGTGTGTCCGGTGTGGGCCCCCCTGGGACCTAGGGGCCGTGTGCACCACACACAGGGCCAGCAACAGAAATGTTGGGGCCAAATACAGTGATATATCTGGGGCTCCCTCCCTCAGATTATTTATATATATATATATATATATATATATATATATATTGTATATATAAGCGCAATAGGATTTGCTGCGCTATATAATAAACTTAAGTAAAAATATATATTTATTTTAGAGATGAGTGGGTTCGGTTTCTTTGAATCCGAACCCGCACGAACTTCACTTTTTTTTTCACGGGTCCGAGCGACTCGGATCTTCCCGCCTTGCTCGGTTAACCCGAGCGCGCCCGAACGTCATCATGACGCTGTCGGATTCTCGCGAGACTCGGATTCTATATAAGGAGCCGCGCGTCGCCGCCATTTTCACACGTGCATTGAGATTGATAGGGAGAGGACGTGGCTGGCGTCCTCTCCATTTAGATTAGATTTAGAAGAGAGAGAGAGATAGAGATTGCTGTGATACTGTAGATTAGAAGAGAGTGCAGAGTGCAGACAGAGTTTAGTGACTGACGACCACAGTGACCAGTGACCACCAGAGACAGTGCAGTTGTTTGTTTTATTTAATATATCCGTTCTCTGCCTGAAAAAAACGATACACAGTCACACAGTGACTCAGTCTGTGTGCACTGCTCAGCCCAGTGTGCTGCACATCAATGTATTGTATATAAAGCTTATAATTGTGGGGGAGACTGGGGAGCACTGCAGGTTGTTATAGCAGGAGCCAGGAGTACATGATAAATAATATTATATTAAAATTAAACAGTGCACACTTTTGCTGCAGGAGTGCCACTGCCAGTGTGACTAGTGGTGACCAGTGCCTGACCACCAGTATATTAGTAGTATTGTATACTATCTCTTTATCAACCAGTCTATATTAGCAGCAGACACAGTACAGTGCGGTAGTTCACGGCTGTGGCTACCTCTGTGTCGGCACTCGGCAGGCAGTCCGTCCATCCATAATTGTATTATATACCACCTAACCGTGGTTTTTTTTTTCTTTCTTTATACCGTCGTCATAGTCATACTAGTTGTTACGAGTATACTACTATCTCTTTATCAACCAGTGTACAGTGCGGTAGTTCACGGCTGTGGCTACCTCTGTGTCGGAACTCGGCAGGCAGTCCGTCCATCCATAATTGTATTATAATATATACCACCTAACCGTGGTTTTTTTTTCGTTCTTTATACCGTCGTCATACTAGTTGTTACGAGTATACTACTATCTCTTTATCAACCAGTGTACAGTGCGGTAGTTCACGGCTGTGGCTACCTCTGTGTCGGAACTCGGCAGGCAGTCCGTCCATCCATAATTGTATTATAATATATACCACCTAACCGTGGTTTTTTTTTCGTTCTTTATACCGTCGTCATACTAGTTGTTACGAGTATACTACTATCTCTTTATCAACCAGTGTACAGTGCGGTAGTTCACGGCTGTGGCTACCTCTGTGTCGGCACTCGGCAGGCAGTCCGTCCAACCATAATTGTATTATATACCACCTAACCGTGGTTTTTTTTTCATTCTTTATACCGTCGTCATACTAGTTGTTACGAGTATACTACTATCTCTTTATCAACCAGTGTACAGTGCGGTAGTTCACGGCTGTGGCTACCTCTGTGTCGGCACTCGGCAGGCAGTCCGTCCAACCATAATTGTATTATATACCACCTAACCGTGGTTTTTTTTTCATTCTTTATACCGTCGTCATACTAGTTGTTACGAGTATACTACTATCTCTTTATCAACCAGTGTACAGTGCGGTAGTTCACGGCTGTGGCTACCTCTGTGTCGGCACTCGGCAGGCAGTCCGTCCAACCATAATTGTATTATATACCACCTAACCGTGGTTTTTTTTTCATTCTTTATACCGTCGTCATACTAGTTGTTACGAGTATACTACTATCTCTTTATCAACCAGTGTACAGTGCGGTAGTTCACGGCTGTGGCTACCTCTGTGTCGGCACTCGGCAGCCCGTCCATAATTGTATATACCAGTGACCTAACCGTGGTTTTTTTTTCTTTCTTTATACATACATACTAGTTACGAGTATACTATCTCTTTATCAACCAGTCTATATATTAGCAGCAGACACAGTACAGTGCGGTAGTTCACGGCTGTGGCTACCTCTGTGTCGGCACTCGGCAGCCCGTCCATAATTGTATATACCACCTAACCGTGGTTTTTTTTTCTTTCTTTATACATACATACTAGATACGAGTATACTATCTCTTTATCAACCAGTCTATATATTAGCAGCAGACACAGTACAGTGCGGTAGTTCACGGCTGTGGCTACCTCTGTGTCGGCACTCCGCAGCCCGTCCATAATTGTATATACCAGTGACCTAACCGTGGTTTTTTTTTTCTTTCTTTATACATACATACTAGTTACGAGTATACTATCTCTTTATCAACCAGTCTATATATTAGCAGCAGACACAGTACAGTGCGGTAGTTCACGGCTGTGGCTACCTCTGTGTCGGCACTCGGCAGCCCGTCCATAATTGTATATACCAGTGACCTAACCGTGGTTTTTTTTTCTTTCTTTATACATACATACTAGTTACGAGTATACTATCTCTTTATCAACCAGTCTATATATTAGCAGCAGACACAGTACAGTGCGGTAGTTCACGGCTGTGGCTACCTCTGTGTCGGCACTCGGCAGCCCGTCCATAATTGTATATACCAGTGACCTAACCGTGGTTTTTTTTTCTTTCTTTATACATACATACTAGTTACGAGTATACTATCTCTTTATCAACCAGTCTATATATTAGCAGCAGACACAGTACAGTGCGGTAGTTCACGGCTGTGGCTACCTCTGTGTCGGCACTCGGCAGCCCGTCCATAATTGTATATACCACCTAACCGTGGTTTTTTTTTCTTTCTTTATACATACATACTAGATACGAGTATACTATCTCTTTATCAACCAGTCTATATATTAGCAGCAGACACAGTACAGTGCGGTAGTTCACGGCTGTGGCTACCTCTGTGTCGGCACTCCGCAGCCCGTCCATAATTGTATATACCAGTGACCTAACCGTGGTTTTTTTTTTCTTTCTTTATACATACATACTAGTTACGAGTATACTATCTCTTTATCAACCAGTCTATATATTAGCAGCAGACACAGTACAGTGCGGTAGTTCACGGCTGTGGCTACCTCTGTGTCGGCACTCGGCAGCCCGTCCATAATTGTATATACCAGTGACCTAACCGTGGTTTTTTTTTCTTTCTTTATACATACATACTAGTTACGAGTATACTATCTCTTTATCAACCAGTCTATATATTAGCAGCAGACACAGTACAGTGCGGTAGTTCACGGCTGTGGCTACCTCTGTGTCGGCACTCGGCAGCCCGTCCATAATTGTATATACCAGTGACCTAACCGTGGTTTTTTTTTCTTTCTTTATACATACATACTAGTTACGAGTATACTATCTCTTTATCAACCAGTCTATATATTAGCAGCAGACACAGTACAGTGCGGTAGTTCACGGCTGTGGCTACCTCTGTGTCGGCACTCGGCAGCCCGTCCATAATTGTATACTAGTATCCAATCCATCCATCTGCATTGTTTACCTGAGGTGCCTTTTAGTTGTGCCTATTAAAATATGGAGAACAAAAATGTTGAGGTTCCAAAATTAGGGAAAGATCAAGATCCACTTCCACCTCGTGCTGAAGCTGCTGCCACTAGTCATGGCCGAGACGATGAAATGCCAGCAACGTCGTCTGCCAAGGCCGATGCCCAATGGCATAGTACAGAGCATGTCAAAACCAAAACACCAAATATCAGTAAAAAAAGGACTCCAAAACCTAAAATAAAATTGTTGGAGGAGAAGCGTAAACTTGCCAATATGCCATTTACCACACGGAGTGGCAAGGAACGGCTGAGGCCCTGGCCTATGTTCATGGCTAGTGGTTCAGCTTCACATGAGGATGGAAGCACTCAGCCTCTCGCTAGAAAACTGAAAAGACTCAAGCTGGCAAAAGCACCGCAAAGAACTGTGCGTTCTTTGAAATCCCAAATCCACAAGGAGAGTCCAATTGTGTCGGTTGCGATGCCTGACCTTCCCAACACTGGACGTGAAGAGCATGCGCCTTCCACCATTTGCACGCCCCCTGCAAGTGCTGGAAGGAGCACCCGCAGTCCAGTTCCTGATAGTCAGATTGAAGATGTCAGTGTTGAAGTACACCAGGATGAGGAGGATATGGGTGTTGCTGGCGCTGGGGAGGAAATTGACCAGGAGGATTCTGATGGTGAGGTGGTTTGTTTAAGTCAGGCACCCGGGGAGACACCTGTTGTCCGTGGGAGGAATATGGCCGTTGACATGCCAGGTGAAAATACCAAAAAAATCAGCTCTTCGGTGTGGAGGTATTTCACCAGAAATGCGGACAACAGGTGTCAAGCCGTGTGTTCCCTTTGTCAAGCTGTAATAAGTAGGGGTAAGGACGTTAACCACCTCGGAACATCCTCCCTTATACGTCACCTGCAGCGCATTCATAATAAGTCAGTGACAAGTTCAAAAACTTTGGGTGACAGCGGAAGCAGTCCACTGACCAGTAAATCCCTTCCTCTTGTAACCAAGCTCACGCAAACCACCCCACCAACTCCCTCAGTGTCAATTTCCTCCTTCCCCAGGAATGCCAATAGTCCTGCAGGCCATGTCACTGGCAAGTCTGACGAGTCCTCTCCTGCCTGGGATTCCTCCGATGCATCCTTGCGTGTAACGCCTACTGCTGCTGGCGCTGCTGTTGTTGCCGCTGGGAGTCGATGGTCATCCCAGAGGGGAAGTCGTAAGCCCACTTGTACTACTTCCAGTAAGCAATTGACTGTTCAACAGTCCTTTGCGAGGAAGATGAAATATCACAGCAGTCATCCTACTGCAAAGCGGATAACTGAGTCCTTGACAACTATGTTGGTGTTAGACGTGCGTCCGGTATCCGCCGTTAGTTCACAGGGAACTAGACAATTTATTGAGGCAGTGTGCCCCCGTTACCAAATACCATCTAGGTTCCACTTCTCTAGGCAGGCGATACCGAGAATGTACACGGACGTCAGAAAAAGACTCACCAGTCTCCTAAAAAATGCAGTTGTACCCAATGTCCACTTAACCACGGACATGTGGACAAGTGGAGCAGGGCAGGGTCAGGACTATATGACTGTGACAGCCCACTGGGTAGATGTATGGACTCCCGCCGCAAGAACAGCAGCGGCGGCACCAGTAGCAGCATCTCGCAAACGCCAACTCTTTCCTAGGCAGGCTACGCTTTGTATCACCGCTTTCCAGAATACGCACACAGCTGAAAACCTCTTACGGCAACTGAGGAAGATCATCGCGGAATGGCTTACCCCAATTGGACTCTCCTGTGGATTTGTGGCATCGGACAACGCCAGCAATATTGTGTGTGCATTAAATATGGGCAAATTCCAGCACGTCCCATGTTTTGCACATACCTTGAATTTGGTGGTGCAGAATTTTTTAAAAAACGACAGGGGCGTGCAAGAGATGCTGTCGGTGGCCAGAAAAATTGCGGGACACTTTCGGCGTACAGGCACCACGTACAGAAGACTGGAGCACCACCAAAAACTACTGAACCTGCCCTGCCATCATCTGAAGCAAGAAGTGGTAACGAGGTGGAATTCAACCCTCTATATGCTTCAGAGGTTGGAGGAGCAGCAAAAGGCCATTCAAGCCTATACAATTGAGCACGATATAGGAGATGGAATGCACCTGTCTCAAGTGCAGTGGAGAATGATTTCAACGTTGTGCAAGGTTCTGATGCCCTTTGAACTTGCCACACGTGAAGTCAGTTCAGACACTGCCAGCCTGAGTCAGGTCATTCCCCTCATCAGGCTTTTGCAGAAGAAGCTGGAGGCATTGAAGAAGGAGCTAAAAGGGAGCGATTCCGCTAGGCATGTGGGACTTGTGGATGCAGCCCTTAATTCGCTTAACAAGGATTCACGGGTGGTCAATCTGTTGAAATCAGAGCACTACATTTTGGCCACCGTGCTCGATCCTAGATTTAAAGCCTACCTTGGATCTCTCTTTCCGGCAGACACAGGTCTGCTGGGGTTGAAAGACCGGCTGGTGACAAAATTGTCAAGTCAAGCGGAACGCGACCTGTCAACATCTCCTCCTTCACATTCTCCCGCAACTGGGGGTGCGAGGAAAAGGCTCAGAATTCCGAGCCCACCCGCTGGCGGTGATGCAGGGCAGTCTGGAGCGACTGCTGATGCTGACATCTGGTCCGGACTGAAGGACCTGACAACGATTACGGACATGTCGTCTACTGTCACTGCATATGATTCTCTCAACATTGATAGAATGGTGGAGGATTATATGAGTGACCGCATCCAAGTAGGCACGTCACACAGTCCGTACTTATACTGGCAGGAAAAAGAGGCAATTTGGAGGCCCTTGCACAAACTGGCTTTATTCTACCTAAGTTGCCCTCCCACAAGTGTGTACTCCGAAAGAGTGTTTAGTGCCGCCGCTCACCTTGTCAGCAATCGGCGTACGAGGTTACATCCAGAAAATGTGGAGAAGATGATGTTCATTAAAATGAATTATAATCAATTCCTCCGCGGAGACATTGACCAGCAGCAATTGCCTCCACAAAGTACACAGGGAGCTGAGATGGTGGATTCCAGTGGGGACGAATTGATAATCTGTGAGGAGGGGGATGTACACGGTGATATATCGGAGGGTGAAGATGAGGTGGACATCTTGCCTCTGTAGAGCCAGTTTGTGCAAGGAGAGATTAATTGCTTCTTTTTTGGGGGGGGTCCAAACCAACCCGTCATATCAGTCACAGTCGTGTGGCAGACCCTGTCACTGAAATGATGGGTTGGTTAAAGTGTGCATGTCCTGTTTTGTTTATACAACATAAGGGTGGGTGGGAGGGCCCAAGGATAATTCCATCTTGCACCTCTTTTTTCTTTTCTTTTTCTTTGCATCATGTGCTGATTGGGGAGGGTTTTTTGGAAGGGACATCCTGCGTGACACTGCAGTGCCACTCCTAAATGGGCCCGGTGTTTGTGTCGGCCACTAGGGTCGCTAATCTTACTCACACAGCTACCTCATTGCGCCTCTTTTTTTCTTTGCGTCATGTGCTGTTTGGGGAGGGTTTTTTGGAAGGGACATCCTGCGTGACACTGCAGTGCCACTCCTAGAAGGGCCCGGTGTTTGTGTCGGCCACTAGGGTCGCTAATCTTACTCACACAGTCAGCTACCTCATTGCGCCTCTTTTTTTCTTTGCGTCATGTGCTGTTTGGGGAGGGTTTTTTGGAAGGGCCATCCTGCGTGACACTGCAGTGCCACTCCTAGATGGGCCCGGTGTTTGTGTCGGCCACTAGGGTCGCTAATCTTACTCACACAGTCAGCTACCTCATTGCGCCTCTTTTTTTCTTTGCGTTATGTGCTGTTTGGGGAGGGTTTTTTGGAAGGGCCATCCTGCGTGACACTGCAGTGCCACTCCTAGATGGGCCCGGTGTTTGTGTCGGCCACTAGGGTCGCTAATCTTACTCACACAGCTACCTCATTGCGCCTCTTTTTTTCTTTGCGTCATGTGCTGTTTGGGGAGGGTTTTTTGGAAGGGACATCCTGCGTGACACTGCAGTGCCACTTCTAGATGGGCCCGGTGTTTGTGTCGGCCACTAGGGTCGCTTATCTTACTCACACAGCGACCTCGGTGCAAATTTTAGGACTAAAAATAATACTGTGAGGTGTGAGGTATTCAGAATAGACTGAAAATGAGTGTAAATTATGGTTTTTGAGGTTAATAATACTTTGGGATCAAAATGACCCCCAAATTCTATGATTTAAGCTGTTTTTTAGTGTTTTTGGAAAAAAACACCCGAATCCAAAACACACCCGAATCCGACAAAAAAAATTCGGTGAGGTTTTGCCAAAACGCGTTCGAACCCAAAACACGGCCGCGGAACCGAACCCAAAACCAAAACACAAAACCCGAAAAATTTCAGGCGCTCATCTCTAATTTATTTATCTATACACATATATAAATATGTATATCTCTCCCTCCCCCACACACCCCACAGTCTGTCTCTCCCCAATGACAGCATGCTGCAATCCCAGCTCCCGCACCGAATCCCAAAGCCCTGTATCTCCTCACCAATCCACTCTTACCTCGTGGAGAAACTCACCTGCGCTGCACTTACCAGTATCCAGACCCAAACACTGCATAGCAGGTACCATGCGGGCCTCACACCCAGGGCCGGATTGGCCATTGCTATTACCGGGGAAGTCCCCGGTGGGCCGAGTGGCACGAGGGGCCGCCTCTCATATGTGGCTCCGCCCCCTACCTGTCACCCTGCGTCGAGGTAGCTATAGAGAGCACAGGCTCTCTAGGGAGGAGAGACTCTGCAGCCGCGGGTCCTGCAGCAGAGCCGGCCCCAGCCATAATGCAGACTAGGGCCGACTTTGGCTGGTGCTGGGCACAGTGTGGCAGATCCTTACTCCCCTGCCACCACCTGCAGCTTGCTATGGGGGAATTTCTAAAAGGGGGCGTGGCCATGGGGGGTTCCACAATTAGGCCATGCCCCTAAGTCAAGTGATCGTCAGTGTGGCCCGTACTCTGCTTGCCTCCCTCTGTGCTGGAGGTAACATTTGACTTATATGTGTGCATGCATGCATGCGTACATACATATATGGGCTTGTGTGGAGGGTGGTGACTCCAGGGAACGGGGTGGGTGGGTGTGTGTGGTGAATGGGATGTAACAGGATGTGTGTGTGGTAACTTGGTGGGTAACAGGCTGTGTGTGTGTGTGTGTGTGTGTGTGTGTGTGACTGGGATGTAATAGGCTGTGTGTGTGTCTGTGAAGTGTCACCTTCCCAGTGTCCTGTGAAGTGTCACCCCCCCTCCCCAGTGTTCTGTGAAGCGTCACCCCCCAGTGTTCTCTGAAGTGTCACCCCCCAGTGTTCCGTGAAGTGTCACCCCCTAGTGTTCCGTGTTCTGTAAAATGTCACCCCCCTCCCCAGTGTTCTGTGAAGTGTAACCCCCCTCCCCAGTGTTCTGTCACTGTGCCTCCCCCTCAGTGTTCTGTCACTGTGCCTCCCCCCAGTGTTCTGTCACTTTGTCAGCCCCACACTGTTCTGTGAAGTGTCACCCCCCAGTGTTTCGTGGTCTGTAAAGTGTCACCCCCCCAGTGTTCTGTAAAGTGTCACCCCCCCAGTGTTCTGTGAAGTGTCACCCCCCAGTGTTCTGTGAAGTGTCACCCCCCAGTGTTCTGTGAAGTGTAACCCCCCCTTCCCCAGTGTTCTGTGAAGAAGTGTTTCACCCTCCCAGTGTTCTGTGAAGTGTCACCCCCCCATTATGTTAGTGTCACCCCCAAAGTGTTCTGTCATTGTGTCCCCCACCCCAGTGTTCTGTCACTGTGCCTCCCCCCAGTGTTCTGTCACTGTGCCTCCCCCCAGTGTTCTGTCACTGTGCCTCCCCCCCAGTGTTCTGTCACTGTGCCTCCCCCCCAGTGTTCTGTCACTTTGTCACCCCCCAGTGTTCTGTCACTTTGTCACCCCCCAGTGTTCTGTCACTGTGCCTCCCCCCAGTGTTCTGTCACTTTGTCACCCCCCAGTGTTCTGTCACTGTGCCTCCCCCCCAGTGTTCTGTCACTTTGTCACCCCCCCAGTGTTCTGTGACGTGTCACCCCCCCAGTGTTTCGTGTTCTGTAAAGTGTCACCCCCCCAGTGTTCCGTGTTCTGTAAAGTGTCACCTCCCCAGTGTTCTGTGAAGTGTCACCCCCCCAGTGTTCTGTGAAGTGTAACCCCCCCCTTCCCCAGTGCTCTGTGAAGAAGTGTTTCACCCTCCCAGTGTTCTGTGAAGTGTCACCCCCCCCCATTATGTGTGTCACCCCCAAAGTGTTCTGTCATTGTGTCCCCCGCCCCAGTGTTCTGTCACTGTGCCTCCCCCCCAGTGTTCTGTCACTGTGCCTCCTCCCAGTGTTCTGTCACTGTGCCTCCCCCCCAGTGTTCTGTCACTGTGCCTCCCACCCAGTGTTCTGTCACTTTGTCACCCCCCAGTGTTCTGTCACTTTGTCACCCCCCAGTGTTCTGTCACTGTGCCTCCCCCCAGTGTTCTGTCACTTTGTCACCCCCCAGTGTTCTGTGACGTGTCACCCCACCAGTGTTCCGTGTTCTGTAAAGTGTCACCTCCCCAGTGTTCCGTGTTCTGTAAAGTGTCACCCCCCCAGTGTTCTGTGAAGTGTCATCCCCCCAGTGTTCTGTGAAGTGTCACCACCCCCCCAGTGTTCTGTGAAGCGTCACCCCCCCAGTGTTCTGTGAAGCGTCACCCCCCCAGTGTTCTGTGAAGCATCACCCCCCCAGTGTTCTGTGAAGCATCACCCCCCCAGTGCTCTGTGAAGAAATGTTTCACCCCCCCAGTGTTCTATGAAGTGTCACCCCCATTATGTTAGTGTCACCCCCAAAGTGTTCCGTCATTGTGCCCCCCCAGTGTTCTGTCACTGTGCCTCCCCCCAGGGCCCTGTCACTGTGCCTCCTCCCCCAGTGTTCTGTCACTTTGTCACCCCCCAGTGTTCTGTCACTGTGCCTCCCCCCAGTGTTCTGTCACTTTGTCACCCCCAGTGTTCTGTCACTTTGTGACCCACCTCCGTGTTCTGTCACTGTGTCACACCCACCTCTGTGTGTTCTGTCTCAGTCACTGTGTCACCCCCCCCTGTCGTTGTTCTGTGATTGTACAGGTCAGGGCCGTTACTAGGTGTGTGCTGATGGTGCCTTGCCCACAGCACAAGTGCAGTGAAGGCGCACCATCTGGCAGCACACCCCTACCTACGGCTGTTTTCGTCAGTGATGGAGTAGTGAAATTTCCGCTATCCGCCGGTGCCTGCCTCTGTAAGCGATGGGGAGCGCCATTTGGTGTTACCCTTTGTGCGGTAATTCTGGCTGTGAGCTCCGCCGCAACCTCTGAAGTGGAGAGGGAGCGCTCCTTCAGCCACCTGGTCCCGTATAGGAGCCGCCGCTGCCTGTATTGATGCCGCCAGGGAGACCCGCCGCCACCACCTCTGAAGTGGAGAGAGTACTCCTTCAGCCGCCTGGTGCCGTATAGGAGCCGCTGCTGCCTCTACTTTGACACCCACCGCAGCCTGAGCACTGGAGAGGGGACTGTGAGCGCCAGTAAATGAGTGTCTGCGCCTGGTAGCCTGGATGCCGCATCGCCCTAACAGGTGACTTGAGACACACACACATTCTCACTCTCTGTTGCTGTAATATGTAGCAAAGGGTGACTGCTGCTATAATGTGTAAAACGGGATTCTGCTCCTGTAATGTGTAAAATGGTACTCTACGTGCCGTACTGTGTAAAATACCTGCCTAATGTGTAAAAGGGGACTCTACCTGCCGTACTGTGTAAAAGGAAGCTCTGCCTGCTTTACTGTGTAAAAGGGAGCTATGTGGACACGCCCCTTCCCCATAAAGCCACGCTCCTATATTTTGGCGCGCGCATTGACCCAGTTTTATATTTGGGGGAAGGGGGCGCCGATGCTGTTTTTTTTAACACCGCGCTAAAATGTCTTGTTACGGCACTGGTACACAAGCCTCACCCCTCCACGCCATGCGTGTCAACCTGCCTCACGGGCACCATGCAGAAGCAATGCATGGCATGCGCTGTCTCTTTGGCATGCTGTACCTTTGTGAAGTATGGGAGGGAGGGCGCAGATTTATAGTTTGCAGGGGGCGCCGAACACCCTAGCACTGGTCCTGCCCCTATAAGTAAAGTCTAGATCCACCACTGGTATAAGTCTACTCTGACCTCTGCCTGCACTGCGCTCCCGGGCACCACCAGACTGTAATGCCAGCCTGTCTGCAGGGAGGGGGGAAGAAGCTGGAAGAAATGTTGACATGGAGCCTGCCCTGATTGCAGCAGCCAGACAGATCTCCATGTAACCACCATCAGGTACTGCAGTTTTCAGGACATTTTTTTTAAAGATTGAGAGCTGCAGTGCCAGTGTAACATGGAGATCTGGATGGGGGGGGGGGGGTGTAACAGTATGCAGAAGAGAAATACTCTCAGTTCAATTTCCTCCCCCCCACTTTGCCGGCCATGAGAATTCTTTAGTGCAGCGCTGTAGTGTAGCCGCAGCGCCCACACAAATAAAAGGGACGGTGGGCAGGCGGCGCTAGACTTATACCCTTAGCCCACGTCCCCCAGTCCACCTCCAATGGTGCTGGACTGCAGAGGGAATAAGGAGCTGGTGGCGCACTGAGAGCAGACACCACTGAGAGATGAGGCAAGTGGGGTGGGGGTGACATTTATTATGTGTGAAAGGGGCGTTGCTTCCGTGGACATGTGTATAAGCAGCACTGCTACCTTGGGCATTATGTATACAAGCGGTACTGATACCGTGCTAATTATGTGTATAAGCGCCACTGATACTGTGCCCTTATGTGTATAAGTGGCACTGTTACTGTGGGCATTATTATGTGTTTAAGCGGCACTGCTATCGTGGACATTATGTGTTTATAATAGAGATGAGCGGGTTCGGTTCCTCGGAATCCGAACCCCCCCGAACTTCAGCCTTTTTACACGGGTCCGAGTCAGACTCGGATCTTCCGGCCTTGCTCGGTTAACCCGAGCGCGCCCGAACGTCATCATCCCGCTGTCGGATTCTCGCGAGGCTCGTATTCTATCGCGAGACTCGGATTCTATATAAGGAGCCGCGCGTCGCCGCCATTTTCACACGTGCATTGAGATTGATAGGGAGAGGACGTGGCTGGCGTCCTCTCCGTTAGAATAGATAGAGACACTTGAGTTGATTTACTACTAACTTAGTAATTTTGGGGAGCATTAGGAGTACTCAGAGTGCAGAGTTTTGCTGATAGTTACTAGTGACCACCACTAGTTTTATTTATTATTTAATATAATCCGTTCTCTGCCTGAAAAAAAACGATACACAGTCACATACCATATCTGTGCTCAGCCTCAGTGTGCTGCATGATAATATCATCTATGTATATCTGACTGTGCTGAGTGCTCACTGCTCACACAGCTGAATTGTGGGGGAGACTGGGGTGCAGTTATAGCAGGAGTACAGTGCACACTTTTGCTGCCAGTGTGACTGACCAGTGACCACCAGTATATTGTCTGCCTGAAAAAGTTAAACACTCCTGTGGTGTTTTTTTAATTTATTCTATAAACGCATTCTGCTGACAGTGTCCAGCAGGTCCGTCATTCATTATATTATATAAATATTTACCTGCAGTAGTGTTATATTTTTTTTCATCTCTATCATCTTTATCATCTCTATATTAGCAGACGCAGTAGGGTAGTCCACGGCTGTGGCTACCTCTGTGTCGTTAGTGCTCGTCCATAATTGTATACCTACCTGTGGTGGGGTTTATTTTTCTATCTTCTTCCTACTAGTAGTTTAGGAGTCTGCTGACAGTGTCCAGCAGGTCCGTCATTATATTATATATACCTGCAGTAGTGATATATATATATATATATATTTTTTATATCATTATCATCTCTATACTAGCAGACGCAGTACGGTAGTCCACGGCTGTAGCTACCTCTGTGTCGTCAGTGCTCGTCCATAATTGTATACCTACCTGTGGTGGGTTTTTTTTTTCTATCTTCTTCATACTAGTAGTTTAGGAGTCTGCTGACAGTGTCCAGCAGGTCCGTCATTATATTATATATACCTGCAGTAGTGATATATATATATTTTTTTTATCATTATCATCTCTATACTAGCAGACGCAGTACGGTAGTCCACGGCTGTAGTTACATCTGTGTCGTCAGTGCTCGTCCATAATTGTATACCTACCTGTGGTGGTTTTTTTTTTTCTATCTTCTTCATACTAGTAGTTTAGGAGTCTGCTGACAGTGTCCAGCAGGTCCGTCATTATATTATATATACCTGCAGTAGTGATATATATATATTTTTTATATCATTATCATCTCTATACTAGCAGATGCAGTACGGTAGTTCACGGCTGTAGCTACCTCTGTGTCGTCAGTGCTCGTCCATAATTGTATACCTACCTGTGGTGGGTTTTTTTTTTCTATCTTCTTCATACTAGTAGTTTAGGAGTCTGCTTACAGTGTCCAGCAGGTCCGTCATTATATTATATATACCTGCAGTAGTGATATATATATTTTTTTTATGTCATTATCATCTCTATACTAGCAGACGCAGTACGATAGTCCACTGCTGTAGCTACCTCTGTGTCGTCAGTGCTCATCCATAATTGTATACCTACCTGTGGTGGGTTTTTTTTTTCTATCTTCTTCATACTAGTAGTTTAGGAGTCTGCTGACAGTGTCCAGCAGGTCCGTCATTATATTATATATACCTGCAGTAGTGATATATATATATTTTTTATATCATTATCATCTCTATACTAGCAGACGCAGTACGGTAGTCCACGGCTGTAGCTACCTCTGTGTCGTCAGTGCTCGTCCATAATTGTATACCTACCTGTGGTGGGTTTTTTTTTTCTATCTTCTTCATACTAGTAGTTTAGGAGTCTGCTGACAGTGTCCAGCAGGTCCGTCATTATATTATATATACCTGCAGTAGTGATATATATATATTTTTTATATCATTATCATCTCTATACTAGCAGACGCAGTACGGTAGTCCACGGCTGTAGCTACCTCTGTGTCGTCAGTGCTCGTCCATAATTGTATACCTACCTGTGGTGGGGTTTTTTTTTCTATCTTCTTCATACTAGTAGTTTAGGAGTCTGCTGACAGTGTCCAGCAGGTCCGTCATTATATTATATATACCTGCAGTAGTGATATATATATATTTTTTATATCATTATCATCTCTATACTAGCAGACGCAGTATGGTAGTCCACGGCTGTAGCTACCTCTGTGTCGTCAGTGCTCGTCCATAATTGTATACCTACCTGTGGTGGGGTTTTTTTTTCTATCTTCTTCATACTAGTAGTTTAGGAGTCTGCTGACAGTGTCCAGCAGGTCCGTCATTATATTATATATACCTGCAGTAGTGATATATATATATTTTTTATATCATTATCATCTCTATACTAGCAGACGCAGTATGGTAGTCCACGGCTGTTGCTACCTCTGTGTCGTCAGTCACTCGTCATCCATAAGTATACTAGTATCCATCCATCTTCATTGTTTACCTGAGGTGCCTTTTAGTTGTGCCTATTAAAATATGGAGAACAAAAATGTTGAGGTTCCAAAAATAGGGAAAGATCAAGATCCACTTCCACCTCGTGCTGAAGCTGCTGCCACTAGTCATGGCCGAGACGATGAAATTCCATCAACGTCGTCTGCCAAGGCCGATGCCCAATGTCATAGTACAGAGCATGTAAAATCCAAAACACAAAATATCAGAAAAAAAGGACTCAAAAATCTAAAATAAAATCGTCGGAGGAGAAGCGTAAACTTGCCAATATGCCATTTACCACACGAGTGGCAAGGAACGGCTGAGGCCCTGGCCTATGTTCATGGCTAGTGGTTCAGCTTCATATGAGGATGGAAGCACTCAGCCTCTCGCTAGAAAAATGAAAAGACTTAAGCTGGCAAAAGCACAGCAAAGAACTGTGCGTTCTTCGAAATCACAAATCCACAAGGAGAGTCCAATTGTGTCGGTTGCGATGCCTGACCTTCCCAACACTGGACGTGAAGAGCATGCGCCTTCCACCATTTGCACGCCCCCTGCAAGTGCTGGAAGGAGCACCCGCAGTCCAGTTCCTGATAGTCAGATTGAAGATGTCATTGTTGAAGTACACCAGGATGAGGAGGATATGGGTGTTGCTGGCGCTGGGGAGGAAATTGACAAGGAGGATTCTGATGGTGAGGTGGTTTGTTTAAGTCAGGCACCCGGGGAGACACCTGTTGTCCGTGGGAGGAATATGGCCATTGACATGCCTGGTGAAAATACCAAAAAAATCAGCTCTTCGGTGTGGAAGTATTTCAATAGAAATGCGGACAACAGGTGTCAAGCCGTGTGTTGCCTTTGTCAAGCTGTAATAAGTAGGGGTAAGGACGTTAACCTCCTCGGAACATCCTCCCTTATACGTCACCTGCAGCGCATTCATCATAAGTCAGTGACAAGTTCAAAAACTTTGGGCGACAGCGGAAGCAGTCCACTGACCAGTAAATCCCTTCCTCTTGTAACCAAGCTCACGCAAACCACCCCACCAACTCCCTCAGTGTCAATTTCCTCCTTCCCCAGGAATGCCAATAGTCCTGCAGGCCATGTCACTGGCAATTCTGACGAGTCCTCTCCTGCCTGGGATTTCTCCGATGCATCCTTGCGTGTAACGCCTACTGCTGCTGGCGCTGCTGTTGTTGCTGCTGGGAGTCGATGGTCATCCCAGAGGGGAAGTCGTAAGACGACTTTTACTACTTCCACCAAGCAATTGACTGTCCAACAGTCCTTTGCGAGGAAGATGAAATATCACAGCAGTCATCCTGCTGCAAAGCGGATAACTGAGGCCTTGGCATCCTGGGCGGTGAGAAACGTGGTTCCGGTATCCATCATTACTGCAGAGCCAACTATAGACTTGTTTGAGGTACTGTGTCCCCGGTACCAAATACCATCTAGATTCCATTTCTCTAGGCAGGCGATACCGAAAATGTACACAGACCTCAGAAAAAGACTCACCAGTGTCCTAAAAAATGCAGTTGTACCCAATGTCCACTTAACCACGGACTTGTGGACAAGTGGAGCAGGGCAGACTCAGGACTATATGACTGTGACAGCCCACTGGGTAGATGTATTGACTCCCGCCGCAAGAACAGCAGCGGCGGCACCAGTAGCAGCATCTCGCAAACGCCAATTCTTTCCTAGGCAGGCTACGCTTTGTATCACCGCTTTCCAGAATACGCACACAGCTGAAAACCTCTTACGGCAACTGAGGAAGATCATCGCAGAATGGCTTACCCCAATTGGACTCTCCTGTGGATTTGTGGCATCGGACAACGCCAGCAATATTGTGTGTGCATTAAATCTGGGCAAATTCCAGCACGTCCCATGTTTTGCACATACCTTGAATTTGGTGGTGCAGAATTATTTAAAAAACGACAGGGGCGTGCAAGAGATGCTGTCGGTGGCCAGAAGAATTACAGGACACTTTCGGCGTACAGGCACCACGTACAGAAGACTGGAGCAACACCAAAAACGCCTGAACCTGCCCTGCCATCATCTGAAGCAAGAAGTGGTAACGAGGTGGAATTCAACCCTCTATATGCTTCAGAGGTTGGAGGAGCAGCAAAAGGCCATTCAAGCCTATACAACTGACCACGATATAGGAGGTGGAATGCACCTGTCTCAAGCGCAGTGGAGAATGATTTCAACGTTGTGCAAGGTTCTGCAACCTTTTGAACTTGCCACACGTGAAGTCAGTTCAGACACTGCCAGCCTGAGTCAGGTCATTCCCCTCATCAAGCTTTTGCAGAAGAAGCTGGAGACATTGAAGGAGGAGCTAACACTGAGCGATTCCGCTAGGCATGTGGGACTTGTGGATGGAGCCCTTAATTCGCTTAACAAGGATTCACGGGTGGTCAATCTGTTGAAATCAGAGCACTACATTTTGGCCACCGTGCTCGATCCTAGATTTAAAACCTACCTTGGATCTCTCTTTCTGGCAGACACAAGTCTGCAGGGGTTCAAAGAACTGCTGGTGAGAAAATTGTCAAGTCAAGCGGAACGCGACCTGTCAACATCTCCTCCTTCACATTCTCCCGCAACTGGGGGTGCGAGGAAAAGGCTCAGAATTCCGAGCCCACCCGCTGGCGGTGATGCAGGGCAGTCTGGAGCGACTGCTGATGCTGACATCTGGTCCGGACTGAAGGACCTCACAATGATTACGGACATGTTGTCTACTGTCACTGCATATGATTCTCTCACCATTGAAAGAATGGTGGAGGATTATATGAGTGACCGCATCCAAGTAGGCACGTCAGACAGTCCGTACGTATACTGGCAGGAAAAAGAGGCAATTTGGAGGCCCTTGCACAAACTGGCTTTATTCTACCTAAGTTGCCCTCCCACAAGTGTGTACTCCGAAAGAGTGTTTAGTGCCGCCGCTCACCTTGTCAGCAATCGGCGTACGAGGTTACTTCCAGAAAATGTGGAGAAGATGATGTTCATTAAAATTAATTATAATCAATTCCTCCATGGAGACATTCACCAGCAGCAATTGCCTCCACAAAGTACACAGGGAGCTGTGATGGTGGATTCCAGTGGGGACGAATTGATAATCTGTGAGGAGGGGGATGTACACGGTGATGAATCGGAGGATGATGATGAGGTGGACATCTTGCCTCTGTAGAGCCAGTTTGTGCAAGGAGAGATTAATTGCTTCTTTTTTGGTGGGGGTCCAAACCAACCCGTCATTTCAGTCACAGTCGTGTGGCAGACCCTGTCACTGAAATGATGGGTTGGTTAAAGTGTGCATGTCCTGTTTATACAACATAAGGGTGGGTGGGAGGGCCCAAGGACAATTCCATCTTGCACCTCTTTTTTCTTTCATTTTTCTTTGCGTCATGTGCTGTTTGGGGAGTGTTTTTTGGAAGGGCCATCCTGCGTGACACTGCAGTGCCACTCCTAGATGGGCCAGGTGTTTGTGTCGGCCACTAGGGTCGCTTATCTTAGTCACACAGCTACCTCATTGCGCCTCTTTTTTTTCTTTTTTGCGTCATGTGCTGTTTGGGGAGTATTTTTTGGAAGGGCCATCCTGCGTGACACTGCAGTGCCACTCCTAGATGGGCCAGGTGTTTGTGTCGGCCACTAGGGTCACTTATCTTAGTCACACAGCTACCTCATTGCGCCTCTTTTTTTCTTTGCGTCATGTGCTGTTTGGGGAGTGTTTTTTGGAAGGGCCATCCTGCGTGACACTGCAGTGCCACTCCTAGATGGGCCAGGTGTTTGTGTCGGCCACTTGGGTCGCTGAGCTTAGTCATCCAGCGACCTCGGTGCAAATTTTAGGACTAAAAATAATATTGTGAGGTGTGAGGTGTTCAGAATAGACTGAAAATGAGTGGAAATTATGGTTATTGAGGTTAATAATACTTTGGGATCAAAATGACCCCCAAATTCTATGATTTAAGCTGTTTTTTAGGGTTTTTTGAAAAAAACACCCGAATCCAAAACACACCCGAATCCGACAAAAAAAATTCGGTGAGGTTTTGCCAAAACGCGTTCGAACCCAAAACACGGCCACGGAACCGAACCCAAAACCAAAACACAAAACCCGAAAAATTTCCGGTGCACATCTCTAGTTTATAAGCGGCACTGCTACCGTGGACATTATGTGTTTATAAGCGGCACTGATACCGTGATTATTATTATTTATATAAGCGGCACTGATACCATGGCCATGATGTGTTTATAAGCGGCACTGATACTGTGGTTATTATTATGTATATAAGCGGCACTGATACCTTGGCCATTATGTGTTTATAAGCAGCACTGATACTGTGGTCATTATTATGTATATAAGCAGCACTGATACCATGGCCATAATGTGTATAAGCGGCACTGCTACCGTTGGCATTACTATGTGTACAAATGGTACTGATACCATGGGTATTATTATGTATGTAGGCAGCACTGATACCGTGTCCATTATTATGTGTATAAGCGGCTTTGCTACCTTGGGTATTATTATGTATATAAGCGGCACTGATACTGTGGGCATTATTATGTGTATAAGCGGCACTGTTACCTTGGGTATTATTATGTATATAAGCGGCACTGATACTGTGGGCATGTGTATAAGCGGCACTGCTACCGTTGGCATTATCATGTGTACAAATGGCACTGATACCGTGGGTATTGTTATGTATGTAAGCAGCACTGATACCGTGTCCATTATTATGTATATAAGCGGCACTGATACTGTGCCCATTATGTGTATAAGTGGCACTGATACCATGGCCATTATGTGTATAAGCGGCACTGCTACGTTGGCATTATTATGTGTACAAATGGCACTGATACCTTGGGTATTGTTATGTATGTAAGCAGCACTGATACCGTGTCCATTATTATGTGTATAAGCGGCACTGCTACCTTGGGTATTATTTTGTATATAAGCGGCACTGATACCATGGGTATTAATTTATTATGTATATAAGCGGCACTGATACTGTGGGCATGTGTATAAGGGGCGCAACGGTGTAGCATAGCGTGAATATGGGGCACTACTCTGTGGTGTAACATGAAATAGAGGCACTATGGAGGTCATTCTGAGTTAATCGCTACGGATTATCGCAGCGCAGCTATCATGTCAAAACGGGGCTGATCTGCGCATGCACCGCAATGTGTACGCGTGTCATACGGGTCCAACAGCCGACGTGCTTTTGCACAGGATCTAGCGATGCTTTGAGTCGCACTGGAGGTCGCAAGAAGATTGACAGGAAGTGGGAGTTTCTGGGTGTCAACTGATCGTTTTCTGGGAGTGTTTGGAAAAATGCAGGCGTGGTTAGGCGTTTGCAGGGCGGGTATCTGACGTCAATACCATGTCATTCGTCGCAGTAATCATCGCACAGAATAAGTAACTACAGGGCTGGTCTTGTTTTGCACAAAATGTGTTTGCAGGCGCTCTGCTGCACAAGCGATCGCACTCCTGCTATGTTGGCGGCGACTATGCGTTTGTATGGCTGCTAAAACTAGCTAGCGAGCGATCAACTCGGAACTCTATGTACAGTGTAATGACAATAAGGGGGAAATTCAATGTTTGAAAAGTCGGTTGGGTGTCTGTCTATTAGATCGGAAAAAACAGACACCCAACTGACTTTTCAAACAATTGAATATCCCCCTAAGAGTGTGCTACTGTGTTGCATAATTTGTATTGGGGTACTATTGTGTGGCCACGCCCTTTCCATGTGATGCCGCACACCTTTTTTGTGACACCAGCCTTCTGCGTGCACTGTTCCTTTAGACAGTATTGGGGTTAGGGCACAAATTTGTAGTTTACGGGGATGCCTAAAACCCTACCATCGCCCCTGCCTCTGCTTAATGGGAGGGGAGTCAGTGGCGGGGGAAATTAGTTCCACCACCTCTCCAGAACCACTTTAAGCCCTGGTAGGGACAGACAAAACACAAAGAGGAGGGGAATAGGGAAGAAACTGCACATACCAAACTGGAGACAAGAAGGCTAACAGAAGGTGAAAGACAGACAGGTGTTTGATAGATGAAGGCATACACACAGATAGGGAACAGACAGCAGAAAGTGGAACAATTGGCAAAGCATGGGGAAGCGAATTTCTCAGAATTGTTCACCTAGTGGAAATGCAGTAAAGGTAGGGTCAGGTGATACAGCAGTAAGCTGTGCCCCCTATTTAAGCAGGGTGGCTGCATGCTTCCAATTGTGGCTGTCCCATTGGCGCAGAAGCCTCAAGTGACTGGCTGAAGCTTGGCAGATAAAAGGGGAGAGAGGCAGAAACTGTGCAGAAGGAGAAAGGCAGAAGGTGGTCAGTGAATAGACAGAAGGAAACATGCATAAGGGAGAATGATATAGATGTTAAAATGAGAAAAGAGAGGCTGGGAGAAACATGCAGGAGATGGACTGAGAGGGAGGAGGAGACGCACGCAGAAGATGGACTAAGAGAGCAAACATATTCAGAAGATGGACTTAGTGGGGGAGATAGACTAAGGGGTTCATTCAATTCAACGCGGATTGGATAGCACTGGGAGGGAGCTTCTGGAGCTATTCAATGCAGCGTGATGCTAAGTCTGAGAATACACGTATTCCTGGACTAAATAAGGTGTTTAGTCGCGAGAATGGGCATTTTCCGACTAAACTGCCTCGCCGTGGTGCTGTTTGCACAGCGTTAGGTCACACAGCAGCACTGCGGACCTAGTTTTGTTGAATTTCAGCTCGCACCCTTAGAAGGGTGCAAGAAGAAATCCTCTAGTCAGGGATAGCATCGCTCTGAATTGAATAGCACCAGGAGCTCCCTCCCAGCGCTATTCAATCCGTGTTGAACTGACTTGACCCCTTAGAAGCAGAGACGAATGAAGAAGATGGACTGAGATATGAGTGTGCAGAGGATTAAATGTCAGCCAGTTTTAATTTCTACTCCTGCTACAACATAATACTTTCTAAACTTTTAATGTGTTAGGTCCAGCTAATTTGACATGCTCCGCCTTTTGTTGGTGTAACTCCGCCTACATTCAATGTTGAAGTAATCCCTCCTACTTTGGTATTGGCTCCACCTGCAGTTGGTTTGGTGCCGCCTACATGAGGCCACTTCTAGAAACTTTTCCAGGGCCACTTTTGTTTCCCAATCCGTCCCTGCTCACATACCACCAGTAGAGGCCGGCTCAGGGCACGGGAATCCTGCCCAGCAGAGCTGCTGCAATGTCCCGTAACTGCCTGTAACAGAGCTTGACCCAGAAAAGGAGACGCATACTTGTGCCGCACAGTCACTGTGTGTGAGAGACTCCTGTCACTCTGAGGCTGCGCCCACACCACTTACAGCTCTCTGCCCTATTTAGGCAAGACAGCTCACATCCCTACCAGACATTAAGTGGTGTATCCTTGGGGCCAGGGCCGGCGCTTCCATTAGGCAGCTTTAGGCAGCTGCCTATGGGCGTCGGGACCTGAAGGGCGGCCCGCTGAGGCTGCCTGAGGGAAAAATGAAGGTCTTCTTCTAGACACACGGTGATGGCAGGAACTGATCTCTGAGATCTGTTCTGTTCAGCAATTTACACCAGTAGTCTGACGAGTGTGCGGCGTGCCAGATGGGACATCAGTGTGTCAGCGTGCGTAGGTCAGCTGGTCCCCCATGTGCTCCATACACCACCGTGACCTGATGCCGCCCACCCAGTAGTACCTGACGCTCCTCCACCCCTGTTCCGAGGACAGGCTGGACAGCCACTTCCGCTGGGACCCCCCTGCATGATAGCCGTTCTGATGGATCCCTGCAGCTCTTCAGGCAGCAAGGCAGCAAGGAAGCAGGGGCACCAGCAGGAGACCCATGTACAGCAGAGATCCTCTGAGCAGCACCATGTGGACATATGGTGAGTCAGAGTATGATTATGGCAGTGCCTGCGTTTCTTCCCCGGCAGCTGGAGCCTGGCATGGTGGCGGCACTGCTGAGGCGTTGTAGTGCCAGCGTGCTGTGTGTTTGTGCAGGGCCGGATTATAGGACAGACAGGGTGGTCATCCAGGGGAGCCCACAATGCGACAAATATCGGCGATCGGGACAACTCGAGTCCACCTGGCCAGCTTCTGGCAGCAGGGGACTGCATTGCCGCGATTCGCGGGTGGGAAGGGGGCGGGGCCTAATACAGTGAAGTGCCCGCCCCCATCAGAGACCTGTGCTGATGCCTAGCAAGGCTGGAACAGGTAGTGTGTCTCTCCCCACCCCTCCTCCCTCTCTATCTCTCCCCCTCTCTGTCTCTCCCCACCCCTCCTCCCTCTCTATCTCTCTCCCTCTCTGTCTCTCCCCACCCCTCCTCCCTCTCTATCTCTCCCCCTCTCTGTCTCTCCCCACCCCTCCTCCCTCTCTATCTCTCCCCCTCTCTGTCTCTCCCCACCCCTCCTCCCTCTCTATCTCTCCCCACCTCTCCTCCCTCTCTATCTCTCCCCCTCTCTGTGTCTCCCCACCCCTCCTCCCTCTCTATCTATCTCTCCCCCTCCCTGTCTCTCCCCATCCCTCCTCCCTCTCTATCTCTCCCCCTCTCTGTCTCTCCCCACCCATCCTCCCTATCTATCTCTCCCCCTCCCTGTCTCTCCCCACCCCTCCTCCCTCTGTCCCCCTCTCTGTCTCTCCCCACCCCTCCTCCCTCTCTCTCTCTCCCCTCTCTCTCTCCCTATCTCTCCCCCTCTCTATCTTTCCCCTCTCTACCTATCCCACCTCTCTCTCTCTCTGTCTCTCTCCCTCTCTCTCCCTCTCCCCCTCTCTCTCCCTCTCCCCTCCATCTCTATCCATCTCTCTCTCCCTCTCTATCTATTTCTCTCTCCTCTCTCTCTCTCCCATCCCTCTCTTTCTCTCCCTGATGCGCTCTCTCTCTTATGCTCTCTGCCACTCATTACTCTACCCTCTCTCTGTGTCTCCCCTCTCTCTTTCCCTCTTTCTCCTCTCAGTCTGTCCCTCTCTATATCACTTTCTCTCCCTGACACTCTCTCCCTGTCTTTTTCTCCCCTGTGTCCATCTTGCTCCCTCCCTGACACCCCCGATCCCTCCCACTTGCTCCCCTCCCTCTTTGTCTCTCTCCCCTCTCTTTCCTTCTTTCTCTCGCTGATACTCTATCTCTCTCCTTGACACCCTCTGTCTCTCACTCTAGCACGCTCCCCCCTCCCTCTCACTGGCTCTCCCCTCTCTCTCGCTGACACCCTCTGTCTTTCTCCCGCTCACTCCCCCTCCCTTTCCCTCTCTGCCTGACACCGTCTTTCCCTCCTTTATCTCCCCCTCACTCTCCCTCCCCCAGGGCCATCTTAACAGCACTGTAGGCCCCTGGGCACAGCAATGCACCGGGCCACCTACCCATCCTCCTGCGGTAGGGGTGGGGGGTGCTATCAGCGGCAGCTTTGATGCCCTGCGGGCGGTAGTGGGTGTTCTATCTTCAGCTCAGCATGTAGGCCCTGGAGCAGTAATTTCTCTAATTACTCCTTTACTGCACAGATGGAGATAAATGGTAGAAGGGGGCATTGGGCTGAATAATAGTGGAGTGGGCTTAATATTTATCATTTTCCGATGGGAGGGCAGCTTGCTTGACTGCAGATATCTCCAGTTCCTGAAAATATATTTCTTAGATTTGAATGGGATAATAAACTAGAGAGTCCCACCTGTCAGGAGGTTCCGGGGACTTAGGGGTCAGAGTTCAGGAGACAGAGCAATCCAGCAACGAAAATCTAAAACTGCATATTAGGCGTGTGGAGCTGGAGCAGGAACCGGCTGCTGAAAGGCTGATATCTCTGGTTCTGGGCACAGTAGAGACAAACTGCCAGTGTCCACCGAAAGGGGAAAGTCCCAGTTTTTGGAGTATACCGTCAGAAAAACTCTAAGTCAGACAGAATCGAAGTTATCTAGCTGGGAAGAGCGATTAACAGGCTTGGATGGGGACCACTGCTTTCAAGTCAGATATCTCCGGTTCCCCAGGGCCGATTTTCAAAAATCTGGTATCCCTGGAAAGAGGAGACCCTCAGCTATCAGCCTAGGGCCTTTATACTCCTGGGGCCCTTGGGCAAGAGCCCATTGAGCCCATACGAAAAGACGGCCCTGTCCTCCCCTCTCATCCTTCTTTCTCCCCTTTCTTTCCTTCTCTCTCTCTCTCTCTCTCTCTCTCTCCCTAACACCCTCTCTCTCTCCCTAACACCCTCTCTCTTGCTCTCCACTCTCTTTCTCTCATTCTCTCTCTTTCCCTGTCACCCTCTCTCTCGAGAGAGAAAAAGCAGAGAAAGAAACTGTCTTGTTGTGGCACGCCTTGTCTATGAAAAAATGGAATTAGTTCAAACTTAACTTTTATTAGTTCTAATTAGAATAGATATATATACGATAGCCTCTGAGATAAATTTCACATGGGGCATAACACTAGAAATAAATATCTAGTGTTGGCGAAAATATCAGGAATAATATTAAGAAATTTGAGTTGAATTACTCAATTCAAAACAGGGTACTGCAACATGGCACACTGCTGACTCAACTGCTCTCCACAGCCGCCCCCTCTTTCTTCCTTCTATCTGGTCACAGCTGCGGCAGGATCCGCTCACCGCTGTCCACTGTAACTATATGCCACACACAGCAGGCAGCAACGGCTCTCCACGATCTCACCGAAACTTTGTTCTACCCCTCTCCAGCTCAATTCCTCTGCCCAAACCTCATCTCATCTCTCTACCTCTCCAATCCAAAGTCCTCTCATTGTATCATGTGTCAGCAGTGTCCCTGCACTGAATTTAAGTAATTAAATTCATCAGTGACAATCTGCCTCCATTTTTCTAATAGCAGACATTCTATATACCTCTGTCTCTTCTCTAGAGTGCCGGCTCTACGGACACACACAGTCTGTTTCACTGTGACCCTTTGCATATGACAGAGCAGCAGCTGCCCTACAGAGCTCATACATGTGAGACCTTCTTTTCTATCACCCCTGAGTATACCCATGTTTGGTTTTATTGTGGTAGATACATCATTGAATCTAAACTAATCAGTAATATTTTCACTGCTAGCTAACTTATACATTGTATCCATCTATGCGCAGACTTATTTTGAACTGCACTTTAATGATTCTGATTTGTTTCTTTCATTACCCTTACACAGCAGTATTGTATCACATTAAGTTTTACAATGACACATTGTTATCCAGTTCAGCAACACACTATTGTTTGTTATCATACAGAGGGAGGTTAACCATTAACATCCAGGTTATTGAGATGGACTGCATATGCCAATCATGTATTTTGTGACTGCATGTTTTACTAATTTATTGTGTGTGTGGAAATTGCTTCGACCTAATATAGTGTCAGTCTGACCTATAATTGATGAAATGCCTTACAGTATATCGAAGCTTCCTTCTTTTTTATTATCTACATTTCAGGTTCTGTACAATTTTCTAACAGTATCAGACTGTCATTATATTTATATAGGACTGCCTTTATGTTTTGAATTCAGTCATTGAACTCAAATTTCTTAATATTATTCCTAATTTCTTTCTTGTATTATGCCTGATGTGAAATTTATCTGAGAGCTATCATATATCTATTCTAATTCTAACTAATAAAAGTTGTTTTAACTAATTCCAAGAGAGTTTCTTTCTCTCTTTTTCTGTCAATACTATATTTACTCTCTGGGCGCACCTCCACCTGCTATATTAAATATTCGCTAGTTATTTGATGTCTTTTTGATGTGGACTTTTCTTTGACCCCTCTCTAACTACTTTGACTTAAATTGCTGTGCTTGTTGACTGTTTCCCAAAACTTCCCTCTCATTGGTTGACACCCTCTCTCTCTCTCTCTCTTTCTCTCTCTCTCCCCCCCCCCCGATGACCCCCCTCTCTCACTGACACCCCACCCCTCTCTCTCTCTCTCACACTATCTCACTCACTCTTCTCTTTCTCCCTGATAGTCTCACTCATTTTCCCCCTTCTCTCTCTCCCTTGTTCCCCTCCTCTTTTCCTCTCTCTCCCTGAAACCCTCTTTCTCTCTCTCTCACTCTCCTGCTCCCCGTTCTGTCTTATAACCACCCCTCCTGACTCACCGCTCTTCACTTTCCTGGGTGGAAATAGGGTATTGGGAGGGGGAGGGGGGGGGGGGGGCAGTAGGCAGAAGTTTTGCCTAGGGTGTTGAGTGACCTTGCACCGGCCCTGCTTGGGGCCCGGTACTGGTGTCCCATTTGACCTCCCCTGTCGCCAGCCCTGACCGCACACACTGCACCCAGTATAGAAACACCTATGCAGGCCATGAATTATGCAAAAGGACAGAGGCCATTGAAATATAAAAAAGTGTTGGTTTGAAAACTTTTAAAGAATTACATGAATAATATGGCAATGGTCACATGAGTAGTATATGCTCAAATGGTCAGTTCAAGTCATCAGGAAACAAAGCTTGGAACACTGTCCCTGATCCAGCATATGGAAACGCATAAAAGTCTGGGGAAGTACTTGCAATGTCTGACAAATACTAAGACATTCCAGAGTTGTGTGATTGCTGATGGTAATGGGTGTAGTGATAGTCTACATGTTGATCATTATGCACTGTTTGAAATATAAAAAACTTTTTGCTTACGATGCATCTGCAGGCTAAATAACAACACATAATTTAGAGCATATGCGCAGTTTTACCAGATTACAAATGCACAGTCCGATCAGGCCCCAGTGTTTACTGAACATACGTATATTCAATTGCTGTCAAAACTGCCGTCTTGTCGGAAAGACGGTAGCTTCCGACTGATTTAGGTCGGAAGGGGTTCCAACTGATTTAGGTCGGAAGGGGTTCCGACCTATTCTATAGGGGCTGTTTTTTTCCAACAAGTTGGAAATTCCCGACTTGTCGGCAAACACATGGATCGGCGGAATAGCCACGGATCCACGTGCTTTTGTCGGAAACGCGGCCAAATCTGACAGATTTTGGCCCCGTCTCCGACATTCTCAATCCAACTTTAAAAAAATTACGGATTGAGGAGATAAGACGGGGGCGACGCTGTAGAAGCGCAGCTGGATGCAGCTGCCCTCAGTCACTTGCAGCTCCCCGCTCTCTGAGAGCTGAGTCTCCTGGTTGCTGTTCACCAGCTTGAAGCCCAGGATGAGGGGCAGGCGCTCCAGGGAGGGGGAGCCAGCCTGGGCGGTGCACGGCGCCGGGGTGAGCAGCAGCAGTGCGGGGAGGATGAGGATGCCCGGCCGGCACTGGGCTGTGCAGCAGCACGGACGGGACACTGGGAACGACCAAATCCGACAGTCGGATTTGGCCGCTCATTGAATAGTACATTATCGGATCCTTTCCGACAATACATGTTGGAAAGGATCCGACTTGAATTAAATATACCCAATAGTCTAAGGGGTCTATTTATTAGCCTTGGATGGAGATAAAGTCGCTGGAGATAAAGGCCCTCATTCCGAGTTGATCGCTCGCTAGCTGCTTTTAGCAGCCGTGCAAACGCTAAGCCGCCGCCCCCTGGGAGTGTATCTTAGCTTAGCAGAAGTGCGAATGAAAGATTAGCAGAACAGCGCAGAACTTTTTTCATGCAGTTTCTGAGTGGCTGCAGACCTACTCCTACCTTGCGATCACTTCAGTCTATTTAGTTCCTGTTATGACGTCACAAACACGCCCTGCGTTCGGCCAGCCACTGCCCCGTTTCCCCAGGCACGCCTGCGTTTTTATCTGACACGCCTGCGTTTTTCAGCACACTCCCGGAAAACGGTCAGTTACCTCACAGTAATGCCTTATTCCTGTCAATTACTCACTGATCAACAGAGCGACTGAAAAGAGTCGCTTGGCCTTGTGTGAAACTGCATAGTTTTTTGTGAAAGTACGTCGCGCACTGCGCCCCATACGCATGCGCAGAAATGCCGATTTTTAGCCTGATTGCTGCGCTGCGAACAACAGCAGCTAGCGATAAACTCAGAATGACCCCAAAGTACCAGCCAATCGGCTCCTAACTGTAATTTTTCAAACACAGCCTGTGGCATAGCAGTTAGGAGCCGATTGGCTGGTACTTTATTTCTCCATCCGAGGCTTAGTAAATAGACCCTTAGGTGGCTTGCTCATGCACAATTTATCAGAATAGGACCTTGAAGCTTTGCATCATAGTTACACTGATGCTGGGGGCTGAACTGAATATCTGGAGAGGTAGGTTTATGCAGAACCTCCCTGGACTGTAATATATCACTAGGTCAGGGGGCAAAAAGCTTGAAAACCACCAATAACTTTCAGTAGAAAAGTGCTTTACATAATCAATAGACTCCATTTAGTGGTCTATTCATGAAAAAGTGTGGAGAAGCTGCCCATGGCAACCAATCAGCATTGAAGGAACATTTATAATTTGCATACTATACAATTGTATGGAGCAGCTGATTGGTTGCCATGGGCAACTTCCCCACAGGCTACCTTCTCCACTCTTTTCACTACTTCATGAATAGACCCCCTTAATGTTCTTCTCCCAGATATAAATGGCAAACAGGCAGTCGTATTGGCAGTACCTATGATGTTGGTATAGGTGTCAGTGGTGAAAATGAAGGTCAATACATATGGTAGATAACTTAACCAGGCTTGTTGGTTTATTAACCAGTAGAAAACAGGATGCAGGTAATACTGGGTTAATGCAAGTATACAACAGGTAAACCAGGCACTTATAGGGTTAATGCAGGTGGTGTGTATATACAGCCAGTGGTGGCAGTGTCCCATATAATATGCTCAGTGGTGGTGGCACAGTGGTATTGACAGTAATATACAGTAGACACTCAAGGGCAATTCCTCTGCTATGGAGGATGGCGATCTTGACTGATCAGGCAGTAAGTCATGCTGTGACGCAACTCCGGCAGTGCCCAGAATGATAATAGAAGAGAGACAGTGCAGAGCGCTACTCTTCCAAAGAGCCGGTGGAGCGATTTAGATTGGTTAGTTGGTCCAGAATTTCTGATCTAATCATGATTTTTGAAAGAAAAATTAAAACAATAGATATAATTTCGTAATGTGAGCTTAAATTCTGCTGCGTCGTGGTGAACAGAATTTCCAACTCTCCATACAACACTACATATAATCTTCAAAAGAAGCTGATAAATTTGTTCTTTTTCTTTGAACTCATTGAGGACATAGCAAGACTAAGGGGCATATTTATTATCAGATTTTAGACCCAATAACTAAAAATTTCTTATCACTGCTTATCACGGCAAAAAGAAATGATGTATTGTGACAGTGTATTAAAAGACACATGCAGTGAGTAGGGCAATGAAATGAGCTAATGCAATCACTTTACTAGCTGGTCAGGAGCTTACTGCGCTATTGCGCTTGTGCGGTCTATCATCTTCTGGTAAATGTTATGTAAAGTAGCCCACAGTCTAAAATGTGAATCTCACAAATAGCAGCCCTCTTAGACAACTCTGAGGGCAGCTTGTACGCTAATAAACAAGGGAAGACGGGGCAGCAGCGGATGGATACTTTAAATTTGCAGATATCACCTGAAAATGGGAATTTCTGGAAATCATCTTGCAAATTTGTAAGAGTGCTCCAAACTTGTCATTTACTGAATCTAATGTAAGTAGCTCTACTTCTGTAATATACAGGGATTTTGTGATAAGTAAATAAGGGGTCTATTTACCAAACCTTGGATAGAGATAAAGTGGAGAGAGATAAAGTAATAGCTAATCAGCTCCTAACCGCCATGTTACAGGCTGTGTTTAAAGATGACATATAGGAGCTGATTGGCTGTTACTTTATCTCTGTCCACTTTATCTCTCTCTAAGGCTTAGTAAATAGACCTCTAAGGACTTATGAGTTTTATTAATTGCCAAAATACTGTACATATCTAAACTGTACTACACAGGGGTGTTTTAAGAGAGGAGAGGACTTGCGTGCAGCCCCCATTGAGGGCCTCCTCCTCTCCGCCAATATGCCAAAGTCTACTGCGCATACACAGGTCTCCTGGAACATGGTGCCCATGCCTTGTTCATGGGATATCTCTAGTGTGCATGCGCAAATCACTCGGAAATGGCCCTGTGGCCATTTCCCAAGTGACATGTATGCGCACTGCAGGTCCACTGCTACGGGACTCCGGATGGGTAAGTATAATATATGGGTGCAATGTGTGCGGTGTGGACCCTCCTGGATCCAGGGGCGTATAGATGGAGCCACGCTAGTCATGGCTCCGTCTGTGCCTGGGCACACTCACCCAGGCATGCCTAGCGACCACAAGCGTCTCCATCCGGGCGCACACACATGCCCGAGATGGAGACGCGCCCCATTCATTAGAATGGGAGAGTGTCTCCATCTGGGCGGGCGTGCGAGCCCGGACGGAGACGCTCTCCCATTCATAGAATGGGAGAGCATCTGTGTGCACTCCCAGTGTGACTAGACGGATGGAACGCCTGGTCACGCTAGGAGTGCACGTCTGTGATGGAGCCACCTCAGATAAACGCCGCTCCATCTGTATGTGCACCGCACACACTGCACCCATTATAGAAATGCCTATGGTACTACAATCCCTATAGCTAAGTGTGTTGGGAACCTGAACAGCTGTTAGGCACAGCATTCTTGTAACAAAGATGTCACTGGCTTAGTGTGACATCTTTACAAAGAGCTTCTTCTTAAGCATAAGATCTGCTATCTGCACTTTTCATCTTAAGAACCTTTTTGAAAGCACAGTGAAGCTCTTCTTTAGTGTTTTCAATGCAGCAGCAATAAACATACATCCAGCTCTCCATCCAGATCTCTCTAAAGAAAGTGATCAGCCCCCCCTTAAAGTATCATCTTTGTCTTAGGAACAGCACAGATCAAGTGTAACGTATCCCCTGCATGTACTACATTTACAAAGCAAACCTTAGTGATAATCTCCGTTCTACAATATGTCTCCACGTGGTGTATAATGCCATCTTACATGATCAGAGTAATCAATCAGATCATCAGAAAAGGGAACTCTATATGTTATAAATACAGTAAGTGCAGGTTGTCACGATCCGGGTATCTGGACGCCATTACTTACCCTTCAGATGCCTCCTAAGGCTGGCTCAGCGTTCCAGGACCGGATCCCGCTGTTCCTGAGTTTCCACATGCAGAATGTCAGAGCGGTGATTTCATCAGCCGCGGCCTCCGCTGTGCCCGCGTGGTTAAATGTGCGCTTGTCAGTCTGGCGTCTCCTGTCTCCTGTGGCCGGCGTCGCCATTACTGTTTCAATTCTCACATGGATTACAAACCAAACTTCCCTCCAAGTGTCTGCATGGGCGCAGCCATCTTGGATTTTGTCATCTGATTATTTCCACCAATCTGCTGTCTGTATTGTTGATTTGCATAATTGCCTAGCCAACCCCTTCCTTGCTGCAGGTATAAGTATGCTGTGCCTGAGCAAGGAAGGCGTCAGTGCTTTGGTTGTCTAACCTAGTTCCAGTTTGTCTCTCTCCTGTGGTTGTCTTCCAGGTTCCAGCTCCTGTCTCCAGACTTCTGCTATAGAGACCCGCACCAGCATTCCATCTGCGGTGTAGCCTGACTCTCCGATCCATTCTGGACTCACCTGTTTCCAGCTACAACAATCACCTGCTTCCAGCCCAGCTTCCAGCAGTGTACAGCTTCTCTTAAAGGGCCGGTGTCCTTTCTGCAGTTTACCACTCTCCACCGGTATTATTATTTCACCGCTCTCAAACAATCACCTGCTTCCAGCCCAGCTTCCAGCAGTGTATAGCTTCTCTTAAAGGGCCGGTGTCCTTTTCTGCAGTTTACCACTCTCCACCGGTATTATTATTTCACCGCTCTCAAACTCCAAACTTCATTATTATTTCATCGCTCTCAAGTTCGTTTATTATTTAACTGGTTCCAGCCAGTATCCACTCCGTACCAACAACAGTCTGGTTCCAGCCAGTATCCACAGCAGCCGTTTTACCTTCAGCAGCCCAGCCTTTCCTGGAACATCAGCTGGTACGATCCTGGGTTCTCTCCATTGCTACAGTCAGGCCTGGTAAGGACTTTCCAACTAGAAGAATATAAGAACTGTCTCACACTACCAGTGCCTGTGGCCCTTGCCACCCTGTAGTACCCAGGAATTGTATTTATCCTCTGTTGACTTTTATGTTTCCTTTTACTGCTGCTGTGTTACGGAGTTTGTCATAATAAACATCATTGACTTTTATCCTGGTTGTCGTGGTCACGCCTTCGGGCAGTTATTCTACATGTTACTTACATGTCTAGGGGTCTGATACAACCTCCCAGGTTCCGTTACATCTCAGCCCCTACAACTGAGGCTGCCTCCCGTCAGCTCAGGCCCTCAGTTGTGACAGTAAGCACTGACCTAATGAATCCAGCCGGAGACCAGGATCAAGCGGCCAGGCCGATGCAAGAACTGGCAGCCCGACTTGAACATCAGGAGGCTGCACAGGGCCACATCATCCGCTGTCTCCAGGATCTCTCTACACGGCTGGATGGGATTCAAATGACCCTCCGTGGACCTGGCACGTCCGGTGCGTCCACTACAGTAACACCAGCTGTAACCCCACCCACCTTACCCATTTCCAGTCCACATCTTCATCTTCCAACGCCAGCAAAATTTGATGGATCTCCAAGGTTCTGCAGGGGATTTCTCAATCAATGTGAAATCCACTTTGAGCTTCTACCTGGCAATTTCTTCAGTGACCGTACCAAAATTGCCTATATCATCTCCCTTCTCAGTGGCTCAGCCCTTGACTGGGCATCACCTTTATGGGAGAAGTCTGATCCCCTGCTATCCTCCTATACTGACTTTGTAGCTACATTCAGGCGCATCTTCGACGAGCCAGGCCGGATAACATCTGCTTCATCTGAGATTCTCTGTTTACGCCAGGGAACACGTACTGTGGGACAGTATCTTATACAGTTTAAAATCCTGGCATCCGAACTGGCATGGAACGACGAGGCCCTGTATGCTGCATTCTGGCATGGCTTATCAGAACGCATCAAGGATGAGTTAGCTACCAGAGACTTGCCCTCTAAGTTGGATGAGCTAATTTCTCTTTGCACGAAGGTTGATCTACGTTTCAGAGAGAGAGCAACCGAGCGAGGAAGATCATCTACTCCTAAATTTTCTGCTCCTCCTCCTCGTCAACCATCTCCATCCAAAGATGAGCCTATGCAAATTAGTCGTTCCCGTCTATCTCCTGCTGAGCGCCGAAGACGTCTCTCTGAGTCTCTCTGTCTCTACTGTGCAGCTCCGTCGCACACTATCAATGCCTGTCCCAAACGTCCGGGAAACTCCAGATCCTAGCTCGCCAAGGAGAGGGCCGGCTAGGAGTAATGATCTCCTCTCCATCTCCTCATGACTGTAACCTCCCAGTGTCGCTCCAAATTGCTCAACGTTACAGGAACGTCATTGCCCTCCTTGATTCCGGAGCAGCTGGGAATTTCATAACCGAAGCTTATGTTAAACGGTGGTCCCTACCCACCGAGAGACTGTCCTCGTCCATCTCTTTGACTGCCGTGGATGGCAGCAAGATTTTTGACGCAGTCATTTCCTTAAGGACTCTTCCAGTTCGTCTGAGAGTGGGAGTTCTTCATTCTGAGTATATTTCTTTTTTAGTGATTCCAAGAGCCACACATCCAGTGGTTTTAGGCCTTCCATGGCTCCGTCTCCACAACCCATCAATTGACTGGACGACTACGCAAATACTGGCATGGGGTCCCTCCTGTGCTGAGACTTGTTTAGCCAAAGTTCTTCCTGTTTGTTCTTCCTTCCCCAGGTCATCTGATGTTCCGCCTCCTCCATATCAAGACTTCACGGACGTGTTCAGTAAAGCCTCTGCTGATATCCTTCCTCCTCATAGAGAATGGGACTGCCCAATCGACCTCATTCCAGGGAAGGTTCCACCGCGAGGCCGAACTTATCCGTTGTCTCTGCCTGAGACACACTCCATGGAAGAGTACATCAAAGAGAACCTGGCGAAGGGTTTCATCCGACCATCTTCTTCTCCAGCCGGCGCAGGCTTCTTCTTCGTTAAGAAGAAAGACGGTGGTCTGCGTCCGTGCATCGACTACAGAGGTCTGAACGACATTACCGTCAAGAACCGATACCCTTTACCCCTGATTACCGAGCTCTTTGATAGAGTTAGTGGTGCAACTATTTTCACAAAGCTGGACTTGAGGGGTGCCTACAATCTCATCCGAATCCGTGAGGGTGACGAGTGGAAGACCGCCTTTAACACCCGTGACGGACATTATGAGTACCTCGTCATGCCCTTCGGATTGAGCAACGCTCCAGCAGTCTTCCAGCACTTCGTGAATGAGATTTTCAGGGACATCTTGTACCGCCATGTCATGGTTTATCTAGACGACATCCTCATCTTTGCTAATAATCTCGAAGATCATCGTTTCTGAGTAAAAGAGGTTCTTTCCCGTCTCCGTGTCAATCACCTCTATTGTAAATTGGAGAAGTGTGTGTTTGAAGTTAAAACCATTCCGTTTCTAGGTTACATTGTGTCCGGTTCCGGACTAGAGATGGATCCTGAGAAACTCCAAGCAATCCAGAATTGGCCTATACCCTTAAGCCTCAAAGGGGTCCAGAGGTTCTTAGGGTTCGCCAATTATTATAGAAAATTTATACGAGACTTTTCCACCATCGTGGCGCCTATCACTGCATTAACCAAGAAAGGTGCTAATCCGTCCAAGTGGTCCGAGGAAGCTACACAGGCCTTTCACCTTCTGAAGCAACGGTTCATCTCTGCACCAGTTCTGAAACAGCCCGACACCGACTCTCCTTTTATCTTAGAGGTAGATGCCTCCTCCGTTGGAGTAGGAGCAGTGTTATCCCAGAGGGCCAAAGATGGACATCTACATCCTTGCAGTTTCTTCTCCCGGAAGTTCTCCCCAGCTGAGCGCAACTATGCCATTGGCGATCAGGAGTTGCTAGCCATCAAGCTCGCTCTGGAGGAGTGGAGATACCTGTTGGAGGGAGCTTCCCACTCAATCACCATACTTACCGACCACAAAAATCTTTTATATCTCAAAGGCGCACAATGTCTGAATCCTCGTCAGGCCAGATGGGCACTTTTCTTCTCTAGGTTTGACTTTAAACTCCAGTTCTGTCCGGGTTCTCAGAATCGTAAGGCCGATGCCCTTTCCCGCTCATGGGAGCAAGAAAATGAGTCCGAGTCTGCAGACAAGCATCCTATTATTAATCCGTTGGCATTCTCCACGGTAGGGATGGACTCTACGCCTCCACCAGGGAAAAGTTTTGTTAAGCCAGTTCTAAGGAAGAAGCTCATGCATTGGGCCCATGCTTCCCGTTTTGCTGGACATACAGGCATTCAGAAAACCCTTGAATTTATTTCTAGGTCCTACTGGTGGCCAACTCTGAAGAAGGACGTTATGGAATTTATTGCCTCCTGCCCAAAGTGTGCCCAACACAAAGTCTCCCGCCAGTCGCCTGCGGGGCAACTGGTTCCATTATCTGTTCCCCGTCGACCTTGGACCCATTTGTCGATGGACTTTGTTTCCGATCTACCTATCTGCAACAAGTTTAATACCATCTGGGTGGTAGTTGACCGGTTCACCAAGATGGCACATTTCATCCCTCTCACTGGTCTTCCGTCAGCTTCCAAGTTGGCTCAAGTGTTTATACAAGAGATCTTCCGACTTCACGGTCTTCCTGAAGAGATCATCTCGGATCGTGGAGTACAATTTGTAGCCAAATTTTGGCGAAGTTTGTGTCAAGCCCTCCAAGTCAAGTTAAAGTTTTCCATGGCTTACCATCCTCAGACCAATGGTCAAACCGAGAGGGTGAATCAGGACTTGGAGGCCTTCCTCTGTATATATGTGTCTTCCTCTCAAGATGACTGGGTTCAACTCCTTCCTTGGGCTGAGTTCAGCCACAACAATCAATACCATTCCTCATCTTCTTCTACACCATTCTTCATTAATTATGGATTCCACCCTAAAGTCCCAGAATTCCAACCGCTTCCCGCAACTTCTGTTCCAGCAGTGGATGTCACCTTGCGTCAGTTTTCAAATAACTGGAGGAACGTCCGCGCAGCCCTGCTTAAAGCCTCATTCAGGTATAAGAAGTTTGCCGATAGGAAGCGTAGAGCGGTTCCTGCTCTCAAGGTGGGTGATCGTGTGTGGCTGTCCACGAAGAATTTGAGGTTGAGAGTTCCCAGCATGAAATTTGCACCTCGCTACATCGGACCCTTCAAGATTGAACAAGTCATCAATCCTGTTGCCTACAGGTTACAGTTACCATCCTTCTTGAAAATACCCAGGACATTTCATGTTTCTTTGTTGAAACCGCTGATCCTGAATCGGTTTCATTCCGCACTTCCTCCAGCTCCCAAAGTTCAGACTCAACGGGGAGTCGAGTACGAGGTGGCCAAGATTTTGGACTCACGTTTCCGTTACGGTCAGTTACAATACCTCATTGACTGGAAGGGCTATGGTCCTGAAGAACGCTCTTGGACCAATGCCTCAGACGTCCATGCTCCTGCCTTGGTCCGAAATTTCCACGCAAAGTTTCCTTTAAAGCCTAAGAAGTGTCCTGGGGCCACTCCTAAAGGGGGGGGGTGCTGTCACGATCCGGGTATCTGGACGCCATTACTTACCCTTCAGATGCCTCCTAAGGCTGGCTCAGCGTTCCAGGACCGGATCCCGCTGTTCCTGAGTTTCCACATGCAGAATGTCAGAGCGGTGATTTCATCAGCCGCGGCCTCCGCTGTGCCCGCGTGGTTAAATGTGCGCTTGTCAGTCTGGCGTCTCCTGTCTCCTGTGGCCGGCGTCGCCATTACTGTTTCAATTCTCACATGGATTACAAACCAAACTTCCCTCCAAGTGTCTGCATGGGCGCAGCCATCTTGGATTTTGTCATCTGATTATTTCCACCAATCTGCTGTCTGTATTGTTGATTTGCATAATTGCCTAGCCAACCCCTTCCTTGCTGCAGGTATAAGTATGCTGTGCCTGAGCAAGGAAGGCGTCAGTGCTTTGGTTGTCTAACCTAGTTCCAGTTTGTCTCTCTCCTGTGGTTGTCTTCCAGGTTCCAGCTCCTGTCTCCAGACTTCTGCTATAGAGACCCGCACCAGCATTCCATCTGCGGTGTAGCCTGACTCTCCGATCCATTCTGGACTCACCTGTTTCCAGCTACAACAATCACCTGCTTCCAGCCCAGCTTCCAGCAGTGTACAGCTTCTCTTAAAGGGCCGGTGTCCTTTCTGCAGTTTACCACTCTCCACCGGTATTATTATTTCACCGCTCTCAAACAATCACCTGCTTCCAGCCCAGCTTCCAGCAGTGTATAGCTTCTCTTAAAGGGCCGGTGTCCTTTTCTGCAGTTTACCACTCTCCACCGGTATTATTATTTCACCGCTCTCAAACTCCAAACTTCATTATTATTTCATCGCTCTCAAGTTCATTTATTATTTAACTGGTTCCAGCCAGTATCCACTCCGTACCAACAACAGTCTGGTTCCAGCCAGTATCCACAGCAGCCGTTTTACCTTCAGCAGCCCAGCCTTTCCTGGAACATCAGCTGGTACGATCCTGGGTTCTCTCCATTGCTACAGTCAGGCCTGGTAAGGACTTTCCAACTAGAAGAATATAAGAACTGTCTCACACTACCAGTGCCTGTTGCCCTTGCCACCCTGTAGTACCCAGGAATTGTATTTATCCTCTGTTGACTTTTATGTTTCCTTTTACTGCTGCTGTGTTACGGAGTTTGTCATAATAAACATCATTGACTTTTATCCTGGTTGTCGTGGTCACGCCTTCGGGCAGTTATTCTACATGTTACTTACATGTCTAGGGGTCTGATACAACCTCCCAGGTTCCGTTACATCTCAGCCCCTACAACTGAGGCTGCCTCCCGTCAGCTCAGGCCCTCAGTTGTGACAGTAAGCACTGACCTAATGAATCCAGCCGGAGACCAGGATCAAGCGGCCAGGCCGATGCAAGAACTGGCAGCCCGACTTGAACATCAGGAGGCTGCACAGGGCCACATCATCCGCTGTCTCCAGGATCTCTCTACACGGCTGGATGGGATTCAAACGACCCTCCGTGGACCTGGCACGTCCGGTGCGTCCACTACAGTAACACCAGCTGTAACCCCACCCACCTTACCCATTTCCAGTCCACATCTTCATCTTCCAACGCCAGCAAAATTTGATGGATCTCCAAGGTTCTGCAGGGGATTTCTCAATCAATGTGAAATCCACTTTGAGCTTCTACCTGGCAATTTCTTCAGTGACCGTACCAAAATTGCCTATATCATCTCCCTTCTCAGTGGCTCAGCCCTTGACTGGGCATCACCTTTATGGGAGAAGTCTGATCCCCTGCTATCCTCCTATACTGACTTTGTAGCTACATTCAGGCGCATCTTCGACGAGCCAGGCCGGATAACATCTGCTTCATCTGAGATTCTCCGTTTACGCCAGGGAACATGTACTGTGGGACAGTATCTTATACAGTTTAAAATCCTGGCATCCGAACTGGCATGGAACGACGAGGCCCTGTATGCTGCATTCTGGCATGGCTTATCAGAACGCATCAAGGATGAGTTAGCTACCAGAGACTTGCCCTCTAAGTTGGATGAGCTAATTTCTCTTTGCACGAAGGTTGATCTACGTTTCAGAGAGAGAGCAACCGAGCGAGGAAGATCATCTACTCCTAAATTTTCTGCTCCTCCTCCTCGTCAACCATCTCCATCCAAGGATGAGCCTATGCAAATTAGTCGTTCCCGTCTATCTCCTGCTGAGCGCCGAAGACGTCTCTCTGAGTCTCTCTGTCTCTACTGTGCAGCTCCGTCGCACACTATCAATGCCTGTCCCAAACGTCCGGGAAACTCCAGATCCTAGCTCGCCAAGGAGAGGGCCGGCTAGGAGTAATGATCTCCTCTCCATCTCCTCATGACTGTAACCTCCCAGTGTCGCTCCAAATTGCTCAACGTTACAGGAACGTCATTGCCCTCCTTGATTCCGGAGCAGCTGGGAATTTCATAACCGAAGCTTATGTTAAACGGTGGTCCCTACCCACCGAGAGACTGTCCTCGTCCATCTCTTTGACTGCCGTGGATGGCAGCAAGATTTTTGACGCAGTCATTTCCTTAAGGACTCTTCCAGTTCGTCTGAGAGTGGGAGTTCTTCATTCTGAGTATATTTCTTTTTTAGTGATTCCAAGAGCCACACATCCAGTGGTTTTAGGCCTTCCATGGCTCCGTCTCCACAACCCATCAATTGACTGGACGACTACGCAAATACTGGCATGGGGTCCCTCCTGTGCTGAGACTTGTTTAGCCAAAGTTCTTCCTGTTTGTTCTTCCTTCCCCAGGTCATCTGATGTTCCGCCTCCTCCATATCAAGACTTCACGGACGTGTTCAGTAAAGCCTCTGCTGATATCCTTCCTCCTCATAGAGAATGGGACTGCCCAATCGACCTCATTCCAGGGAAGGTTCCACCGCGAGGCCGAACTTATCCGTTGTCTCTGCCTGAGACACACTCCATGGAAGAGTACATCAAAGAGAACCTGGCGAAGGGTTTCATCCGACCATCTTCTTCTCCAGCCGGCGCAGGCTTCTTCTTCGTTAAGAAGAAAGACGGTGGTCTGCGTCCGTGCATCGACTACAGAGGTCTGAACGACATTACCGTCAAGAACCGATACCCTTTACCCCTGATTACCGAGCTCTTTGATAGAGTTAGTGGTGCAACTATTTTCACAAAGCTGGACTTGAGGGGTGCCTACAATCTCATCCGAATCCGTGAGGGTGACGAGTGGAAGACCGCCTTTAACACCCGTGACGGACATTATGAGTACCTCGTCATGCCCTTCGGATTGAGCAACGCTCCAGCAGTCTTCCAGCACTTCGTGAATGAGATTTTCAGGGACATCTTGTACTGCCATGTCATGGTTTATCTAGACGACATCCTCATCTTTGCTAATAATCTCGAAGATCATCGTTTCTGGGTAAAAGAGGTTCTTTCCCGTCTCCGTGTCAATCACCTTTATTGTAAATTGGAGAAGTGTGTGTTTGAAGTTAAAACCATTCCGTTTCTAGGTTACATTGTGTCCGGTTCCGGACTAGAGATGGATCCTGAGAAACTCCAAGCAATCCAGAATTGGCCTATACCCTTAAGCCTCAAAGGGGTCCAGAGGTTCTTAGGGTTCGCCAATTATTATAGAAAATTTATACGAGACTTTTCCACCATCGTGGCGCCTATCACTGCATTAACCAAGAAAGGTGCTAATCCGTCCAAGTGGTCCGAGGAAGCTACACAGGCCTTTCACCTTCTGAAGCAACGGTTCATCTCTGCACCAGTTCTGAAACAGCCCGACACCGACTCTCCTTTTATCTTAGAGGTAGATGCCTCCTCCGTTGGAGTAGGAGCAGTGTTATCCCAGAGGGCCAAAGATGGACATCTACATCCTTGCAGTTTCTTCTCCCGGAAGTTCTCCCCAGCTGAGCGCAACTATGCCATTGGCGATCAGGAGTTGCTAGCCATCAAGCTCGCTCTGGAGGAGTGGAGATACCTGTTGGAGGGAGCTTCCCACTCAATCACCATACTTACCGACCACAAAAATCTTTTATATCTCAAAGGCGCACAATGTCTGAATCCTCGTCAGGCCAGATGGGCACTTTTCTTCTCTAGGTTTGACTTTAAACTCCAGTTCTGTCCGGGTTCTCAGAATCGTAAGGCCGATGCCCTTTCCCGCTCATGGGAGCAAGAAAATGAGTCCGAGTCTGCAGACAAGCATCCTATTATTAATCCGTTGGCATTCTCCACGGTAGGGATGGACTCTACGCCTCCACCAGGGAAAAGTTTTGTTAAGCCAGTTCTAAGGAAGAAGCTCCTGCATTGGGCCCATGCTTCCCGTTTTGCTGGACATACAGGCATTCAGAAAACCCTTGAATTTATTTCTAGGTCCTACTGGTGGCCAACTCTGAAGAAGGACGTTATGGAATTTATTGCCTCCTGCCCAAAGTGTGCCCAACACAAAGTCTCCCGCCAGTCGCCTGCGGGGCAACTGGTTCCATTATCTGTTCCCCGTCGACCTTGGACCCATTTGTCGATGGACTTTGTTTCCGATCTACCTATCTGCAACAAGTTTAATACCATCTGGGTGGTAGTTGACCGGTTCACCAAGATGGCACATTTCATCCCTCTCACTGGTCTTCCGTCAGCTTCCAAGTTGGCTCAAGTGTTTATACAAGAGATCTTCCGACTTCACGGTCTTCCTGAAGAGATCATCTCGGATCGTGGAGTACAATTTGTAGCCAAATTTTGGCGAAGTTTGTGTCAAGCCCTCCAAGTCAAGTTAAAGTTTTCTACGGCTTACCATCCTCAGACCAATGGTCAAACCGAGAGGGTGAATCAGGACTTGGAGGCCTTCCTCTGTATATATGTGTCTTCCTCTCAAGATGACTGGGTTCAACTCCTTCCTTGGGCTGAGTTCAGCCACAACAATCAATACCATTCCTCATCTTCTTCTACACCATTCTTCATTAATTATGGATTCCACCCTAAAGTCCCAGAATTCCAACCGCTTCCCGCAACTTCTGTTCCAGCAGTGGATGTCACCTTGCGTCAGTTTTCAAATAACTGGAGAAACGTCCGCGCAGCCCTGCTTAAAGCCTCATTCAGGTATAAGAAGTTTGCCGATAGGAAGCGTAGAGCGGTTCCTGCTCTCAAGGTGGGTGATCGTGTGTGGCTGTCCACGAAGAATTTGAGGTTGAGAGTTCCCAGCATGAAATTTGCACCTCGCTACATCGGACCCTTCAAGATTGAACAAGTCATCAATCCTGTTGCCTACAGGTTACAGTTACCATCCTTCTTGAAAATACCCAGGACATTTCATGTTTCTTTGTTGAAACCGCTGATCCTGAATCGGTTTCATTCCGCACTTCCTCCAGCTCCCAAAGTTCAGACTCAACGGGGAGTCGAGTACGAGGTGGCCAAGATTTTGGACTCACGTTTCCGTTACGGTCAGTTACAATACCTCATTGACTGGAAGGGCTATGGTCCTGAAGAACGCTCTTGGACCAATGCCTCAGACGTCCATGCTCCTGCCTTGGTCCGAAATTTCCACGCAAAGTTTCCTTTAAAGCCTAAGAAGTGTCCTGGGGCCACTCCTAAAGGGGGGGGGTGCTGTCACGATCCGGGTATCTGGACGCCATTACTTACCCTTCAGATGCCTCCTAAGGCTGGCTCAGCGTTCCAGGACCGGATCCCGCTGTTCCTGAGTTTCCACATGCAGAATGTCAGAGCGGTGATTTCATCAGCCGCGGCCTCCGCTGTGCCCGCGTGGTTAAATGTGCGCTTGTCAGTCTGGCGTCTCCTGTCTCCTGTGGCCGGCGTCGCCATTACTGTTTCAATTCTCACATGGATTACAAACCAAACTTCCCTCCAAGTGTCTGCATGGGCGCAGCCATCTTGGATTTTGTCATCTGATTATTTCCACCAATCTGCTGTCTGTATTGTTGATTTGCATAATTGCCTAGCCAACCCCTTCCTTGCTGCAGGTATAAGTATGCTGTGCCTGAGCAAGGAAGGCGTCAGTGCTTTGGTTGTCTAACCTAGTTCCAGTTTGTCTCTCTCCTGTGGTTGTCTTCCAGGTTCCAGCTCCTGTCTCCAGACATCTGCTATAGAGACCCGCACCAGCATTCCATCTGCGGTGTAGCCTGACTCTCCGATCCATTCTGGACTCACCTGTTTCCAGCTACAACAATCACCTGCTTCCAGCCCAGCTTCCAGCAGTGTACAGCTTCTCTTAAAGTGCCGGTGTCCTTTCTGCAGTTTACCACTCTCCACCGGTATTATTATTTCACCGCTCTCAAACAATCACCTGCTTCCAGCCCAGCTTCCAGCAGTGTATAGCTTCTCTTAAAGGGCCGGTGTCCTTTTCTGCAGTTTACCACTCTCCACCGGTATTATTATTTCACCGCTCTCAAACTCCAAACTTCATTATTATTTCATCGCTCTCAAGTTCGTTTATTATTTAACTGGTTCCAGCCAGTATCCACTCCGTACCAACAACAGTCTGGTTCCAGCCAGTATCCACAGCAGCCGTTTTACCTTCAGCAGCCCAGCCTTTCCTGGAACATCAGCTGGTACGATCCTGGGTTCTCTCCATTGCTACAGTCAGGCCTGGTAAGGACTTTCCAACTAGAAGAATATAAGAACTGTCTCACACTACCAGTGCCTGTGGCCCTTGCCACCCTGTAGTACCCAGGAATTGTATTTATCCTCTGTTGACTTTTATGTTTCCTTTTACTGCTGCTGTGTTACGGAGTTTGTCATAATAAACATCATTGACTTTTATCCTGGTTGTCGTGGTCACGCCTTCGGGCAGTTATTCTACATGTTACTTACATGTCTAGGGGTCTGATACAACCTCCCAGGTTCCGTTACATCTCAGCCCCTACAACTGAGGCTGCCTCCCGTCAGCTCAGGCCCTCAGTTGTGACACAGGTCTGGTAGAGACTACAGGAAGAACGTGTAATGGCTATAAGTAGAGAAATGCCCAGAGTATTGCGTTTTGGATATGGTTTTGATTCTGATTTGATTGTCATGTAAAACCACCCTCAAGTGTTTTGGTTCGAAATTTGGATTTAAAATCCGAATCTTGGGTTTTGGATTTCTTGAAAATGGATACAAACAGCTAAAATCATGTAATGTTTGCAATCCAAAACCAAAAATTCGATTTAAAATCCACATTCCGAACAGCTGGAGGATCCAACCCAGGACTTAGTTCAGAATGGCTCTCCTCAGGAGATCCAAACTGGGTTTTGGTTTGGGCCAAGTGGCACTGGCTTGCACATGTGCTGATGTCCCAGTGACTTGCCATTGGTACATCTGGAAGAATAAAGATTCCTTATTGCAGGTAATTGTGGCAATAAGGAATCTTTATTTTCAAATGCTGGCTGTAAGTGATAATAAATAGAGACTCGAGAGAGGGTTATCAAAGCTTGGAGAGATAAAATTGTGAGAGATAAACTACCAGCCAATCAGCTTCTGCCTAACAATTTTATCCTACTCCAAGCTTTGATAACCCCCAAGTGTTTATTATAATAATTAGTGCATTTCCTTAAAACCAACTTCTGCTCTCCTTTCTTTCCTCATATAAGACACAGCAACAGAGCTGTAGCTCACTGCACACACTTTGTTATGAGACACATTCCAGACTCTTCAGTAGAAGCGGGCTGCAAAAGGGGTTTGTGAGTTTGGAGAGCAGTCAGCAGTGACTGTAGCAAGTCACTTTGAAATTAGTGGAGAGATATCTTTTCAGGTTAGGTACAGGATCCCGACACTGTGAATGCCGGTGATTGGAAGACCAATGCCGGCATCCCCATCAGCCAGGAACACATACATTGTAGGATAAGTATTCTAACCTTGTCTCCTCCCTCCCCCTAACCTTAACTCTCCTTTCTCGCAGCCTAACCCTAACCTTCTTCCCCACAGCCTAACCCTAACCCTACCTTCCCTAAGCCTAACCCTAACCTCCCTTTCCACAGCCTAACCCTACCCCTCCTCCCCATCCCCCCGCAGCCTAAACCTAACCAGCCCCTGATACTTACAACAGGATATCGACTGTTGGGATTCCGGGTCGGGAGTCTGACAGGTGCTGGGATTCCAGCACCAGTGTTCCATCAGCCTGCATCCTGAGCATCAGGAATGCAACTACATCCCATCTTTTCTACTTCAGCAGCCACCTCTGACTTTCCTTCCTGGTGCCCCTCTGACAACTGCAGTCAGCTAGTAGCTGCAATGTCTCTGGGAGTTATGCCACTGGTACATACTGTAACACATCTTAGAAAGTCATTTAAGGAACACATTGCATGCTCTTTGTGTAGAAGGAGGAATAGGTGTGTGCACTGTTCTGCACTTTTCTGTAATTTTGTCAATACACATTTAATCCAGCAGGAGGCATATATGCTCATGTCATGTTACTAATGGAATCCTAAACAAAACAGTAAAAGCCTAAAGAAATACTGAAAAACCTAAAACAAACAAAAATGTCAACAGTTTGTTCCCCTTTCTTTGCCTGTGTAAAAAATGCCAATCTTATAGTGTTAGCTTCAAATTTATTCATGGTTTAAAGAGCAGATAAAATTAAGTAATAAATAAATAAATAAGATCAAATTAAGTAATTAAATAATAAGTAAATAAATAAAATTAAGTTCATTATTAATAGTAGTAATAATAATAATAATAATAATAATAATAGTAAACATTCTTAACAGGACTAATTATAGTTACATACCGTGTTTGAAATATTTCCATTTAAATGTAAACCGCTATCAAAAAGAGGAGAAGAAGTGCCACTGCTATGGTCACTGGGAGGATCTGGAGAGCCTGAAAAGGGCACAAAAAATGAGTACATTATATTTTATCACTAGGGGCCGGATGTAATGACATCCGAGTTGGCCAGATGTGCAAGTTCCAGGCCAAAACTCAGACTTTTTTTAAAGCGGCAATCATTTACAAGGCATGGTTTTACCTTGTAAATCATTGCGGCTTTAAAAAAATGTCTAAGGTCAGCCAGCAACCCGCATCTCCAGCCAACTTGGACATCATTACATCCATCCCTAAATTGGATAGCTTACGTATACAGTTTAAAACATTTTGCCTTATGTGACCTTAGGATAGGTCAGTAGAAACTACTGCTCTTTACTTACCATATTATATATTACAAAAAACAAAGTAATAAATATATACAGGTAGAGTATCCCATATCCAAATATTCCGAAATACAGACTTTTTTGAGTGAGAGTGAGATAGTGAAACCTTTGTTTTCTGATGGCACAATGTACACAAACTTTGTTTAATACACAAAGTTATTAAAAATATTGTATTAAATGTCCTTCAGGCTGTGTGTATATGGTGTATATGAAACATAAATGCATTCTGTGCTAAGATTTAGGTCCCATCACCATGATATCTCATTATGGTAGGCAATTATTCCAAAATACGGAAAATCCCATATCCAAAATACCTCTGGTCCCAAGCATTTTGGATAAGGGAGACTCAACCTGTAGTAGCCATTCATTACTAGTTACTTAACCTCTGAGGTAGGGATAGTCAGTAGTGTGCAAGATAATGTAATATTTGGCAATGTGCAGTGAGTTTAAATGTAGAGTGTATGGCAATAACCTTTAATGGCTATTGCCAAAATAAGGCAAAGTGTCTTGTAAACTCTACATTATCTTGGTCCTGTCATTATACAGGAGCTCAACATAGGGAATACAGTATATTCATTAAGTAAAATATGGAATGAGACTGCTGGCAAGGAGTGCCAGGGTTTTTCTAGTTGGAAGATCAGGACTATATACACATTAATTTAGTGGATGTAGAAGAACCCACATCTCACCAAAAGAAAAGAAATTCCTTTGTTTGGAGCACTCTTTTAAGTAATCAGTATGAATTAATGAAAGATTTATTTTATTAAAACTTAGCTTTTATTATTCCTTACTTGACTAAAAGATAAAAGGGGTATGCTATAATTAATGAATCCCCTTATAAACAGTGGTAAAAATCTATAAATAAGAGCAATTACAATCGTTTATTATATAATGATGTAATTGTTCAAAAATTAGAAAATACAATGATAGTGATCTATCAAACTAATCAGATAAACAGCAGTAGTGATATTTTTTACTCTCGTATACTCAGAAAATTCATTAACATTTGGGTATTTAATATCACAAATAGATTCAGACCAATTATATGCGTCTGGATTTGATCAAGCGGTGTAAATAATGCTAGAAAACTTCTTTGGATCAGCTTCTCCCCACAATTCAATCAAGCTTGTACACAAAAGGACTGATACTTTCTCATAGAGATAAAACAGAAATGCTATCCATAGCTGTGTTGATGAATAAAGAGTACAAGGTTGCAATTTGACTTCTTTAAACAAGAACCTGACACATATTGTATCACAATTGTATGGAACAGGTGTTGGTGCATAAATCGCCACCTAGTATTGGGGCCAGATTCCAGTCAGAGTGTAGCAAAGTCATGTGAGTCAATCAGCACATAATCACATTGAAAAAAAGGGTTATACATTACAAATCCTGTACTCTTTAATGATTGTCCGTAATCTGGAAACACATTGCTGCATATAGGCAAACATTATATTGTGATATAACAAAAAGGAGGGGAGAAGGGAAAGGAAAAACAAAGTGTGGACACTCTAGTCAACTGATCCCATCTGCTGTCCGACCTCATCCAAGAGCGGAGGAAAGATGAGAGTGGGACCGTCGACTGTGCCGTAGAAATAAGAAAGACAGGCACACTGGCTGAAGACCCCGTCGTGGTGTTAGATGGGCCCTGATGCTAACGAGCCTTGCAGGGTCTAAATGCGCCACTTGGGCCAGAGCCAGATGCCGAAATGAAAAGAAAAGTAATACAAAATGAAAATTACATTTATGCTCTCAACTGAAGTTATGAGAGATGAAATCAATAAATCTTTTGTTCTTTAGAGCAAGGTTTAAATTTAAACTGCAATTGCCCACATCTAAATTGCTCCTAAATTGATGAGACTGATTTCAATATATAACCTTATGAGCACAGGCTGATTAATATCTCAAATATTAGTGTGTCCACCTTTGTTGCACCTTGCTAAATTGATGAGACTGATTTCAATATATAACCTTATGAGCACAGGCTGATTAATATCTCAAATATTAGTGTGTCCACCTTTGTTGCACCTTGCTAAATTGATGAGACTGATTTCATTATATAACCTTATGAGCACAGGCTGATTAATATCTCAAATATTAGTGTGTCCACCTTTGTTGCACCTTGCTCATTGCCATATCTTTCAAAGAGGTATGTACCTATTAAGAAGAATAGAAAAACCTATATTTGAAAATACCTAACAAGTGAGGGCTGAAGAAAAAAGGATAGTAGGCACTCCAGTTCACTGATCCCATCTGCTGTCTGACCTCATCAAGAGAGCGGAGGACAGATGAGAGTAGGATCGTGGGCTGTGCCGTGAAAAAGGAAAAAACCGGATGGCAACTTGAGAAGCCGTATGTGGCGTTAGGCGGACCCTGATGCTAAGTAGCCTTGCAGGGTCCGGATGCGCCACCGGAGACCAAATGTCCGTCCGTGAAGAAAAAGAGGGGGAAGAGAGAGGATATGGGGAGTACCGGATTGTTGTATCTGAAGCGCAACTTGCTGTAAGTCACTGCTCTGGCAGAGGTCCGTTGATCCAAGCCGCTCGATCGTTTGGAGCTGCTGCTGCTGATCACGTCTCCCCCGCTGCTAGCCGCGGTCAGTTGATCCAAGCCGCTCGATTGCTTGAAACTGCTGCTGCTGATCACGGCTCCCCCTGCAGTGAGGAGACCGTGCATTGGGCCGTAATTAGGACGTACGTTTCACCACCTGGGCTTGCTCACCTGCTAGGTGAGCAAGCCCAGGTGGTGAAACGTACGTCCTAATTATGGCCCAATGCACGGTCTCCTCACTGCAGGGGGAGCCGTGATCAGCAGCAGCAGTTTCAAGCAATCGAGCGGCTTGGATCAACTGACCGCGGCTAGCAGCGGGGGAGACGTGATCAGCAGCAGCAGCTTCAAACGATCGAGCGGCTTGGATCAACGGACCGCTGCCAGAGCAGTGACTTACAGCGAGTTGCGCTTCAGATACAACAATCCGGTACTCCCCATATCCTCTCTCTTCCCCCTCTTTTTCTTCACGGACGGACATTTGGTCTCCGGTGGCGCATCCGGACCCTGCAAGGCTACTTAGCATCACGGTCCGCCTAACGCCACATACGGCTTCTCAAGTTGCCATCCGTTTTTTTTCCTTTTTCACGGCACAGCCCACGATCCTACTCTCATCTGTCCTCCGCTCTCTTGATGAGGTCAGACAGCAGATGGGATCAGTGAACTGGAGTGCCTACTATCCTTTTTTCTTCAGCCCTCACTTGTTAGGTATTTTCAAATATAGGTTTTTCTATTCTTCTTAATAGGTACATACCTCTTTGAAAGATATGGCAATGAGCAAGGTGCAACAAAGGTGGACACACTAATATTTGAGATATTAATCAGCCTGTGCTCATAAGGTTATATAATGAAATCAGTCTCATCAATTTAGCAAGGTGCAACAAAGGTGGACACACTAATATTTGAGATATTAATCAGCCTGTGCTCATAAGGTTATATATTGAAATCAGTCTCATCAATTTAGCAAGGTGCAACAAAGGTGGACACACTAATATTTGAGATATTAATCAGCCTGTGCTCATAAGGTTATATATTGAAATCAGTCTCATCAATCTAGGAGCAATTTAGATGTGGGCAATTGCAGTTTAAATTTAAACCTTGCTCTAAAGAACAAAAGATTTATTGATTTCATCTCTCATAACTTCAGTTGAGAGCATAAATGTAATTTTCATTTTGTATTACTTTTCTTTTCATTTCGGCCTCTGGCTCTGGCCCAAGTGGCGCATTTAGACCCTGCAAGGCTCGTTAGCATCAGGGCCCATCTAACACCACGACGGGGTCTTCAGCCAGTGTGCCTGTCTTTCTTATTTCTACGGCACAGTCGACGGTCCCACTCTCATCTTTCCTCCGCTCTTGGATGAGGTCGGACAGCAGATGGGATCAGTTGACTAGAGTGTCCACACTTTGTTTTTCCTTTCCCTTCTCCCCTCCTTTTTGTTATATCACAATATAATGTTTGCCTATATGCAGCAATGTGTTTCCAGATTACGGACAATCATTAAAGAGTACAGGATTTGTAATGTATAACCCTTTTTTTCAATGTGATTATGTGCTGATTGACTCACATGACTTTGCTACACTCTGACTGGAATCTGGCCCCAATACTAGGTGGCGATTTATGCACCAACACCTGTTCCATACAATTGTGATACAATATGTGTCAGGTTCTTGTTTAAAGAAGTCAAATTGCAACCTTGTACTCTTTATTCATCAACACAGCTATGGATAGCATTTCTGTTTTACCTCTATGAGAAAGTATCAGTCCTTTTGTGTACAAGCTTGATTGAATTGTGGGGAGAAGCTGATCCAAAGAAGTTTTCTAGCATTATTTACACCGCTTGATCAAATCCAGACGCATATAATTGGTCTGAATCTATTTGTGATATTAAATACCCAAATGTTAATGAATTTTCTGAGTATACGAGAGTAAAAAATATCACTACTGCTGTTTATCTGATTAGTTTGATAGATCACTATCATTGTATTTTCTAATTTTTGAACAATTACATCATTATATAATAAACGATTGTAATTGCTCTTATTTATAGATTTTTACCATTTTTTATAAGGGGATTCATTAATTATAGCATACCCCTTTTATCTTTTAGTCAAGTAAGGAATAATAAAAGCTAAGTTTTAATAAAATAAATCTTTCATTAATTCATACTGATTACTTAAAAGAGTGCTCCAAACAAAGGAATTTCTTTTCTTTTGGTGAGATGTGGGTTCTTCTACATCCACTAAATTAATGTGTATTTGGTACATTATTCCTAGGAGCACCTCCAACGTTAGAATAGCTGCCCATGGGGGCCTAAATCTTTTTCTGTTTAGTTGGTTATCATGATTTAGTCAATTAATTATATTCAGTCTGGTGCAGGATAAGCCTTGCTTTGTCAAGATCAGGACTATCCCTATTATTATGAATAATTAATAAATAGCATTAACAAGAATGTGACTACCAGCTGTGCATAATTAGCATTATTAAAATGATTAGCTCCATTGTGGCTGGTCAGTGCAATGCTGGTTGCTGTGAGTTATATATACTGTGGCGTCTACTATTTGTATATGATGCTGTTTCTGGAATTACAATGTCTATACTTTTATGTCTTATTGATGTGATCTTACCTAATGGGAGCTTAAGAAATGAAGGCGCTTCCTTGAAATAGTAAACAGTAACGGTGACGTCATCTCCAGCATTCCGCAGTAAATGTACCTGGTAGGAATTTAAGAAACATGAAAGAAAAGCGAAGCCCAACAAACTTTATGTACTGCAGATGTACATAAAGTAAAACATACAATACTGTATGATATAATATATAGCGCATTAAAGTAAACATTCTATGTATACCAAGCCATCATTTTCAATGTATACAATTTTGTTAACAATACAACATTTCGTGGTTTGGATTCTAAACTAGTATTATTTACTTAAAGCAATATAAATACAGCCAATGGCTTTGAAATGTCCAAGTGTTACTTGAGATAGGTGAAATGTCAACATTTTTGTTTCCTGAGAGGAGAGATTTAATACATTCTTGTTATATAAAAAAAGCACAGATTAGTAAAATTGTTAGAAAAAAAATAAACACATACATATTTGACCCCCCCCCCCCGAAAATTAATACAATTAAGTCAAAATTAAAATGCTTAAATCAGATTCGCTCAACACTACTGCTAATGATACTTTATGTTCTTAGAGGTATCATGTATCAGATGTAGACACAGAGGCAGAACTACCATTGGTGCAGCAGGTCAGAAACTAGGGCCCTTGAGGACTATAGGGCCTACTGCTGCCCAAACCAGCAATGACTTATCGCCTGCCCCCTACCCCCCCAACAGACCATTTTTGCAATGTCAGATGAATTGCCCAGTGCAGAGAGCAGGGTTGGTCCCACTGCCTGAGGGACCTGCCCCTTACCTTAGATAGTCAGGGCTGACCTTCTGTGTCCCGGACTGATGGAGGAGTCCTGCCACCTAGCACTTACTACCTCTAATTAACAGACAGGAACATTTTTCTGATTCACTGCTGTCTGCGAATTAAAAAGACAGATCACCAGTGTAAATGGCACTGTCAGAGTCTGCCTGACAAAGTGCCAAACTGAGGAAAGCACAAAGGGTGAGGGCCCATCACAGACAGATCAGAGGCTGCTGTGTTCCTGCCCCACCAATGTACATGTCTCCTGTTCTCTGCACTGTGCAGGACATTGTACTTGTACCCCTGTCATCCACTGTCTCTCCCTGTCACCTTCAGACTTCCCCTGTCACTCACTGCCTCCCCGTTACCCTCTGCCTCCCTCTGCATTCTGCTGTCACCATTGTCATCCTCTGCCTCCCCTTGTCATATGCTATCACCCTGTGCCTCTCCCTGTCACCCACTGCTGTATGGCATATTGTGAACCTGGGTTGGGGTGGAGAAGGGGGAGCCAAATTATATTTTTGCCCCTGGGCCTACTACTCACAAGTTCCGCACTTGTGTAGTCAGTTTTGCACAGCTCAAAAACTGCTACTTTACTTATTCAAATATAAACTTTATTTTATTAAGTATCAAACCTTGGAGTGAGACTAAGCGAAGAGAGATACCAACAAGTCAGCTCCTAGATGTATTTTTTCAAACACAGCTTGTAAAATGACAGAAGCTGATTGGTTGGTACTTTATCTCTCTCCAATGATTGATACATCTCACCCATGGCAAAGTAAGGGGCTGGCACCCCCCCCCCCTACACACACACACACACACACACACACACACACACACACACACACACACACACAGACCCTACACACATTTGAAATAAGGTGTGAGTATTGGAAATGGGGCATGGCCTTGTGGGGGAAGGGCGTGCACACAATAGTACTTCCAATTCAAATTATTCCACACAGTAGTGTCCCTTATTCGCATTACACTGCACAGTAGTGTCTTGTATTCATGTTACACCATCCCTCCCCCCCTAACCCTAACCCACCAGTCCCACAGCCTGACCCTAACCCGCCCCCCAAAAAGCCTCTTCAGTGGTACGTAACCCACCCTTCCTAATCTCCCTCCCTGCAGCCTAACCTTAACCCTCCCACCCTCGCAGCCTAACCCTAACCCTCCCATGTTGCTTGCCAGTGGAGACTTTGGCACCAACTCGATCCGGATTTTGTCATTCTGCATCGCTATCTTTGTTGGGATGCCAGCATCAGCATTCCGAACAGTTTCGGGATGCTGGCATCAGCTTTCCGACCGCGGGATGCCAAATGCCGGCATCTTGACTGCATCTCAAATGAAATGCTAATGAGCTGCTGTGAGATGAGCCTCAAATGGACCCAGCCATTAACCAAACACCATTAGTTGGATGGTAGAAGTGCTTCCTGTTAGAAAAAAGATCGGGGTGCCATCACTTCCAAGATAAAATGATCAATTATACAATTAACTGATATACATTTCCTTGAACCTGGCCTTGAAATAGGTAAGATATGTAATTTCTTTATTACACTCAACAAGTTAAAGTTTTTGCTTACTTACTTACTACTTACTTACATCTAACATGCATGACATTTGTGTAGTTTTCCAGGCACTACAGTCCCTTCTCCCAAACACTGACACTTTTTTATTATCTTCAACAACAAATAGATCTATAGCACTGTGCTAAATAATAATTGCTGTGTACCTGGTGACAGTCTGTTACTGCCGGCGCGGCGCAGGTGTCCGACAGCACCGCACTGCACTAGTGATCAGACTAGTGTCCGGCAGCACCGCACTTGTAATCAGACTCACAATAAACTACAGTTCCCAGCAGCCCTTGCTGCCGGGAGCTCACATCAACAAGGGCTGCTGGGAGCTGTAGTTTATTTTGAGTCTGATTACAAGTACAGTGCTGCCGAATACTGGCGCCGCTCCAGTAGTAACAGACTCTCACCAGGTACAGTCTGACAGTACTGCTTTTCTACCCTTTGGCCGCGGGTGGCACAACCAGGCGGCGCCCCCTCCTTGCCTGGCACCCCTGGTGAGTGCCATCCTGGCCAATGTGTAGATGCACCCCTGAATGGGATGCAGGAGGGCAATGAAAAACATGAGGGGAGGTACTTAACCATTAAAAAATATTAAAATAGTAAAAATAGCAATGACATCAAATGTAAACTCTCAACTTATAGAGCTATTGCTACAGGCATACACATAGAGATACGTGCTTAATTTATAAGCAATCTGGTCAGATTGTTTAGAAATTAAGCACGGATCTCTCCATGTGTACCCCCCTTCACACTCAGCTTGGTCTTGTTTGATTACCACATCTCACAAGATCAGGCTAAGCACACAGACTGCACCTGCAGGCATCGCTTATCCTGTCGGCTGCCTGCTGTGAAGACCTAAAGAAGTAAGAAGATATACAATTTGTATCAGCAAACAATAAATTAATCTGTGGTAAATTTTGACTCATAATTACAGATTTTTAGTTGAATATGAGCAAAAAAATTGTTGGTGGGGAACAGGGTGGGGGACTTCTGTATTAAGCTAGGGTGGCTGGAACCCTTACTCAGGCCCTGGGAGGGGCAGATGTGGCAGTTGTATTCTGGAGGGAACAGGAAGCCAGTGTTGGCCTTTACTGAGGATTGACAGGAGAGGGAGATTTGCCACAGTTTCTATGACATTTCCTGCATGAGGGATATTTTGTGGTAATCTGGATGTAAGAAAAGTAGTTATACTTGTTATGTGTTTATTATGTTTTCTGTGGTCTACAGTATGAATGTTGTTACAAAGCAGAAGATAAAAACTAAGCAGAGAAATACAATATTAGGTGTTGATTAAGTCGGGTTCAGTATGAGTTACCAATGGACACAATATCGACGGTCATAATCCCGACAGCCATTAACCTACAGTCAAAATACTGACAGTATACCAACATGTTCAAATTGCAGATATAGTCAGAATACCGATATATCAAAATACCGACATGAGTTTTTTATTTTTTTTTGTGTCAATGTCGACATGGACACCGTCTAACTGTACCACGTCCCCTCACACTATTATATTCCCCCTCCAGGTCCACTGGGATGGTAAAGTATGAACACGTCTGTTTTTGAGCAAAAATTCCTTAAAAACGCATGTCAGCATTTTAACACGTTGGCATTTTTAACATGTCGGCTTAATGAATGTCGTTATTATGACATTGTCTGTATTTTGACTATTGGTCAATGGCTGTCAGGATAAGAAGGAGAAGAGCTACAAGCACAAGCAGAGATTGGTAAGCACAGGCCGAGTTTGGCAAGGCTGTGTTCACCTAACCAGGGCACAATTAGATATGGATAAGGTGCATCTCTTGTGGATGATGAATAGGCTATAATGATGATGATGATTACTATCAGTAACAGCACTATCAGCAGCAATATCTAACTACTTCTTCGTGGCTGTGTATTGACCCCTCCAGTTCAATAGTTAAATCATTATTGTCATTGCTATATTACTGTATATCATCAATTCATAAACATCTACCACGTTACTTGCTGGATATTGTCCAGGGGCACCAGTAGGTGGGTAGTGCCTATTTAGGTGGTCAGCTTGGAAGGTGGAGCAATGGAACCCCTTCATCTATTTATATAGCACCAGCCTACTTAGTAATGTTTTATAACTGGAGCAAACACATGACTTTGCATTAACAGATCTACAAAGGGGTTGGGTTCAGGTGGCCAGCGTTTGGGATCCCGCCGGTCACCATACCGATGCCAGAATCTCAATCTTTAGCTTGCTGGTGGTAGGGCGCAATGAAGCCCCTTGCGTGCATGCTGCACTCACCACACAGCGGACTCGGTAGCTCGCTGTGCTTGCCACTGGTTCTATTCCCTCTCTATGGGTGTCGTGGACACCCACAAGTGGGAATAGTCCCTGTTAATCGGCATGCCGACTGTCGGCCTCTGAATGGTACAGTAACCGGCGGCCTCCCGACTGCCGGTCACATGACTATATCCCATACAAAGCTATAAGAGGACCCACTCACAAGCTTACAATAGGTGACTGATAACAAACTTTATTGCCTCTTATTCAGAGGTGGTTCCTACCATTTTAGTAAGCCTATGCTACAATCCAGTTCTTCGGTGGTGTCATTGCATGGTCAGTATTTATTGCACATGCGCAAAAAAAGGACACTGGAAAAGGCACAATAAAAACTGGCGCATGCTTAGAAAAATGCCATCAGCTAGAGATTACATCTGCTGCATCCCCTTGACGCTGAAAAAGGTTGCTTTAATAAAAGTAAAGGCTGCTTGTAACTTTGTTGCAACAATGTTGCTGCTCACTACAGTAACATTACAATTAGTGCTGCAGAAATGAGAGATGTGTGCCGAACCATTTTTGCTGGTTTTGGTTCTAATTCGTGGTCTGGTTTTTGTTTTAGATTCACTTTCACATACAGTAATTCTAGCCTTTTTTTGTTCCTACAGTATTATTAACACCAATAGTATTATTTTCCAGTCATTTCCACTCAATTTGATCACATCACAACTCACACTAAAGGCTGCCTGGCTAAACTAAGCAACAGAGCAGCCGCACAAACACACGGCAGTTATTTCTGTTTTCAGTGCAGGATGGAAACAGTGCAGGTCATGTACAGTGTGCGTCGGATACAGTTTGGGTTGTGTACAGCGTGGATCGGAAACAGAGTGGATCAGATATAGGGGGTAATTCAGACTTGATTGCTAGGCTGAGTTTTCTCACAGCCTGCGATCAGGTCTGAACTGCGCATACATATGCGCCGCAAATGCGCAGGCGCGTCAGATGATTGCACCGGGTATCGGTGCATAGTGACGGGATGGTGCAAAAAAAGTGATTGCATGGGCGATCGCAATGAGATTGACATGAAGAGGGCGTTTGTGGGTTGCAACTGACCGTTTTCAGGGAGTGTCTGGAAAAAATGCCCAAGCATTTTCAGGACGGGTGTTGGACGTCAAATCTAGTCCGAGACAGGCTGAAGTGATCGCAGTGGCTGAGTAAGTCCTGGGCTGTGCAGAGACTGCACAAATCAGTTTCTGCTACAAATGTGTTTGCATTCTTGCACAGCTCAAATACCCTCTCCCTGTAGGCGGCGACTAACTGATTGATGGACAGCAAATAACATTGCCCAGCAATCAGGTCTGAAGAATTAGGTCCATTGTGGGGGCCGGATAAAGTACGGGTCAGATATAGTGCAGGTTGGCTACAGTGTGGGTCAAAGCTTATTGATTTCAATGGGACTTTGGAATCAGAGATCCAAAAGTGGGGTTTTGTTTCGGATCAAGATACGAGGTAGCCGGGCAGATCTGAGCCCTGACTCAGATTGCCTCAGAACCCAGATGTTCGGAGTGGTTCTGATTTCCTAAAATCCAAACTGCTCAACTCTAGCAAGAATGTAGCAAAATAATTCAAATTAAAAATATTATTATTATTAGTATTATTATTATTAATAATAACTATTATTATCATCATCATCATCATCATCATCATCATCATCATCATCAGTTGTCCAATGCAAACAAATACCAAACAAGTATTTTCAGCAATGCAGAAAGTACAGCAAAAAGAAAGTTGCATGATAAAGTGTATTGAGTATTGAAGCTCAGTTTATTTTGTTTAATAAGGATAAGGACATCTATAAAATGTAATAGACTTGAAAAGAAGTTATTGTTCATAATGTTCAGTAATATAACCAGTCAGTTTTCACTGGCACAAGGCTGCCGTCACTCAGTTAATCAGTGCATTTCAAATAGGTTTTCCTGAATGGTCACACCACTTAAGCACTGTATGTTTCCATGCTAATTGCTATGTTAATAAGGCCTCCAAACTGCATTTCATTATCAAAAATTGAACATGTACCATTAGCTAATCAGAGAAAATCAAATCTCCAAGCTTTGAATATGTAGAGTAACCAATACATTTTGACTGTTTAATTAAAATGTTAAAGAAGGAAGCACTTTAGTATTGCATAAGATAATTAAATTGCAGTCCAATAATAATAACACTTTGACGTTATTCCCTATCTATATTTATCAGAGAGTGTAAAGTCAGAAATATAAATTTGGACTTACTGACTTTTAATAAGTTGATTTTCCATTATACATTTTCATGCACATAATTTTTTTGTGTGGTGTAGCGGTAAAGTCACTGAAATAAGGTTAGACTGCGTTCTTAGGGGTGATTCAGACCTAATTGCTGGGCTGCTAACTTTCCTGTCCTGCGTTCAGATAGTTGCCGCCCCAGTGGGAGTGTAAATTCGCTGTGCAAGTGGGCGATCCCTTGTGTATGTTGAGCTACAAAAAAACACTGTGTCCAGTCTGTGCGCAGCCATGGACTTACTCCTACAGTGTAACGAGAAGAAGCTGATCGGGGCCGAAGCTGACGTCAGACACCCTCCCTGATAATCAGAGCCGGCCCTAAGCAATATGATGCCCTAGGCAAGATTTTGGCTGGTGCCCCCTAGCACCACCACTGGTTCCGCCTCTGACCTTTCACCTCTTTCCCAGCACCATCACCCCTCACCCATAGCAGTCCTTATTTTGGTGTTTGTACCCCCTATACTTTAAATCAGAACAACTCGCACATTTGGCGCATAGCCCAAAAAGGGGTGTGTTTTTGCTGGCAAGGGGCATGGCCACACAATAGTAACCCCAATTCCAATTACGCCACACAGTACTGCAACTTTATTCACATTTGATCATGCGATAGTGTCCATAATTCATATTACATCCCACAGTAGTATCACTTTACCTTATAAACGTTACTCCTCACAGTAGAGCCCCTTATTCACATTATATCACACTGAATTGCTCCTTATTCACATTACACCACACCCTATTGCTCTTTATTTACATTAGACGACACAGTAATGCCCTTTCTACACGCAATGCCACATAGTAGAGCACCTTATACACATAATGCCACACATTAGTAATGCATTTATACACATAATTCCACACAGTAATGCCCCTTACACATATGAGACACCTTATTAATGTCCTTATAAACATAATGTGCCTTACACATTATGACAACCTTTATTAATGCCCTTTTACATATAATGTCCCTTACACATATGCCGCACATTATTAATGCCCTTATACACATAATGACACACATAGTGCCCCCTACAGATTTGCTGCACATTATTAATGCCCCTTTACACATAATGACACACAAACAGTAACATAACATAGTATCTGAGGTTGAAAAAAGACAATTGTCCATCGAGTTCAACTTATTTGTGGTGTCCTATGTATGATGATTTGACTAAAATTTCTGACTGATGCTGCTGTCAGCCATTGCATTTTATCCCTATTTATAGTAACTATAATGCATGACTATGCACCATACCCCTGGATATCCTTATCCAATAGGAATTTATCTAACCCATTCTTAAAGGTGTTGACAGATTCCGCCATTACAACTCCCTCGGGCAGGGAATTCCAAACACGCAATGTCCTTACCGTGAAAAAGCCTTTACGCCGTATTGTGCGGAATCTCCTCTCATCTAACCTGAGCGAGTGTCCACGAGTCCTCTGTGTTGATCTAACCAAAAACAGGTCCCGCGCAAGCTCTGTGTATTGTCCCCTTATATATTTGTAGATGTTGATCATATCCCCTCTTAGTCTTCGCTTTTTCAATGTAAACATGCCTAGTCTTTCAAGCCTTTCCTTGTATTCCATCGTCTCCATGCCCTTAATTAGTTTGGTCGCCCTCCTCTGTACCTTTTCAAGCTCCAGGATATCCTTTTTGTAGTACGGTGCCCAGAACTGTACACAGTATTCAAGGTGTGGCCTCACTAGTGATTTATATAACGGGAGTATAATACTCTCGTCCCTAGCATCAATACCCCGTTTTATGCATGCTAATATCTTATTAGCCTTCTTTGCTGCAGTCCTACTTTGGGTACTACTGCTTAGCTTGCTATCTATGAGGACACCTAAGTCCTTTTCCAGTACAGAATCCCCTAATTTTACCCCATTTAGTAGGTAGGTGTAATTTTTGTTCTTGTTACCACAGTGCATTACCTTACACTTGTCTGTGTTGAAGCCCATTCTCCATTTGGCTGCCCATGCTTCTAATTTAACTAAGTCGTTCTGAAGAGACTCGGCATCCTCCTCTGTATTTATAGCCTTACACAATTTGGTATCATCTGCAAAAATTGACACCATGCTCTCTAGACCTTCTGTTAGGTTGTTAATGAAAATATTGAACAATAGCGGTCCTAATACTGAGCCTTGCGGCACACCACTTAGCACTTCAGTCCAAGTTGAAAAATATCCATTAACCACAACACGCTGCTTCCTATTATCTAACCAGTTTTTGACCTAAGTGCATATTGTGCTTCCTAGCCCTGATTCTTGTAGCTTGTATATAAGTCTCATGTGTGGTACAGTATCGAACGCTTTGGCAAAGTCTAAAAAGATTACATCCACGTCTTTACCCTGATCTAGGTTTGCGCTTACTGTTTCATAAAAGCCAAGTAAGTTGGTTTGACAGGATCTGTCCTTCATAAACCCATGTTGATTCCTTTTAATGACCTTATTGGTTTCAAGGAACTTCTGAATACTATCTCTTAGAATACCTTCCAATACTTTCCCCACTATAGATGTAAGACTAACTGGTCTATAATTACCTGGTTCAGCTTTACTTCCCTTTTTGAATATAGGCACTACTTCCACTATACGCCAGTCTTTGGGAACCATACCTGATATAACTGAATCCTCAAAGATCAAAGATAGCGGTTTTGCCAGTTCAGAGTGAAGCTCCATTAGAACCCTTGGATGAATACCATCGGGCCCTGGTGATTTATTAATCTTTAAATGTTTTAATCGGTCACAGACTACTTCCTCGCTTAAATAAGTACCTATCAGTGTGATATTGTCATTATTGAGATTGTGTGTCAGTACCTGAATCGGGTCCTCTCTAGTGAATACTGTTGAAAAAAACTCATTTAGTGTGTCCGCTATGTCATTATCATTTTTGCTTAAGACTCCCAACTTGTCTTTCAAAGGGCCTATACTCTCCTTTTTTAATCTCTTGCTATTAATGTATTTAAAGAATTTTTTAGGATTCGCTTTGCTTTCCTTTGCTACTAGTTTTTCAGTTTCTACTTTAGCCGCTCTTATTTCCTTTTTGCAATTTTTGTTACATTCCTTATAGTGCTGAAATGACTCTGCTTCCCCGTCAGATTTGTATTTTTTAAATGCTCGCCTTTTCTTGCCCATAAGTTCCTTAATCTTTTTGTTAAGCCACATCGGTTTATGATTTTTATTCCCTTTTTTGCTACTCATAGGAATATATTTGAGTGTATTTTTAGCTAGCAGGAATTTTAGTACCTCCCATTTCTCCGTAGTATTTTTTCCTAAAAACAAACCTTCCCATTCAATATCCCTGAAAAATACCCTCATCTTTTCAAAATTTGCTTTGCTAAAGTTTAAAGTCCTAGTTGAACCAGAATAGGGCTGTTAGTAGAAACTGATATTGAATGTGACCATATTGTGGTCGCTGTTTCCTATGGGTTCCCCTACTATAATACCCGATACCAAATCCTGATTGTTTGTTAATACCAGGTCTAAGATTGCATTGTACCTAGTTGGTTCCTCAATTAGTTGGACTAGGTAGTTATCATTTAGTGTGTTTAAAAACATACTGCCCCTAGCAGTATCACATGAATCGTTTTTCCAGTTTATCTCTGGATAGTTAAAATCGCCCATCACTACTATGTCTCCTACTCCTGCTGCTTTTTCAATTTGCTTTAGTAACAATTCATCATCAGATGCGTTGATACCAGGCGGCCTATAGCATACACCCAATACTAACTTTTTTGTTCCTTTTTCCCCGCATGCAATTTCTACCCATAATGTCTCAACAGTGTCTACAGTCCCCTCCTGAATATCTTCCCATATATTAGGTTTTAAAAACGGCTTTACGTACAGACACACCCCTCCACCCTTTTTATTTAGTCTGTCTCTCCTAAACAGTGTATAGCCCTCTAGATTGACTGTCCAATCATGAGATTCATCCCACCAAGTTTCAGTAATGCCTATAATATCATACTGTTTGCTTGCTGCAAGTATTTCTAGTTCACCCTTTTTACCAGTAATACTTCTGGCGTTTACATACATACAACTAAGATAAGTATTTTCCCTTGCGTTAGGGACATCTTTCACCTTATGTGGCAAGGATGACCTGTAATCGTCATTGGTTAGTGCTTTGGTAAAATCCCTTTTAGTACCCATGTTAGTAACCTTACTGCCTGCTCTTACCCTCCCCCCAACTTCTCCCCCATTTCGTTTACTACCGCCATCCCCACTATTCTCACTGCATGACCCGTAGTTTCTAGCTAAACCCTCCCCCCAGGCTCCTAGTTTAAAATCTCCTCGAACCTTCTAACCATCCTTCCCCCCAGCACAGCTGCCCCCTCCTCAGTCAGGTGCAATCCGTCACGACAAAAGAGATGGCGCCTGACTGAGAAGTCCGCCTAGTGTTCCAGGAACACAAACCCCTCTTTCCTGCACCAATCCCTAAGCCACACATTTACCTCCCTAATCTCCCTCTGCCTCCCTGGACTAGCGCGTGGCACAGGTAATAATTCTGAGAATATTACCTTAGATGTCCTTGACTTCAGTTTCTTTCCTAAGTCCCTATAGTCTTTCTTAAGGACATCCCACCTTCCGCTAACTTTGTCATTGGTGCCAACGTGCACCAAGACCGCCGGGTCTTTGCCAGCCCCTCCCAACAATCTATCTACCCGGTCCACGATGTGCCGTACCCGAGCACTCAAACCAAGCATAAAGTGAAAGGAATTGTCTGTAGACCTCCGAGACAGAATTGTCTCAAGGCACGAATCTGGGGAAGGGTACAGAAAAATATCTGCTGCTTTGAAGGTCCCATTGAGCATAGTGGCCTTCATCATACCTAAATGGAAGAAGTTCTGAGCCACAAGGACTCTTACTAGAGTTAGCCGGCTGTCTAAACTGAGCGATTGGGGGAGAAATGCCCTAGTCAGGGAGGTGGCCAAGAACCCGGTGGTCACTCTGTTAGAGCTACAGCATTCCTCTGTGGAGAGAGGAGAACCTTCTAGAAGGACAACCATCTCTGCAGCAATCCATCAATCAGGCCTGTATGGTAGAGTGGCCAGACAGAAGCAACTCCTTAGTAAAAAGCACATGGTATCCCACCTGCAGTTTGCCAAAAATGCACCTGAAGGACTCTCAGACCATGAGAAACAAAATCCTCTGGTTTGATGAGACAAAGATTGAACTCTGTGGTGTGAATGCCAGGTATCATCTTTGCAGGAAACCAGGCACCGCTCATCACCAGGCCAATACCATCCCTACAGTGAAGCATGGTGGTGGTGGCATCATGCTGTGGGGATGTTTTTCAGTGGCAGGAACTGGGAGACTAGTCAGGATAGAGGGAAAGATAAATGCAGCAATGTACAGAGACATCCTGGATGAAAACCTGCTCCAGAGCGCTCTTGACCTCAGACTGGGGTGACGGTTCATCTTTCAGCAGGACAACAACCCTAAGCACACAGCCAAAATATCAAAGGAGTGGCTTCAGGACAACTCCATGAATGTCCCTGAGTGGCCCAGCCAGAGCCCAGACTTGAATCCAATTGAACATCTCTGGAGAGATCTGAAGATGGCTGTGCACCAATGCTTCCCATCCAACCGGATGGAGCTTGAGAGGTGCTGCAAAGAGGATACTGTAGGTGTGCCAAGCTTGAGGTATCATATTAAAAAATACTTGAGGCTGTAATAGCTGCAAAGGGTGCTTTAACAAAGTATTGAGCAAAGGCTGTGAATAATTATGTACATGTAAATTCATATTTTTTTATTTTTAAGAAATTTGCAAATATCTCAAAAATACTTTTTTCACATTGTCATTATGGGGTATTGTGTGTAGAATTTTGAGGGAAAAAAATTATTGATTCCATTTTGGAATAAGGCTGTAACATAGCAAAACATGGAAAAAGTGAAGCACTGTGAATACTTTCCGAATGCACTGTATGCCCTTATCTGGCAACATACAGTAACAATCTATTAGACTTATTTTCTTCTCCAAGCTCCCTACAACGGCACCAAACCGTCATTTTTTGCCAACCTGATGATTATTTCAGTGTCCTGTACCCTGATGCAGAAATGTTTCTATACCATGTACATGTCCTGCATTGTCTAGTACTTTAAGTCACTGTTTTCTTCTTTTGAACATTTGTTTATGGGCTGCGGAACCCTTGTGGCACCATATAAATAAATGATAATAATAACCACTCATTTATTTTTGTTCTGATATAGAAAGTAGCAAAGTTGTACAAAGTGAACAGTGAAGAGCATTTGATAAAGTACTGTAGATCCTTGTTGGCATATTTTAAGCTGGTTCATTGTACAAGAAAGACCTGTGATCTTTGTTTAATATGTAAGCTCTTGTAAACATGGCTGTTGTCCTGAATTCCCTCATTGGTTGCTTAGTTATGAGATATACTGTACCAGTTAGTGGTGATGCTGTCATAGGGTACTGTTTGCCTTTAAAATGCAGTTGACAGCATTACAATTGTGTTACAATAATAATGTCGGCATTTCAGTGTTCCCATAACAATTGTTGACATCATGAATCTCAAACAATCATCAAATACCAAATAGTCCAAGTATTTCAGTAACGATATTTGACAACTTTTATTTACTCCTCTCCAGGAGAAGCCTGGAGAGGAGTTGAAGTTGGCAACTGAGATGCAGGGCTGAGAGCTCTTTTTCGTTAAGCCAACTGAATCAAGTAATATTGGGTCTGTCCTCTCCCAACAGATCTGCAATTCCAGGCATTACACTCTCTATCCTACCTGAAGTGCCCATATCACACATCCACCCCTCATCTACCAGCAACCCTTTCATGCCACTTTCCAAAGTAGGTGGTCTGGGGTGGGTCTGATGATATGATTCGTCCTGATTTGTGTCATCGTGGCCATGATGACATGTTTATGAGGTCACATGCCATGTCCCAACCCCTATATCACATAATTTACACCTGCCACACCCCTCATGCCACGCCACAATTACACACATATTGGATGCACAGAAATAAATGTAGATATCGTCCATATACTGAGTTACTCTTTTCTATTCGAATGCGCCGTCTATAGCCATATATTTTGATTAAATAGTCATTAAATAGTCATCATCATTATCATTCCACACTTGCACCAGCATTATCTCTGGTGCAAGATAATAGTCTTAAAACAAACCAGTCTCTGTGTACACACAACTGTGCATAGCCCATAATTCTATTTACAAGTCGATGTGTACATCCTTGGGTCCCCCACAGAAGTGTGCTCTCATTTATGGAGCGGGTGGTCTTCAGTTTGCCGACTGTCGGGGTTCTGGCGCACAATATACCGGCGCCGGAATCCCGACAGCCAGCATACCGACACCTTTTCTCCCTCTTGGGGGTCCACGACCCCCCTGGAGGGAGAATAGATAGTGTGGCGCATGTAGTGTGCCACTGTGCCTGCAAGGGGCTCATTTGCGCTCGCCCAGCTGTCAGTATGCCGAATGTCGGTATGCCGGTGGTCGGGATTCCGGCACCGGTATGCTGTGCGCCGGGACCCTGACAGCCGGCATACCATACTACACCCCTATGGAGCATGTGCAATGCAAAGACATGCCAGATCCTCCTACAAAATTAATTTACGAACAGTACAACTCTGTTTTTATAGCCGCCTAACTTGTTACATCTTCCTTCAAAATGTTGCTTTTTAAATATTAAATTATATTGCAAAAGTTAATTTCTCTTGACAATTCTTCATTTACTTATTGTGATTAAATAAAAATATGGAATACTTGTGAATGAATTCACCATCTTAAAAAAACAAAACAAAAACAAAACCTTTTGGCCCAGTGTAAGGAATTATATCAGTACTGGCTTATCTCTACTTTTTCTTAATGCCGAAGAAATCTGAGTAAGAACACCAAGCAATGTTCACAGCGATACAATCTACAAGCACTGTCCTCACAGGTAAACTGGTTTTAATTTAAAGTTTAATAACTTGCCTGTAATCAAGCACATCTCAATCAAACAGGACATGCTTTCATGATTCTTTGTAAAAGAAAAGTTTATTTTAATTAACAGTCTACTTCAAACTATACTTCAGTGTATAAAAGTATATATTATACAAAATCATGAGACCAATGAGCAGTAGAAGTGCGGTTTGATAGGGGAAACTGGCAATTACGTGAGATTATGTAGTTAATAGTAATATACAGTATTTTCCTTATAGGGAAATGTAAAATAAATCAAGTATCAGGTTATAGTTCCTGCATCTCTCTTACAGTATATTGGGGGTCATTCTGAGTTGTTCGCTCGTTGCCGATTTTCGCTATGCTGCGATTTGTTGCAAATTGTGCATGCGCAAGGCACGCAGGGCACATGCGCTTAGTTATTTAACACAAAACTTCGCAGTTTTGCTGTGGCTTCTGCAGCGCTTTTCAGTCGTACTGCTGTTCGGTAAATTATTGACAGGAAAGGGGCGTTTTTGGGCGGCAACTCAGCGTTTTCCCGGCGTTTCCAAAAAAACGCAGGCGTGTTAGGGAAAAACGCGGGTGTGTCTGGCCGAACGCAGGGCGTGTTTGTGACGTCAAACCAGGAACTAAATGGACTGAGCTGATCGCAATCTGTGAGTAGGTCCGGAGCTACTCAGAAACTGCTAAGAATTATTTATTAGCAGTTCTGCTAATCTTTCGTTCGCTATTCTGCTAAACTAAGATACACTCCCAGAGGGCGGCGGCCTAGCGTGTGCAATGCTGCTAAAAGCAGCTAGCGAGCGAACAACTCGGAATGAGGGCCTTAGTGTATTATATATTGTTTTAGTATATTTCTAAGTTGGTTTAAATGAAAACCACACTCATGAAGCAGCAAATTTTATATATAATATAAAATATCCTCAACAAGGGCTATCTTCTATAAATATTTTTTTTTTAAACAGTGACATTAAGGTACTAATCATAGAGTGTACACATAAAAACTACACACCATTCTAAATTATGGTCTCTCCTCTGCCTTTGTCCTCCTTTCTTTTGCCAGACCCCCCTCCGGTTTTTATTTTCTCCTACAGTTCTATGGTTTTTATTTGAACATTTATTGTATGTTTTTTGCACACGCCTATGTTTGTTCATGTTTGGGACTGTGTTCCCTTTGTTCATCTCTTTTTAGTGCTTTTTGTTCAAGTTTCTTTATACCTTGTAGGCATATTTCATCTCTCACAATAAAAACCAATGTTTAAAAAAAAAAAACAGACCGTTACTGAAATTGCAGGTTTTTGTGATGTAAAGCCTGAAGATAAGATAAATCCCTTTTCAACCTTCTTTAATATCACTGTAGAAGTAAATTATTTAAATTATTTTTTTTCAAAGAGAAAAAGTAAAAACTAAAATACCCTGTTTGCATAGGTGTATCATATTTTCTAATATTGAATAGAAGGACCTATAGTAGTAAGTTTCTATTATCAGGAAGAGCGAAAGGTGGTTGTGGTGATAACCTACAAATTCTTTCAATGTTTAATTATACTTAATTTCATAATGAAATAAACACTATATAATTTCATAGGGCCAGTTCCATTTCCTAAATGTATGTGCAGTGGAAGCCTGATAGATATAGTAAATATATATAGATAAATAAACATATACAATTTCCCTTAGTGATCCCTAGCACTATTCTATCACAGTTCCCTTCCATATTAGATCAACCAACCTCACCTCTATCCTAATTAGCTGGTGTTAATTAAACCCATGTCTTCCTTTCCCTGAATCTGGCAGCTGCCTCAGGTATTGTCTGTATGGCTCACTCTGAAATCTGCCAGCAGGAGTGACTATGGGGGTCATTCCGAGTTGTTCGCTCGCTAGCAGTTTTTAGCAGCCATGCAAATGCTAAGCCGCCACCCTCTGGGAGTGTATTTTAGCTTAGCAGAAGTGCGAACGAAAGGATCGCAGAGCGGCTACAAAAAAATATTGTGCAGTTTCTGAGTAGCTCCAGACCTACTCAGCGCTTCTGATCACTTCAGACCATTCAGTTCCGGATTTGACGTCACAAACACGCACCTCTGTATCTTTACAGCAGCCCTGTATTTTTATAGCATACAGGACAGGGCCCCAGCACCCCTGTATTTTTACAGCACCCCAGTATTTTTACAGCATACAGGACAAGGCCACAACACCCTTGTATTTTTACAGCACAGAGAACAGTGCCCCTGTACAGCACAGGTTGGCAGAACACCTGTACAGCACCCCAAACAGCACAGGACACCCCAGAACAGCAACCATATACAGTATAGGACAGCAGCACAGGACACCACCCCAGAACAGTACAGGACAGCAGCACCCCTAACAGCACAGTACACCACCCCCAAACAGCACTGGAAAGCAGCACCCCTAACTGCACAGTACACCAACACCCTACAACAGAAGAGCACAGGACAGCAGCACCCCTGTACACCACCACCTACAGACAGACAGAGGTCTGTCTCGTCACTCTCCAAGTCTGGAGTGAAAATGCCGGTGACACGCAGCTCCTTGTATAGAATCCAAAATCCGCTAGAATCCAACAGCGGAATGATGACATTTTGCCTCATTCTGGGATCCGAGTCTGGCAAGAAGTTCAAAGTTGGACTTGGTAACTGGCTCAGATCGTGAATTTCCGGAGGGTTCAGCTCTCTGAGGTCCGATCCCGCTCATCCCTAGTTTTTATCATAGCTAGAGCTGAGGACTAGGTCTGACTGGGTCATTCCAAGATGTTGATTTTCCTTTTCTGATGCCATTCCTTGGTTGACTTCGATAAATGCTTTGGATAGATATAATGTTGGAAGGTAAACTTCCTCTTTATCTTCAACCGTGTAACAGAGGCCAGCAGCTTGCACACCAAAATACCTTCTATCTATCTATCTATCTATCTATCTATCTATCTATCTATCTATCTATCTATCTATCTATCTATCTATCATCTATTATGTCATCTATAGTGTCTCTCTAAAGCCACTGTTCCAGCTGATGAGAAGCAGCTCCGAACCATGATGCTGCCAACCCCATGCTGCACATTAGGTGTGGTGCTCTTTTGGTCAGGGTAGGTTTAGGGTTCAGGCCACCTCTAGACACAACATGTATGCTCTTCCCCCCAGCTATTATTATTTTTGTTATTATTATTATTATTATTATTAGATGTTCCACTGTTTATGTCTGTACAATTTAATACAACCATACTGTCAGTAAATAGCCCTTCAAATAACAGTTCTAATAGACCAAGTGACAAAAGACAAGGCCAGCAACAATTCAAACAAATGGCAGAAAATAGATACAGCGGAAGAGAACTTGACACTTCACATAAAACAGTCTGCCTTTTTCACAACCTAGTTTGTCCCCAAGATGAACTAATATTGGAATGTCAAAAAGAATGAAAGTGGTGTGAAAAAATTGGTGCTGTCTTTAAAAACGTAAATATAAAAATGACTAAAACGCCCCTTGTATCAAACAGCAATGAGATTTCCAGCATTGTCCATAAATAGCAAAGAGAAAAATGGAACAATAAGCAAAGCATAACACATACTGTATAGAAAACAATAAATATCCTAATCCCAATATGCTTACAAGAATGTGGCTGATTGAAGCGTGTTCAATAAATCTATGTTATCTCCTCAACTTTTATCACAAGATGTCCTCATAGGTTTTACGTGGAACAGTAACAAAAATAATACCCCTTTTCCATCTACGATGCGGGTCACAGCTGGGAGCCTGACTTGGGTGCAACCCGGCTGCGACACACATCGGCCCCTTTCCCATCAACAGTCACCATCCCGGCATATTGCCAGGTTGGTGACGCTGCTGGTGACGCGGCAGGGGCGGTGCTGGGAGATCACATGATCTGCCAGCGCCGCCCTTCCATACAGTGTAAACAGGAGACATGTCGCATCAACACGGCTTCCGTTTACACTACACCTTACCCGGATCATTCCCGTGTCATACCCAGGTAGCTACCCGGGTAGGAATCCCGGGTCACTTGATCTGAGCCATTTTGACTAGCAAAAAACACTGGTAAATGCGCCCCCCCCCCCGTGCATTTACCTGTGTTTTTTGAGCTAGTGGAAAAGGGGTATAAGATGAACACAGTGGCGTAACTACCATAGGTGCAGTGGATGTGGCTGCTATGAAGCCCAGGATGCCTTTGGTGTCCGCCGCTCTATTGCACCCAGTCACGCACACTGCAGCACAAAGGAGTCTCCCTGGCTTCACCCCACCTTCCCCCACATGCCCTTTAAAGTATAATGTAGAAGGAGATCTGAGTGGCATCCAGGACCGGAAGTGCACAATACCAGAAGGAACATATCGCAACTTCCAACTGCACTAGCGGCGCCTCCTGGGGAGAATCACAACGAACACAGAAGAGACCAGCACAAGAGGAGAAGGAAGGTAGGACAGGCTAGTGAGATAGGGACCCACCTCCCCAACCACCAAACAAAGGCACTCAAATAAGATCTGCGGACCCCCACAAGGCAACACTGGACCGTAAACATGCCTTTGAAAAGAGCTTAAAAATTTTAAATATGCATTAACCATTTTGAATTTTCAGCTTTGCATTAAACCATTTTACTTTCAGATTTGCACCACACTATGAAAAATATATTATAACAGCGCCCCAATACCACATCAGTAATGTGGGCATTACTGTGCGGGGCATAATGTGGCACAATGGGCATTACTGTGTGTGGCATAATGTGGCACAATGGGCATTACTGTAAGGGGCGTAATGTGGCGCAATGGGCATTACTGTATGGTGTGTAATGTGGCGCAATGGGCATTACTGTATGGGGCGTAATGTGGTGCAATGGGCATTACTGTATGGAGCATAATGTGGTGCAATGGGCATTACTGTATGGAGCATAATGTGGTGCAATGGACATTACTGTGTGTGGCATAATGTGGCACAATGGGCATTACTGTGTGGGGCGTAATGTGATGCAATGGTCATTATTATGTGGGGCGTAATGTGGTGCAATGGGCATTACTGTGTGGGGTGTAATGTGCTGCAATGGGCATTACTGTATGGAGCATGATGTGGTGCAATGGGCATTACTGTGTGGGGTGTAATGTGGTTCAATGGGCATTACTGTGTGGGGCGTAATGTGGTGCAATGTGCATTACTGTATGGCCACACAAGTACTAAATAACCGTATATATTAGAGATGTGCACTTGAAATTTTTCGGGTTTTGTGTTTTGGTTTTGGGTTCGGTTCCGCGGCCGTGTTTTGGGTTCGACCGCGTTTTGGCAAAACCTCACCGAATTTTTTTTGTCGGATTCGGGTGTGTTTTGGATTCGGGTGTTTTTTTCAAAAAACACTAAAAAACAGCTTAAATCATAGAATTTGGGGGTCATTTTGATCCCAAAGTATTATTAACCTCAAAAACCATAATTTCCACTCATTTTCAGTCTATTCTGAATACCTCACACCTCACAATATTATTATTAGTCCTAAAATTTGCACCGAGGTCGCTGGATGACTAAGCTAAGCGACCCTAGTGGCCGACACAAACACCTGGCCCATCTAGGAGTGGCACTGCAGTGTCACGCAGGATGGCCCTTCCAAAAAACACTCCCCAAACAGCACATGACGCAAAGAAAAAAAGAGGTGCAATAAGGTAGCTGTGTGAGTAAGATAAGCGACCCTAGTGGCCGACACAAACACCTGGCCCATCTAGGAGTGGCACTGCAGTGTCACGCAGGATGGCCCTTCCAAAAAACACTCCCCAAACAGCACATGACGCAAAGAAAAAAAGAGGCGCAATGAGGTAGCTGTGTGAGTAAGATAAGCGACCCTAGTGGCCGACACAAACACCTGGCCCATCTAGGAGTGGCACTGCAGTGTCACGCAGGATGGCCCTTCCAAAAAACACTCCCCAAACAGCACATGACGCAAAGAAAAAAAGAGGCGCAATGAGGTAGCTGTGTGAGTAAGATAAGCGACCCTAGTGGCCGACACAAACACCTGGCCCATCTAGTGTTATGATTCCTGAACTCCAGACCGGAGGAGATCTTATGACAGGGATCTGAGTTCAGGAAAATAAGCTGGTTGTGGGAGCTGGAAGGCCTAGTAACCCCTGGCGCCCTAACTCCGTTGTCTCGCCCGTGTTATCAGAAATCCCCTGCGAGACTATGGTTGCTTGAGCCCATGGCAGCCGCGTTCGAAGGGCGGATTATGTCTGCCCAACCCCGATGCCCCCGCAGGTCTTAATGGGAGACAAGGTGAAGTCCGAGACAGGGTGATAACAAGGGGCCCTCTGACTAAGCAACACGGCCAGGGGTTACAAGCTGACTAACTAAACCAAAAGGTATGTGCAGACTAGCCGCCAGGGAAAAGGACAACCAAAGATCCACTGATCCGACACTCCTATCCGGCACCGCTGGACACCAGAGTGGATCTGTGGATGCGGAATCCTCCGCAAAACTCCAGAACACAATATAAACAAAATAATAAACAGTAGCGGACAAGCCGCAACACACGGCTGTGCCGCGACTCACGAACACCACCAGATGTTAAAGGTGCTCGGTCAGACTCCAGGAACAGATGGTAACTTCCGAGTACAGGATCTCTTGAGGACAGGAACAACCGAATAGACCGGGACTGGGAACTCTCTGCAGCAGACAAGGCAAACAGGAAACTATCACCGGCGTCTGTAGGAAGTCCTGAGGATGCCTTTATTCAGGCATCCTCCAATCAAGATCCAGACAGGACAATCAAAAGAAATGCCGTGCAGCTTGCATGCTGCACGGCCAGCACATAATCAGGGCAATGAGGATAGACCCAGCAACGGGGAACGCGGCTGCACGTGGCGTCCCCGTTGCTAAGGCCAGAGGCGGCTCCGTGCGCCCGGCGTCTCAGCGTTGCCAGGGAGCCGGCGGCTGAACGCGCCCGGCGTCCCTGGTTGCTAGGCGCCGGGCCGCACGGCCGAGCGGACCCCGGCGCCTAACAGTACCCCCCCCTTGAGGAGGGGTCAAGGAACCCCCAAAGCCAGGTTTCCGAGGAAATTCATGAAAAAATGCCCTTTTCAGCCTCGGGGCATGAAGGTCTTCATCCAGGACCCACGACCTTTCCTCTGGCCCATAACCTCTCCAATGCACCAAAAAATAAAGCCGACCCCGGGACAACTTGGAATCGAGAACCTTCTCAACCAAGAACTCTTGCTGACCCTGTACATTAACTGGTGATCTCCCCTGAGATTTTTTACGAGGAAATCTGCTGGACGAAACATATGGTTTAAGCAATGAGCAATGGAAGGTATTTCCGATCCGTAAAGTTTTTGGTAAACGTAACCGGAAAGCAACTGGATTGACTTTTTTGATAATGAGAAATGGTCCAATAAATCTAGGACCCAATCTGGCTGAAGTTTGTCGAAGTTTGATGTTGCGAGTCGACAACCACACCCTGTCTCCTACTTTAAAAGTGCACGGCCGCCGGAGCCTGTCAGAAAATTTATTTTCCCGGAAAGCTGCTTTTCTGAGAGCCAGGTGCACTTTTTTCCAAATAAGTTTAAGATGAGAGGTCAGGGCCAGAGAGGAGACAGAGGAATGTTGAAAAAATGAATTAGCTCTGGGGTGGAAACCAAAAACTGCAAAAAATGGAGACACATTGGTGGAGGAATGACAGGCATTATTATAAGCAAACTCCGCCAATGGAAGAAACTCAGACCAGTCATTTTGGAGTTTGGCCGATTACAAACGCAAATATTGTTTTAGAGATTGGTTAACTCGCTCAGTCTGTCCATTGGATTGTGGATGATAGCCGGAGGTTAATGATAATTTCATCTTTAACGAAGCACAAAAAGATTTCCAAAATTGCGCAATGAATTGTGGACCCCTGTCAGAAACAATATCGGTGGGTAACCCATGGAGTCTGAAAACATGACGGAGGAACAGGACAGCCAATCCCTGGGCAGATGGCAATCGGGGAAGAGCAATGAAATGGGCCATTTTGCTGAAACGGTCCACCACTACCCATATGACTCGGCATCCTGCTGACAGAGGGAGGTCCACCACAAAATCCATGGAGATATGCGACCATGGCCTAAGGGGAACATTCAAGGGCATAAGTTGACCAATAGGCAAAGAACGAGGAATTTTATGCTGTGCACAGACCTGACACGAAAAAACAAACTCTTTAATGTCTTTGGAAAGACCAGGCCACCATACTGAGCGGGATACCAATTCCAAAGTCTTGGCGATTCCAGGATGCCCGGCAACTTTGCTATCATGAAACTCTGCCAAAACAGTTGCTCTCAAAAATTCAGGGACAAAAAGACAACCAGCAGGAGTATTTCCAGGAGCTTGATGTTGAAGCAGCTGTAATTGGGAAAATACATCCTGTGTGAGACCTGCCTGAATGACTGAAGACGGAAGTATGGGAGTAACAGGACTGTTGTCTTGAACCGGAAGGAAACTGCGTGACAGGGCATCTGCCTTGGTATTCTTGGAACCTGGTCTGAAGGTGATAATGAATTTGAAACGAGTAAAAAATAAAGCCCAACGAGCCTGTCGGGCATTCAGTCGTTTAGCCGATTCAATGTATTGAAGATTTTTGTGATCAGTCAAAACTGAAATGGTATGGGTCGCTCCTTCAAGCCAATGTCTCCACTCCTCGAAAGCCCATTTAATAGCCAGCAATTCCCGGTTACCAACGTCGTAGTTGGATTCTGCAGATGAGAATTTCCTGGACATAAAGGCACAAGGATGTAATTCAAGGGAATCTGGATCCTTCTGAGACAGGATAGCCCCTACTCCAACCTCCGAGGCATCAACCTCAACAATGAAAGGTAATTCTGGGTTGGGATGTCTAAGGACAGGGGCTGAGACAAAGGCTTGTTTTAAGGCCTGAAAAGATAACTCAGCTTCACATGACCAATTGGTAGGATCTGCTCCCTTCTTAGTAAGTGCCACAATAGGAGCTACTAGGTCAGAGAAAGAGTGAATAAATCTTCTATAGTAGTTTGCAAACCCTAAAAAGCGCTGAATTGCTTTTAAATTGGTGGGTTGCGCCCAACTAAGGATGGCCTGGAGCTTTTTTGGTTCCATTCGGAATCCCCGAGGGGAAATAATGTACCCTAAAAAGGATACTTCTGTGACATGAAATTCACACTTGTCCAGTTTGGCATATAAGTGATTTTCACGTAATTTCTTTAGCACCTGACGCACCTGGGTAACATGCTGTTCCACGGATTCAGAATATATCAAAATATCGTCTAAATAGACCACGACGAATCTTCCCAGAAACTCACGGAGCACATCATTAATGAGATCCTGGAAAACTGCCGGAGCGTTAGATAGGCCGAATGGCATGACCAGATACTCATAGTGGCCTGACTGAGTACTAAATGCCGTTTTCCACTCATCCCCTGACTTGATTCTGATGAGGTTATATGCTCCTCTCAGATCAATCTTAGAGAAAATAACAGCCGAACGTAGCTGATCAAAGATGACAGAGATCAGCGGCAGAGGGTAAGTATTCTTTACTGAGATTTTATTCAGAGCTCTAAAGTCAATGCAGGGTCTGAGTGAACCGTCCTTCTTCTCTACGAAGAAGAACCCTGCACTTAAAGGGGATTTAGATGGCCTGATAAACCCTTTCCCAAGGCTTTCTTTCACATACTCATTCATGGCCACAGTCTCAGGACCAGATAATGCATATAACCTTCCTTTAGGCAACGTGGCACCAGGAATTAACTCAATGGTACAATCATAAGTCCTATGGGGAGGCAAAATATCTGCATTGCCCTTGGAAAACACATCAACAAAATCCTGGTATTCCCCAGGAATATGTGCGGAACCGGCGGCAGCTACTCGGATAGGAAGCGTAATACATTCTTTATCACAGATGGTACCCCATTGTAGGATCTCCCCGGACTGCCAATCTATGATGGGATTATGAAAGGCCAGCCAGGGGTGACCCAGAACCACAGGAACTGCTGGACAATGGGTAAGGAAAAACTCAATCTTTTCAGAATGCAAAGCTCCCACCGAGAGCAAAACTGGAGGTGTACATAGAGAAATAACCCCATTGGACAAGGGACTCCCGTCTAAACCATGCATGGTGATACACCTATTCAAGGTTAGCTGAGGAATACCTAAGGCCTTGGCCCATGTTAAATCCATAAAGTTTCCTGCAGCTCCACTGTCCACAAAAGCAGAGACCGAGGAACAGAGGCTGCCATAGGAAACTTTAACAGGAACCAACAGTGAATTATTTGAGGAGATGAGCTGCAGACCAAAGTGAACCCCCTCACAATTCACTTGGTCAGGAAGTTTCCCGACTTGTTTGGACAACTACGGGCAAAATGTCCCTTACCTCCGCAGTATAAACACAGACCAGAATTTTGCCTCCTGGTTCTTTCTTCCGGAGACAATTTGGAGAGACCTATCTGCATAGGCTCCTCTATGTCTACAGGAATGGAAGGAACCCAGGAAGAGGACCCGACAGATGCCCCTTTTTCAGCCCTCCGCTCTCTGAGCCGACGATCTATCTTAATAGAGAGCTCCATGAGGTTATCGAGGGTCGCAGGAGCGGGATACTGGAGGAGACTGTCTTTTATAGATTCAGATAAGCCGAGGCGAAACTGACTGCGCAGGGCTGGGTCATTCCAGCCACAGTCGTTCGACCAACGGCGAAACTCCGTACAATAATTCTCTGCGGGATTCCTACCCTGTCTAAGAGTACGCAACTGACTTTCTGCGGATGCCTCTCTATCAGGGTCGTCATACAATAGCCCTAAAGATTTTAAAAAGGCGTCTACAGACGATAAGGCCGGATCGTCTGTCTTTAAACCAAAAGCCCAGGTCTGAGGATCCCCCTGGAGCAGAGAAATAATAATCCCAACCCGCTGAGCCTCTGTACCTGAGGTAACTGGTCTTAAACGAAAATACAGTTTGCAAGATTCTTTAAAATTAAAAAACTGCTTTCTATCCCCCGAAAAACGGTCAGGCAGATGCATTTTTGGTTCAGGGACGACCCTCGGGGAGGTCCGTAACAGATCTTCCTGTGAGCTCACCCGGAGGGACAGATCCTGAACCATCTGAGTAAGTTCCTGAATCTGACTAACTAGAAACTGGCAAGGATTTGGCCCAACCCCGGTGGGATTCATGAGGCCGACAAAATTCTCCCAACTGAATAAGTGAAAAAATTAACTCTTGTTCAAATTTTTTCTTTTGTCGGGCCGGTGATAATGTTATGATTCCTGAACTCCAGACCGGAGGAGATCTTATGACAGGGATCTGTGTTCAGGAAAATAAGCTGGTTGTGGGAGCTGGAAGGCCTAGTAACCCCTGGCGCCCTAACTCCGTTGTCTCGCCCGTGTTATCAGAAATCCCCTGCGAGACTATGGTTGCTTGAGCCCATGGCAGCCGCGTTCGAAGGGCGGATTATGTCTGCCCAACCCCGATGCCCCCGCAGGTCTTAATGGGAGACAAGGGGAAGTCCGAGACAGGGTGATAACAAGGGGCCCTCTGACTAAGCAACACGGCCAGGGGTTACAAGCTGACTAACTAAACCAAAAGGTATGTGCGGACTAGCCGCCAGGGAAAAGGACAACCAAAGATCTACTGATCCGACACTCCTATCCGGCACCGCTGGACACCAGAGTGGATCTGTGGAAGCGGAATCCTCCGCAAAACTCCAGAACACAATATAAACAAAATAATAAACAGTAGCGGACAAGCCGCAACACACGGCTGTGCCGCGACTCACGAACACCACCAGATGTTAAAGGTGCTCGGTCAGACTCCAGGAACAGATGGTAACTTCCGAGTACAGGATCTCTTGAGGACAGGAACAACCGAATAGACCGGGACTGGGAACTCTCTGCAGCAGACAAGGCAAACAGGAAACTATCACCGGCGTCTGTAGGAAGTCCTGAGGATGCCTTTATTCAGGCATCCTCCAATCAAGATCCAGACAGGACAATCAAAAGAAATGCCGTGCAGCTTGCATGCTGCACGGCCAGCACATAATCAGGGCAATGAGGATAGACCCAGCAACGGGGAACGCGGCTGCACGTGGCGTCCCCGTTGCTAAGGCCAGAGGCGGCTCCGTGCGCCCGGCGTCTCAGCGTTGCCAGGGAGCCGGCGGCTGAACGCGCCCGGCGTCCCTGGTTGCTAGGCGCCGGGCCGCACGGCCGAGCGGACCCCGGCGCCTAACATCTAGGAGTGGCACTGCAGTGTCACGCAGGATGGCCCTTCCAAAAAACACTCCCCAAACAGCACATGACGCAAATAAAAATGAAAGAAAAAAGAGGTGCAAGATGGAATTGTCCTTGGGCCCTCCCACCCACCCTTATGTTGTATAAACAGGACATGCACACTTTAACCAACCCATCATTTCAGTGACAGGGTCTGCCACACGACTGTGACTGAAATGACGGGTTGGTTTGGACCCCCACCGAAAAAGAAGCAATTAATCTCTCCTTGCACAAACTGGCTCTACAGAGGCAAGATGTCCACCTCATCATCATCCTCCGATATATCACTGTGTACATCCCGCTCCTCACAGATTATCAATTCGTCCCCACTGGAATCCACCATCTCAGCTCCCTGTGTACTTTGTGGAGGCAATTGCTGCTGGTCAATGTCTCCACGGAGGAATTGATTATAATTCATTTTAATGAACATCATCTTCTCCACATTTTCTGGAAGTAACCTCGTACGCCGATTGCTGACAAGGTGAGCGGCGGCACTAAACACTCTTTCGGAGTACACACTTGTGGGAGGGCAACTTAGGTAGAATAAAGCCAGTTTGTGCAAGGGCCTCCAAATTGCCTCTTTTTCCTGCCAGTATAAGTACGGACTGTCTGACGTGCCTACTTGGATGCGGTCACTCATATAATCCTCCACCATTCTTTCAATGGGGAGAGAATCATATGCAGTGACAGTAGACGACATGTCCGTAATCGTTCTCAGGTCCTTCAGTCCGGACCAGATGTCAGCATCAGCAGTCGCTCCACACTGCCCTGCATCACCGCCAGCGGGTGGGCTCGGAATTCTGAGCTTTTTCCTCGCACCCCCAGTTGCGGGAGAATGTGAAGGAGGAGATGTTGACAGGTCGCGTTCCGCTTGACTTGACAATTTTGTCACCAGCAGGTCTTTGAACCCCAGCAGACTTGTGTCTGCCGGAAAGAGAGATCCAAGGTAGGTTTTAAATCTAGGATCGAGCACGGTGGCCAAAATGTAGTGCTCTGATTTCAACAGATTGACCACCCGTGAATCCTTGTTAAGCGAATTAAGGGCTCCATCCACAAGTCCCACATGCCTAGCGGAATCGCTCCCTTTTAGCTCCTCCTTCAATGCCTCCAGCTTCTTCTGCAAAAGCCTGATGAGGGGAATGACCTGACTCAGGCTGGCAGTGTCTGAACTGACTTCACGTGTGGCAAGTTCAAAAGGTTGCAGAACCTTGCACAACGTTGAAATCATTATCCACTGCGCTTGAGACAGGTACATTCCACCTCCTATATCGTGCTCAATTGTATAGGCTTGAATGGCCTTTTGCTGCTCCTCCAACCTCTGAAGCATATATAGGGTTGAATTCCACCTCATTACCACTTCTTGCTTCAGATGATGGCAGGGCAGGTTCAGGCGTTTTTGGTGGTGCTCCAGTCTTCTGTACGTGGTGCCTGTACGCCGAAAGTGTCCCGCAATTCTTCTGGCCGCCGACAGCATCTCTTGCACGCCCCTGTCGTTTTTTAAAAAATTCTGCACCACCAAATTCAAGGTATGTGCAAAACATGGGACGTGCTGGAATTTGCCCATATTTAATGCACACACAATATTGCTGGCGTTGTCCGATGCCACAAATCCACAGGAGAGTCCAATTGGGGTAAGCCATTCCGCGATGATCTTCCTCAGTTGCCGTAAGAGGTTTTCAGCTGTGTGCGTATTCTGGAAACCGGTGATACAAAGCGTTGCCTGCCTAGGAAAGAGTTGGCGTTTGCGAGATGCTGCTACTGGTGCCGCCGCTGCTGTTCTTGCGGCGGGAGTCCATACATCTACCCAGTGGGCTGTCACAGTCATATAGTCCTGACCCTGCCCTGCTCCACTTGTCCACATGTCCGTGGTTAAGTGGACATTGGGTACAACTGCATTTTTTAGGACACTGGTGAGTCTTTTTCTGACGTCCGTGTACATTCTCGGTATCGCCTGCCTAGAGAAGTGGAACCTAGATGGTATTTGGTAACGGGGGCACACTACCTCAAGAAATTGTCTAGTTCCCTGTGAACTAACGGCGGATACCGGACGCACGTCTAACACCAACATAGTTGTCAAGGCCTCTGTTATCCACTTTGCAACAGGATGACTGCTGTGATATTTCATCTTCCTCGCAAAGGACTGTTGGACAGTCAATTGCTTGGTGGAAGTAGTAAAAGTGGGCTTACGACTTCCCCTCTGGGATGACGATCGACTCCCAGCAGCAACAACAGCAGCGCCAGCAGCAGTAGGCGTTACATGCAAGGATGCATCAGAGGAATCCCAGGCAGGAGAGGACTCGTCAGAATTGCCAGTGACATGGCCTGCAGGACTATTGGCATTCCTGGGGAAGGAGGAAATTGACACTGAGGGAGTTGGTGGGGTGGTTTGCGTGAGCTTGGTTACAAGAGGAAGGGATTTACTGGTCAGTGGACTGCTTCCGCTGTCGCCCAAAGTTTTTGAACTTGTCACTGACTTATTATGAATGCGCTGCAGGTGACGTATAAGGGAGGATGTTCCAAGGTGGTTAACGTCCTTACCCCTACTTATTACAGCTTGACAAAGGCAACACACGGCTTGACAAATGTTGTCCGCATTTCTGGTGAAATACTTCCACACCGAAGAGCTGATTTTTTTGGTATTTTCACCAGGCATGTCAACGGCCCTATTCCTCCCACGGACAACAGGTGTCTCCCCGGGTGCCTGACTTAAACAAACCACCTCACCATCAGAATCCTCCTTGTCAATTTCCTCCCCAGCGCCAGCAACACCCATATCATCCTCATCCTGGTGTACTTCAACACTGACATCTTCAATCTGACTATCAGGAACTGGACTGCGGGTGCTTCTTCCAGCACTTGCAGGGGGCGTGCAAATGGTGGAAGGCGCATGCTCTTCACGTCCAGTGTTGGGAAGGTCAGGCATCGCAACCGACACAATTGGACTCTCCTTGTGGATTTGGGATTTCGAAGAACGCACAGTTCTTTGCGGTGCTTTTGCCAGCTTGAGTCTTTTCATTTTTCTAGCGAGAGGCTGAGTGCTTCCATCCTCATGTGAAGCTGAACCACTAGCCATGAACATAGGCCAGGGCCTCAGCCGTTCCTTGCCACTCCGTGTGGTAAATGGCATATTGGCAAGTTTACGCTTCTCCTCCGACAATTTTATTTTAGATTTTAAAGTCCTTTTTTTACTGATATTTGGTGTTTTGGATTTTACATGCTCTGTACTATGACATTGGGCATCGGCCTTGGCAGACGACGTTGCTGGCATTTCATCGTCTCGGCCATGACTAGTGGCAGCAGCTTCAGCACGAGGTGGAAGTGGATCTTGATCTTTCCCTAATTTTGGAACCTCAACATTTTTGTTCTCCATATTTTAATAGGCACAACTAAAAGGCACCTCAGGTAAACAATGGAGATGGATGGATACTAGTATACTTATGGATGGACCAGCGACTGCCGACACAGAGGTAGCTACAGCCGTGGACTACCGTACTGTGTCTGCTGCTAATATAGACTGGATGATAATGAGATGAAATTGATATATATATATATAATATCACTAGTACTGCAGCCGGACAGGTATATATATTTATTATGTAATGACTGATGACGGACCTGCTGGACACTGTCAGCTCAGCAGCACCGCAGACTGCTACAGTAAGCTACTATAGTAGTATGTATCAAGAAGAAAGAAAAAAAAAAAACCACGGGTAGGTGGTATACAATTATGGATGGACCAGCGACTGCCGACACAGAGGTAGCTACAGCCGTGGACTACCGTACTGTGTCTGCTGCTAATATAGACTGGATGATAATGAGATGAAATTAATATATATATATATATATATAATATCACTAGTACTGCAGCCGGACAGGTATATATATTTATTATGTAATGACTGATGACGGACCTGCTGGACACTGTCAGCTCAGCAGCACCGCAGACTGCTACAGTAAGCTACTATAGTAGTATGTATCAAGAAGAAAGAAAAAAAAAACACGGGTAGGTGGTATACAATTATGGATGGACCAGCGACTGCCGACACAGAGGTAGCTACAGCCGTGGACTACCGTACTGTGTCTGCTGCTAATATAGACTGGATGATAATGAGATGAAATTAATATATATATATATAATATCACTAGTACTGCAGCCGGACAGGTATATATATTTATTATGTAATGACTGATGACGGACCTGCTGGACACTGTCAGCTCAGCAGCACCGCAGACTGCTACAGTAAGCTACTATAGTAGTATGTATCAAGAAGAAAGAAAAAAAAAACACGGGTAGGTGGTATACAATTATATATATATATTATATACAATTATATATATATATATATATATATATATATATATATATTAAACTGGTGGTGATTATTTAAACTGGTGGTCAGGTCACTGGTCACACTATCAGCAACTTGCAAGTAGTACTCCTAAGCAGACAATCACAATATATATACTGGTGGTCAGTGTGGTCACAATGGCAGTGTGGCACTCTGGCAGCAAAAGTGTGCACTGTACGTTAAAATATGTACTCCTGCTCTCAGACTCTAACTGCTCCCCACTGTCTCCCCCACAAGTCAGATATACAGTCACACTATCACTTCAGCAAGTAGTAGTACTCCTCCTAATGCTCCCCAAAATTACTAAAGTAAATACTGTGTCTCTCTCTACTCTAGTCTCACTCTCTTCTCTATAAACGGAGAGGACGCCAGCCACGTCCTCTCCCTATCAATCTCAATGCACGTGTGAAAATGGCGGCGACGCGCGGCTCCTTATATAGAATCCGAGTCTCGCGATAGAATCCGAGCCTCGCGAGAATCCGACAGCGGGATGATGACGTTCGGGCGCGCTTGGGTTAACCGAGCAAGGCGGGAAGATCCGAGTCGCTCGGACCCGTGTAAAAAAACATGAAGTTCGGGCGGGTTCGGATTCCGAGGAACCGAACCCGCTCATCTCTAGTATATATATGTGCAAAACACTATATATATCAAACTCACCCCTGCTCCCCAATGTGGACAGCAGGAGGGCCCTTTCAAAATCTTGCTATGGGGCCTAAAAAGGCCTAGTTACTCCCCTGGATGAGCGTATCTGTTTTGTTTACATAAAATCAGGAACCTCAGTGGTTTTCAATTTTGTCTGCTTTGGGAATGAAGTATTAACCAAATGAGCCTAGGAAACTAGAATGTAATACCAATTATTATTTTATTTATTTATTTATGTATTTATGTATTAACAGTTTCTTATATAGCGCAGCAAATTCCGTTGCACTTTACAACTGGACGCAACTATAATTTAGACTGCATACCGGAAAGTAGATTGTCAGCTTTTTAATGTTTCTTATTGCTCATCCTGTTTTTGCTCATCCAGTTTCTTAGATCAGGTAACTGTAGGCTGGAACTCATAGAAAAAAAGATACATCCTCATCGTGTTTTTATTAACAACACGGGGCCTGATTCAGGTCTCATTGTAGTAGCGGTGCATGCTACAAAGTACTACTTTTCTTTTCGATATCAACTCCAACCACATCTGGATCAGGTCCACTGTGTCCAGAATGACCAGGCATGCATTAGATAAATTCCAGTACACAGCCAAAGTGTCCAGAGAAAAGGCCCATCTAAGAATAGTCAGAGAAGGGTACAATCAAGGATTAGGGCATCCTGAGAAGAATGAAGGGGCATCACTCACATTTGAAAATATAGGATTAGCCTGTCTGGACAGTTGTAAGAAGTAGAGTGTTTCCATGGAACAGTTTGGGGTGCCCTGTAAGGAGTGGGGGCCTAACTTAGGCAAGGGCAATGGCCTATTGGCTATAGGAAGTTGTATGTACTCACTGTTTATGATCCTCTCAGCTGATTGCCCCCTGTGAAACAGTTCAAGCAAGTGGAATCCTCAAACTCCTTACAGGGCAGGTCTAGAATCACACTCTTTCCTTCCGTGATACTGGTTAGGAAAAAACAGGTAGGATTCTGCTAAGCCTTGTAGTTGACTGTTCATATTCTACAAGTCCACATTCTGGCATACAGTACAGGAGAAATATTTTGTAGTTACTTAGAAATTTTGGACTAACAGTAATAACAAAAAAGGAACCACACCCCTATCATCAAGTAGTACCCTGCGGCACATGCTACATGTGCCTAGTGGGATATTCACTAATGCTTTGGAGAGGGACTAGTATGTTGTCCCTTCATCAACTACTGTATATATATTGAGAATTAAGTCAAACATTTAGAAGGGAATGTTAAGTTTTGACTCCCTGTACTGTCCTTTGTACAGCGCTGCGAAACACTTGCGGCGCCTTATAAATAAATTGTAATAATAATAATGTTCTCTTTTGTAAGAAATGACTTGCATCTTGCCACCCTGCTATAGGCCTGGTATACTGTATAGTATGCAGGATAAATACTTTAATGTTGCTATAGTATGCAGAACACATACTTTAATGTTGCTATAGGCATCTTAGTAACATCCCTGAGGAGTTTTGTCGTCATTAACTTTGATGGGATGTCCTGATATTGGCACATTTTCTCCATTTACTGATGATAGCATTCACAGTGTTCCATGGTACATGTTAGGCCTCTGAAAATCTTTTATACCAGAGATTTTCAACCTTTTACAACTCACAGCACACTGAACAAGATTTAAATATTGCCAAGGCACATTCAAATATAATGGTGATGCATGGTGCAGTTGCGTGTCCTAGGATGTCATGTCTCAGCTTCTCCATAGGTAACGCCTGATTCCCATCTGAGAAAGCCAGAAGAGCCAACACTGCCTGGGCCCAAAATCAGAACTGGCTCTGCAACCACTAAATCCACCAGTATTGATCGTTCCAGGGCCTCAGTGGCGGCAAAACACTGATGGGCCTGGCTGCGCTTCTATGGCGGCACACCTGGAGACTGCTCAGGGCACACTAGTGTGCCACTGCACAGTGGTTGAAAAACACTGTTTTATACTGATCTCCTGATTGGTCCTTTCAACAATAAGATCCCATAGATTCCCTTGTGAATCATGACTATCCCTATATGTTACAGCCAAGAAATCTGCAGTGAAATAATACAGGTTCGGCTGATATTTATTTGGGGTTTATCACTGTAACTGTCATTGTTGGCAGGTGTACACTAATTACGGTTTAAACAATATATTAAGTGTGATTGGTTAACTTTCAGCTACAGCCTCATTATGAAAGACTGTATAGACTTATACAACCAGGGTATTGAAGTGTTATTTATTTTCACTTATTCTTAAAAATTGTCTTTTTGTCACTTGTATATTGTTAGTTGCAAGATCACATTAGAGGTCTGACATGATTGACTTCAGGCTTTAAATGACAAAAACCTAAAATTCTAATAAGAGTGTATAAACTTTTTCTATGTGCTGTTTACAATGTATGCTGTGTATGATCTATCTGTCAATATATATGTAATAAGGTTCTTCCTAGATTTGTGTAAGCTGTCTTCTTTCCCTTCATGACAAGTTGGGTTTTGATAACTTAATGATAAAAACAAGTTCACTTATCTGTGACACAGTAAGCCAGATAAGCTGTCATACTGTAGCAAAATCTAGACTGTTTTTTTTTCTTTCTGTCTTTGAAATGCAGTGAAAAAAATGACATAAATACAAGTCATTCATTCTGAGAAGCAGAGCCGTAACTATACATTTAGGTGCCCTGTGCCAGAAAGAGAATTGGTGCACCCAGGGCCGTCTCTACCATTAGGCAGCTTTAGGCAGCTGCCTAGGGGCGCCGGCCACTGGAGGGCACCACTGAATTCATCTAGCAAAAAACTGAAGGATGCCTCTTTATGCAGTTTAGTAATGAACTTACAGATAAGGGGTTGGGACAAAATGAGGAGCATACAAATATATCTATGTCTGTGTACGTATTTACAGATGCCAAAATCCCGACACCTATCAGAATACCGACGCTGGAATCTCGACAGCCGGCATCCTTAATGTTAGTATGCTGGTGAGAGTTAGGGCTGTGGTGAGGGAGGGTTAGGGAAAGGGGTAAGGGTCATGAATTTTATTCAAAATGTCGGTATTATGGTGGTCAGGATGCCGCTGTCAGTATTCTGATGACGGCATCCCATACCCAACCCCAATTAAATATCCCCACCAGACCCCCATATACAGTATTTTACAGTATATAAAGAATTGACAGCACTCAAGGACTTTTAAAGTGAAAGTATATTGTGAATAAAGTCACAAAATTTAGTGACTTGTTTACATTATATTTTATCACTTTAAAAGTCCTTGAGTGTTGTCCCTTTTCTCTGTATATGTATAATGATGCAATTCACAGGAGGTGGTGGTGGCTTTGCAGGTTAGGGGGCGCTAGACTGAAGCTTTGCCTAGGGTGCAGAGAGACCTTGCACCGGCCCTGGGTGCACCCCCCTCCCATATTTGGAATAATGATAAAGCACGCCATGGACATGCTCAAAAAATGAAGGGGCGTAACTTTATGGGGAAGGAGCATGGCCGCAGAATAGAAGCAATTCACATTACACTACAAAGTAGTGTCTGTTATTCACATTACACTACATAGTAGTGTCCGTTATTCACTTTACACCACACAGTAGTGTCCGTTATTCACATTACACCGCACAGTTGTGTCCGTTATTCACATTGCATCACACAGTAGTGTCCGTTATTCACATTGCATCACACAGTAGTGTCTGTTATTCACATTGCATCACACAGTAGTGTCCGTTATTCACACTGCATCACACAGTAGTATCCGTTACTCATGTTACACCATTGAAGGAATGACAATAAGCAGCTGTAGTAGCAGATCATGCACTTTCAGTTATCATTTATTTCTCCAGAGGACAGGGAAGGTTAAGATTGCAACATCATTCATGACACAAAGACACGCCGTATAGAGCTGGTATTTTCTAAGCACTGACAGAAGCTCATGTGTCACACACACTTTAATTACATAGACACACAGCACAGTACCAAGTACATAAACACACACAAGTCATGTGTTCGTTTATGTACTCTGTGATTGGGTGCTGCGGAACCCTTGTGGCACTATATAAATAAAGGATAATAATAATAATAATAATAATAATAATAATAAGTGTTATTGTGCATGTTCTTGTACTAGTGTTGTAGCTAAAGTACAAACAGTATAACCACACCAACATCTCAGTAGATTCCCTGTTTTTAATTCACAATTTTACATATGTCACAGGTGGTAGAATTTGTGAATCCGGTGGATGTGTGCTAGCGGTAGAAGTGCATGCATCTGCGAGGAGGAAATGAGGAGGATAAATGTAGTTTCTTCTCATATGCTTTTATTAACGAAGAGACATACAAGAGCAAATATTTAAAGAACAAAGCTAAAGATTTCCAAAAGATAAAGGATGCAGTGTATTCATGGGCAGAGTTACTGAAAGAGTCCAAAATAATAAATTATTGTCTGATATGGCTAGTGAATACTGAAAGAGTTTGTACGTTGGACAGTTAATTGTCGTGGCTGAAGAACACTGAAGGGGTTTTGTCAGAATGGATGACTGTTAGATGTGGCTGAAGAGCACTTCGGGACTGCTGGGAAATCCTCTACAGATAGGACTCCAAGAGACACTGGGGGTCAATCCGACTCATTCGCAGGCTGTGGTTTTTCGCTGCGGTGCGAACGGGTGCGGAATGTGCATGTGTGGTGGGCGCAGTGCGCGTGCGCGACGTTGCCCGGCAACAGGGGTCACCGGAATATGTCGCAGCTACCAATGGGAGCGGTCGCAGTGGTGACCGCTATGAAGATTGACAGCAAGGAGGCGTGAATGGGTGGATCCGGACCGTTGGAGAGCATATTCGGGGAGTGGTGAGTAAAACACAGGCGTGTCCAGGACACCGGAGGGTGGAGGAGTGACGTCAAAGCCGGGCCTGTCATCGCTGGATCCATCGCACAGGGTAAGTATGTCCAGGGCTGCTCTACTTCTGCTTGATTTTTTTTTAGCTTAGCAGGGCTGCACAAGTGATCGCAACCCTAGGATAACGTTATGAGAGGTTTTAGGAATCATGAGAAAGGATATGACTTCGGAATACAGTACCCCCACCTTGACTCTGAGTGGGACAGTACGAAGTGTAATGACACTGTCCGGAATATGGCTTTCGTCCACTGTTGTGACGGAAACAGCCCGATCCATAAGGATTGTCTTAATTCTGGCATGCTGAATTAGAGCAGAAGAGACAAAGTTCTCTGCAGCACTAGAGTCAAGCAGTGCAGAAATCTCAAAGAAGGAAGGTGGGACTTCCAGGCAAATGGGCAAGACAGGTTCCTCCCTTACATGTGATTTCATGGAAATACCTAGCTTAACCTCTCCTAAATAAGCTAGAAGCAGTAGTTTCCTGGCTGCAGGCTACAGGATATAATGAAATGATTGGATGATCCACAGTACATGCAGAGATTTTCCTGGTGACGGCATAGGCACTCCTCATTAGAAAGACGAGATCGATTGACCTGCATTGGCTCCTCAGAGGAAGGTGAGAGTTGTCGCACAGGAGAGTCTTAAATGTAACTGAGAACTGGGGCGCTCTGACTTGGACTTTTCTAAGCATCGTTCCCTATATTGAAGGTATACTTTGTTGCAAAGGAATATTAAATCATCCAACTTGACAGGAACATCTCCCATGGTCAAGTCATCTTTGATTTTATCAGATAACCCGTTCCAAAATGCGACATCCAATGCCTCTTCATTCCAATTGAGTTCGGAGGACAAGGTGCAAAACTGAATCACGTACTGACTGACAAAGCGAGTTCCCTGGCAAAGACAAAGAATCTCCAACGAGGCTGAAGTAGTTCAACCCGGCTCATCGAAGATCTTGCAGAAAGAGGATACAAATGCAGAGTAGTTTGAAAGAATAGGATTGGCTTTTTCCCATAGAGGAGACACCCACTCCAATGCTTGCCAGTCAATAGAGAAATTATATAGTCAACTCTTGTTCGAGGAGACGGAAAACTGGCAGTTTGCAATTCAAATTGAATCTTGCACTGATTTAAGAATCCTCTGCGTAACTTTAGGTTCCCATCAAATTTACTAGGAGGTGGTAATTGTAGGCGTTATACTGGAACTGGCGCTGGCAGTGTTGACACTGGAGAAGTTGCAGGAGCTGGAACCTGAGATGACATAATAGCAACATGAAGCGCATCCAGGCGAGCAGACATAGATTGCATGGCTTGAACCAGTTGCACTTGCATGGCTTCTTGTTCACTTAGACGAGACAGGATATCGGCCGTGGCATCACCTCCAGATGCCTGCTCACCCATCGGATCCATGTGGCCAGTGATTACTGTCACAGGCAGTAGAATCTGTGAATTTGTTGGATATGTGCTAGCGGTAGAAGTGCATGCATCTGCAAGGAGAAAATGAGGACAATGAATGTAGTTTCTTCTCATGATTTTATTAACGAAAAGACATACAAGAGCAAATATTTAAAGAACAAAGATAAAGAATTCCAAAAGATTAGGATGCAGTGTATTAATGGGCAGAGTTATTTTAAGAGTCTGTAATAAAAAAATGATTGTCTGATATGGCTAGTGAATACTGAAAAAGTTTGTACGTTGGATAGTTAATTGTCCCCTTTTACCAGAGAGCACCGCCTGTGATTGACGGGAGAGACCAGAGACCAAATCCTATTGGCATGCTATGAATTGGTCTCCAACATGACGGCCATCAGTAGTGTAGACATGCCAGAGATGAGGATCTTGCTCAGGCAGCCTACCTGCACAGCGCTCCAAAGCATGGGATCTTACACAGGCAGCCTCCCTGCACAGTGCTCCAGTGGCAGCAGGCCGCACATTCACCAGCTTCTTCTCAGCTGCAGCACACCAGCAGCCCTCACAGACCTCCACCGCCACAGCGCTAGCCATCTGACAGAGGGCCCCTGGAGACCATCACCGGAGGTGAGTCCCCAGTTCATGACAACATACACCTATAATATCAGGTCAGAAACTCTTTCCAAGGGCAGGTACCATGCATAGAGGAGGCAGTGATTAGAGAACAACCCACATAGAAACAGGTTACTATCTATCACAGCTCATCATCTGGGATGGATACATCCTATGCCGACCAGCCTGACCAACCTGAAGTCTCAACCATCACTCCCGGCGGCCGTGTGCTCACCTGTACAGCCAGTCACTGCTGCTCATCTCCCTGGGTCCACGCTTCTGGCAGCATGCTGGTGTCACCTGCTGGCTCCTCCACACACTGGTGACTACACTGTATATCCTTATGCGGGGCAGCAACCCTCCACCTCCTGCTGATGCCACACTGATGGACTTCCATCCCTGTACGGACTACCATCACTGTACTTCTTCCCGAGCCTCTCCATTGCTTTAATAGGCAGCCTCCACACCCCCAATCCGACCCCTGTTAGACTTGTTTAATGAATTAGGTGTACTGCTTAGTAAATGACAGCATGAGCCCTTCATTTATATACAGTAGTGTACTGGGCATGTTGTGTTTGTCATTTACGAAGCAGTGAATTGCTGACGTCAATTGCTGGGCATCTTTGCTAAAGTCAGGCATCTTTTTTTGCCATATATGCATCTTATACACATCGCTATGCAAATACTGTAGGTTGCACATGCAGCTTCTGCTGATTAAAATTATATGTTGCATGCCTATATTCTGTGTGAGACTGCGGATGTATTTGCTAACGAAAATCTACTTTACAGTGTTTTCCTGGAAATCCCCCACCCCCAATCCCACCACTTTGAGACTTGTGATTACACGACTGGGTGCACTGCTTACACAACACGGCTGGTACTCTACTGTACTGTATATAAATGAATGGCTCATGAAGACACCTGTATGGCGCAGCAGCAGGAACGATGAGCATGGCAACATTTTAGTGAAATCCTTGTGTAAATACTGTAGGTTAGTCTTGAGTCTGTTTTTGAAGAATAGAGTAGAGACTTCCCGAACTGTGCGGGGAAGAGAGTTCCATAGAGTCGAAACCACAAAGCTAAAAGCTCGACCAGCAGATGAATGTAGAGAGATTCTATGTACTGTTAGTATTCCTTCATCTACTGATCACAGTATTTGAATGGGGCAGTAAGGATTCAGAAGCTGTTTCAAATACCTTGGACCGGGGCTGATCTGAGGGAAATAAGTGCTTAATTGTGGCTATGTTCCTCAGATGAAATAATGAGGATTTCATTATGAAGCTCTTTGAACAGCCGGGGGGAAATTCTTTGAACCAGCTAAGAACTGTGCCATCCAGTCCCAAAAATTCTACAGGTGCTCAATTAGAATCAGATGGTCCATGGTGTCAAATGCTGCAGAGATATCCTGACGCATTATGAATGAACAGTCACCGCTGTCTCTTGCCATCAGAAGATCATTAATCACAAATTCCAGGGCTGTGTTGGTATTATGTCTTCTCCTGACTGGAATGGATCATAAATATCATGGGTTGACAGGCAGGTTTCTAGTTGAGGTGCAACCACTTTCTCAATAAACTTTCCTAGAAAAGAAAGGTTTGATACTGGACTGTAGAAAAAGATAAAAACAATTCAGCGCTAATAACTGGTTAGATATATAAAATAAGATATTTATTTAGAACATATACCATCAATTTCGTGCACATTAGCATATAATTACTGTTGCAACAGATAAAAATTTATAAAAAATACCAAGATTAAAAATAGGGCAAAAATCAACACTGCTGAATTTTGTGAAAATTTCTTGAAATGCTGGGTATATAGCAAGAAGCCTTATCCTAGGGAAATTTTGTACGGTGTTACCAGTTCACTGTAATGAGTCCTCCAATAGGTTAGCACTCCTTGGAAATGGAGATCCTCTCACTGGTTTGCTTGTCCCGTGCTGGTACTGGTAGAGGGAATGAACCGTAGCAAGGTCCTGATGTTATTACCTTCCCAGAAATTGCCCCAAAGGGGTCACCGTTCCCAGTAGATGGATTACAGGCAGATCTCGCAGTTTGAAAGTCCCAGTCTTATCACCAACGCGTTTCGCTGCTAGCGCAGCTTTTTCAAGGTGTAAATGCAGTGTACAGAAAGCCCTTAAATAGCAGTGTTGATCATAATGCCCCACAGGTGTGCAATAACCAATCAATTAATAAAATTATCAAATTCAAACACTAACCTAGTTATGATATTGTATCAGATGCCAGAAAACAGTCCTATTAAGCATTAGCAAAAACGAAGTGTAGAAAGTTCTTAAAAACACTATTTTATTATACTCATTATGGTCACATGATCGCTATTCCCGGAAGTAGGAAGAGACTTAATAATACATTAGGCGTGAGTGTCAAGCCTCTCTTTCGATCTGAAGCAAAAGAGAGTTGTTCGAATAGACAATCAGGATTAGTCACGTGATCAGTGTCCGATCACGTGACCTCGTAAACCAGCTCGTTGCTAGGCAACATTGAAAATCTTTATTAGAAATCTTTATTTAAAACCCCCGAACATCTTTTGTAAATAGGAAACAGGAAGAAAGTTTAGCTCATCCTTATTTAGTCACATGACCCAATTGTAGTCGTGTGATGGTGCTACGTCTGGTAACTAAGCAACGCTATACGCCGCTGTCAGGAATATTATATAATAACATCCTGGATCTCTTTGGCAATGTATGTGTGATACCACTGCCGGAGAGGTAGCACCACCCGGTGCACTACGCGGCCGCACTTGCGGTCGCATCGTGCACCGGTCACCCCCCCGGCCGTCGCCATACTCACGGCATCATCCCATCCAATACTTTGATCTTATTTTAATAAATAGGTACCATCCTCTGGTCTCACAAGTGATATGATCATACATATTTTTTCTAATTTAAGGCACATGATATAATACAGATAGTTTCTAATGGATCTCATAATCCATACATAAAACCATAACAAGTTGCCTAGCAACACTAGAGATCATTGGAAGTTATATCAAAAGTTCTATCCCAGAATACACACTAAAACATGGAATTCGCAGCACATCATTTTAAACAAATGGGTGACCCGAAACAGCTCATTCGTATAAATACTTCGATCTCTTGAAATAGGTCCATATCACATAGAATAAGTTGTAATTATTATTCATTCATTATTATGGCAGATTTGATGCACAGACAGTGGTGTTAATAAACAACCCTCCTCTTTCACAAAATTGCATTCAGCTCCAAGGCCTCATTAAGGCCACTGGGGTATAATGAATCGAGTTGGAATGTCCAAAAAATTTCTTGTTTACATAGGCGGATATACCTATCTCCTCCTCTTTCTGTTTTTTTAATATGTTCTAGGCCTATAATGGTTAAAGATGATGGATCTTTGTTATGAAATTTAAGAAAGTGTCTCGGGACACTATGATTCGTTACCCCATTGATGATGTTCCTGCGATACTCCATGAATCTAAGTTTTAAGCTTCTGGTTGTCCTACCTACATAGTTCAATTTACAACTGCATTGTAGATGGGAAATAACCCAAGTAGTACTACAGTTGATGAAACTGGATATTTTAAGGATTTTCTGATCAACAGGAGAAACAACTTCCTTGGTTTTGTTGCACACATGAAGACAGGTTGTGCACCGGTTTGCCCCACACTTATAAAAACCACAGATCAATGGAGATATCCGTGGGATTTCTCTAGTGATCTTTGGATATGTGGTTTTCAGTTGACTGGGGGCTAGAATTGTTTTTAAAGACTTATTTTTCTTAAATATGAACTCTAGATTGGTGGGGAGTACTTTGGACAGGATGGGATCGCTTTTTAGCATTGGATAATTCTGTTTAATAATGGATTTGATGTTTTTCGATTCATTATTAAACTTTGAGATAAAGGCCATCTCCCTGTTCTTTTTTTCTGGATCTAGCCCCCAGTCAACTGAAAACCATATATCCAAAGATCACTAGAGAAATCCCACGGATATCTCCATTGATCTGTGGTTTTTATAAGTGTGGGGCAAACCGGTACACAACCTGTCTTCATGTGTGCAACAAAACCAAGGAAGTTGTTTCTCCTGTTGATCAGAAAATCCTTAAAATATCCAGTTTCATCAACTGTAGTACTACTTGGGTTATTTACCGTCTACAATGCAGTTGTAAATTGAACTATGTAGGTAGGACAACCAGAAGCTTAAAACTTAGATTCATGGAGCATCAGAAGATAAGGGGTGGCGAGACAAACCGCACTAGATCGCTCCCATCTCTAAAGAAAACCTCCTAAGGGAGGAGGTGAGTTTCAACAGGAGACTGAATAAATTCAAAGATGTATAACCAACTACCTTAATATTTGAGAAAAGAATATATTTTAGGTAAATTTAAATGGTTGGTGGTGCTCCCCAGAGACAGAAGTAGCACAATGTTATGGAAAGAAAAGAAGACTCTTTTTTGGGGGCACTCTTAATTGTATTACACCTATACAGGTAGAGTACTGTTGTTAATTAAATGTAACTTTTATTAAGTATATTTAAAATATCAGAGGTTGTGTAATCAATGAAAATGCAGCAATAAAATCATGCCCTGCAATTTAATTGGGTATAGAATTGTTCCCAAAGTGGGTATTTTATAGATTGTGAAAGCCCACAATTGATAACCACATTGCTATTATCATAAAGACCTACATTGGTAATAGGGTAAACTATCCCTGAAAAACGGCACTAATTGGTACAAAACAAAATACCATGAAAACAATAACTTATGGTATCAGAGTGCATAAAGCACTGACTAGTGAATTTCTTCCTTCCTATAGGTAGGTAGCTCTAACCCGGCTATCAATCTATTCGGTATAGGAGACCGATGGTGATACTCTCAATCTCTTTTAGTGGTCACATAATGGGGAATCTTGAAACATGGGTGAATTAAAGTTGATCAACAAGGCTTATTAAAGAAGACACATATTGGTATAAATACTGACATTAAACATCATACCATGTTGATCAGTAGGTTGCACTTTTTGGATGACTGTCAAATGAGTTAACCTGGATTTCCACAAATGCAAGCTCATACAGAAATCACACACGTGCTGCAAAACATTTTTGTCACAGAGCTCAGGCTAAAGGAACAGTGTAAAAAACACTATGCTCTTATTGTGAAATACAAAATGCAAAGTGCTCTTATTGTTGTAAGAAGCCGGTAAATTGGTTAAATCACATCTACAGAATACAAAAAGTAGATATAATTGTCAGTAGATACATCCAGGTGTCCACAATTTGTCTATAAAGGATATTATAACCTAATCAGTGTGTTCAACAAGATGCTTTCAAGTTAAAGAGATACAATGTGCCTTTGTTGTTGCGACCGCTGATACCATTATTCAGTCACATCTATGGAATACAAGTTTCTTATATCAGAACGTCACAGTGTGACATTTTAGCCACCTCATCTGAAACATTTATGATCCAGGCATTCATAGTCACAATTAAACTTGTATAATAAGGTGATCTATGTTAGATATGAGAGCCTGTGTGAATCGTAAGTAGCATTCAGGGAAGGCAAGCTTCCACATATCAGATAGACACAGTGTATTGGCTGCGTTTTTTCAATTGCACGTATTCACCAAGAAAACACATATAAATTGGATGTAATTACCAATTAGAACTAATTAGGGCACACCATACTGACAAAACTATACGATCATGATAACATGTGTCAATATTAGAAAATTCCCCATGCTGTGGAGATCACCTGACATAAGAGAGAGAGAAAACCAGGGAATTGATCCTGCAACTTCTGCTGTCATTCCATCATGATTCACCTGCACCTATGGTAATCAGCGGATGGAAGATGAGAGAGTGTCCGGGTATTCCGCTGATTGCGAAGGAAGAAAGAAGCCGTTCTGCTATTCCCGTTAGAGCGCATACGGCTACCTGGTGTCCAAGGACATTGTAGGGAGCTGCAGCGCAATGCAGGAATGAGAGTTAGCCGAGTTATTAGGTGCCTAAATCAGGAATAAACCATTGAGGTAAATAGAGAAGCCCGGATCGCGGGCATGTGGGCTCACAAGCCTCCCGCTGGCAGCGGCATCAGCTCCAATTCAGCTGTGGACTGGATAACGCGTTTCACTCGTAAGCTTGTTCACATCCTGTCACATGCAGCATCTGATAGTTTACCCTATTACCAATATAGGTCTTTATGATAATAGCAATGTGGTTATCAATTGTGGGCTTTCACAACCTATAAAATACCCACTTTGGGAATAATTATATACCCAATTAAATTGCAGGGCATGATTTTATTGCTGCATTTTCATTGATTACACAACCTCTGATATTTTAAATATACTTAATAAAAGTTACATTTTATTAACAACAGTACTCTTCCTGTACAGGTGTAATACAATTAAGAGTGCCCCCAAAAAAGAGTCTTCTTTTCTTTCCATAACATTCATGGAGCATTGCAGGAACATCATCAATGGGGTAACGAATCATAGTGTCCCGAGACACTTTCTTAAATTTCATAACAAAGATCCATCATCTTTAACCATTATAGGCCTGGAACATATTAAAAAAAACAGAAAGAGGAGGAGATACGTATACCCGCCTATGTAAACAAGAAAATTTTTGGACATTCCAACTCGATTCATTATACCCCACTGGCCTTAATGAGGCCTTGGAGATGAATGCAATTTTGTGAACGAGGAGGGTTGTTTATTAACACCACTGTCTGTGCATCAAATCTGCCATAATAATGAATGAATAATAATTACAACTTATTCTATGTGATATGGACCTATTTCAAGAGATCTAAGTATTTATACGAATGAGCTGTTTCGGGTCACCCATTTGTTTAAAATGATGTGCTGCGAATTCCATGTTTTAGTGTGTATTCTGGGATAGAACTTTTGATATAACTTCCAACGATCTCTAGTGTTGCTAGGCAACTTGTTATGGATTTATGTATGGATTATGAGATCCATTAGAAACTATCTGTATTATATCATGTGCCTTAAATTAGAAAAAATATGTATGATCATATCACTTGTGAGACCAGAGGATGGTACCTATTTATTAAAATAAGATCAACGTTTTGGATGGGATGATGCCGTGAGTACGGCGACGGCCGGGGGGGGGGTGATCGGTGCACGATGCGACCGCGAGTGCGGCCGCGTAGTGCGCCGGGTGGTGCTACCTCTCCGGCAGTGGTATCACACATACATTGCCAAAGAGATCCAGGATGTTATTATATAATATTCCTGACAACGGCGTGTAGCGTTGCTTAGTTACCAGACGTAGCACCATCACATGACTACAATTGGGTCATGTGACTAAATAAGGATGAGCTAAACTTTCTTCCTGTTTCCGATTTACAAAAGATGTTCGGGGGTTTTAAATAAAGATTTCTAATAAAGATTTTCAATGTTGCCTAGCAACGAGCTGGTTTACGAGGTCACGTGATCGGACACTGATCACGTGACTAATCCTGATTGTCTATTCCACAGGTTCTCAAACTCGGTCCTCAGGACCCCACACGGTTCATGTTTTGCAGGTCACCTGTAGATTTTTAAAATGTGACAGTTGGTGATACGCAGTACACCTGCTGGGTGACATGGAAAACATGAACCGTGTTGCGTCCTGAGGACCGAGTTTGAGAACCACTGGTCTATTCGAACAACTCTCTTTTGCTTCAGATCGAAAGAGAGGCTTGACACTCACGCCTAATGTATTATTAAGTCTCTTCCTACTTCCGGGAATAGCGATCATGTGACCATAATGAGTATAATAAAATAGTGTTTTTAAGAACTTTCTACACTTCGTTTTTGCTAATGCTTAATAGGACTGTTTTCTGGCATCTGATACAATATCATAACTAGGTTAGTGTTTGAATTTGATAATTTTATTAATTGATTGGTTATTGCACACCTGTGGGGCATTATGATCAACACTGCTATTTAAGGGCTTTCTGTACACTGCATTTACACCTTGAAAAAGCTGCGCTAGCAGCGAAACGCGTTGGTGATAAGACTGGGACTTTCAAACTGCGAGATCTGCCTGTAATCCATCTACTGGGAACGGTGACCCCTTTGAGGCAATTTCTGGGAAAGTAATAACATCAGGACCTTGCTACGGTTCATTCCCTCTACCATTACCAGCACGGGACAAGCAAACCAGTGAGAGGATCTCCATTTCCAAGGAGTGCTAACCTATTGGAGGACTCATTACAGTGAACTAGTAACACTGTACAAAATTTCCCTAGGATAAGGCTTCTTGCTTTATACCCAGCATTTCAAGAAATTTTCACAAAATTCAGCAGTGTTGATTTTTGCCCTATTTTTAATCTTGGTATTTTTTATCAATTTTTATCTGTAATTATATGCTAATGCGTACGAAATTGATGGTATATGTTCTAAATAAATTTCTTATTTTATATATCTAACCAGTTATCAGCGCTGAATTGTTTTTATCTTTTTCTGTTTCTAATAAGGGTCTAACTAGCCCTTTTATTCAGCAGCTTGAGGATCCACAACAATTGTCAGCGCCATCCTACCTTGGTAGTTTTTCCCCTTGATACTGGACTGTAGTTGGTCATGCAGTCAGGGTCTAAATTAGATTTTTGAAGAAGTGGTCTGACAATTGCTTCCTTTAGTGGTTCAGAAAAAATGTCTCTGCAAAAAGCATTGAACTATATTTACAAATACAGAGCCAATTATTTCCAACCACCCTAATGGAAGCTTGTTTGAGGCAGCGTCAAGATCTTAGGTAGTGGGAAACAAACAACATTTGGGTAATTTCAGCAATGTCTTACTTCCATTTGTTCAAAGCTGTTCCATAAAGACAGGTGTATTACACTGGTAGGCTTAGTAGATTGATACTCCTTTGGCAGCACTATGGGGATTCCAGCATGGATGGTGGATACTTGCAAGGAATTTTGTAAACTCATTGCATCTTGACTGGGAGAGGGTTTCATCAGGCAGCACTGTATGGAAAAGCTGAGCATGCCTATTGTTTGCTGCCATGATCTCATTTGAAAGGAAGTCTGTTTTCTTGAAGATAATTGTTTATTGATATTTTCCAATATGTTTGATTAGATTTAACTTATCCAAGTTCATCTTCCTCCATAGTCTTTAAAGTCTACCAGCCCTTTTCTTGAGTTAACTAATACTGTTGCCTAACCAAGGGGTTTGACGGTGTGGTCTGCGAGGTTGTATAAGCACTGGGGCAATAATTTCCATTACAGCTGTCACATCCCTGTTTTAGTAACATACTGGGGAAGAAGGATGTTCACAGGCCCCTATTACTGCAGAGAGGTCCATGGTTTCTGCAAGAGCATGGGGAGTTCTACCCCTACTTGGATGATATCTGGTCAATTCCATGGGCAATGTTCTATTTTGAGGGGTCATGACTGAAAACCGTATTGAGTGGTGGTCTGACCATGTAACTGGGTTTATCTTTAGGTTAGAGACTTCTAATTCAATATGGAAGACAAGATCAAGAATGTGACTACTTGTATGTGTAGTATAGGGAATGGCTTGTGTGGGGCACAGAGCATTCATTGTGCACAGGAGTTCTTGGCCTGAGAGTTTATCATCGACCCTGCATTGATATCCCAGAGGATAAGCCATCTTTGATTCTTCAGAATTTGTCCAAAAACAATATCTGCAAACTCTTGTAAAACTATCTTTCCATCTCCAGGAGTGGAGACGGTAAATGAGAAGTGCTCTAAAACCTGATTCTGTAGGACTCTGGGCAGCGATTAACTCAAATGATCAAATTATTTTCATAGAGTGGACCCTATGTTTAAGTGTTTTTTTTAAGCAGATTGCAACCCAGCCTCCCTTGCAGTTCAGTCTTGGGTTGTAAATGACATGAGTCATTTGTTGAAACAGCTTCCATGATAGGTGCTGCATTTTCGTCTAGCCAAGTCTCTGTAATGCAGATAAGATCTAACGATTCAGTAAGGTCAGCAATTGAAGCAGTCTTGTTGCTTATAGATCTGGCATTACATAGGGCAGACCGGAATGGGCATACCAGAGGGCCTTCAGTTTTCTTTATGTTGCGTGTGTTGGCTCTCGGGATGTCAGTCACAGAGTGAGAAATTACAGATCTGTACTTTCAAGCACAGAGCCATGTGTCAAGTAGCCCTTCTATTTATCTTCTATTTGAAATTGGTAAGCCTGAAGACAAGGCACTCAGATGGTTACAGGGGATAAGACATTTTCGGCCTCCTTCTTCTGACTGTGACAGTGGTTTTTTTTGTAAATGGCAAGGGATTTAAGAATGGAAGCCTGTGCTGGATCAATAGGAACTGCCTCTCATGGTGGGAGGAGTGAAATTATAAAGCTGGAGGTGTACAAATACATTGGGTCAGCAATGAAAGAGCAAGTATGAATTACAGTCATAGGTGTGCGCAGGGGGGGTTCCTGGTGCGCACAGGCACCCCCTAATGTCTGGCACCCCGATCTCACATGCCTGATGCAGCGATCACCGAGCAGGCTGATTACTGTTCCCTCTGCGCTGCACCCTGTCAGGACTGCATTACTGACCGGACGCCTGGTTTAATCAAGGGTGCCACTGACACCGCTTTCAAATTCCCAGCTCCACCTCCATGTACAAAAACTGTGATGTGACGTGATTATGTCATGCTGCTTGCATGCCCACCCGTCACACCCGCCACATACACACCTCTCTCCTTCTATGCTATGCCAACGCCAGCCACTGATGAGGATCAGCATGCAGCCAGCGTTCCTCTTAGGAAGACAAATTCAATACTGGCAGGCGGTCGGCAGCAGCATTAACACGTCACTCGTTTTTCCAGCAGCAGCAGTACTAGTCTGCGACTGTCAGTGTCAGTTTAGTTACCGACTTGTAAGTAAGCTGCTGCAGCTTGCAGGGGAAAGAGAGGGGGAGCCAGACGAGGCTGAGGAGGAGCAGTGTAATTGCAGTGAGTGCCATCAGGGGTGTTTGTTTGGTGCACACCACAACATCTGACAATGTACCTTCTTTATTAGGATTGGTACAAAGGTGGATATTTTATATGCATTGACCATCGATACATGGTGCTAGACACGCCCAAAAGGTGATGCTAGACACACCCCTCCGACGGTGCACCCCCTAATAAAATGAGCTGCGCACGCCAGTGATTACAGTTGATAATAAGAGAAGATTAAACTTTTTTTATCAATTATGTGAGTTATCTAGAAGTTATAATGGGATTCAAGAACGGAGTCTAAGTTAATTTGGTTATTGCTATATCCAGTTTCTTCTCTTGTATACAAAGGTGTATTTTGAACAAGGGTTAGTTAAATATACTACAGGTAACTTTTTTTTCGATTGATGATTTAGAGTGATATAAGTTATTCCAGAACAAAGCAGGCTTGTGGAAAGGTGTAGGAAGCCATTCCTACTATGTAGGTGTGGATTCCCAGCATGAGACCCCTTTTGAAATGGATAATCCTTGCAAGGGTAGAGATAACATGTCTCTTGGGAATAAGTGGTACCCTGTGTTTTAAAACGAACAGATATCCAGAAATTCAAAGGCCGGTGGATATTGTATTTTAGCTTATTAATGCAAGAAAGCAGAATTATTTGATGGTCAGAGAACATAGGTAACTAATGTCTGGGAGAGGAGCTGGATGGAGCCAAAGATAGTTTGTTTTCCACTGTACTTTACCTTGCTCTGAGTCCCAGTGGAACAGGCAGAGGTCTCAATAAAATGTGAATCTTCATTGATTTTGGAGAGTTGTCAACATAGTGTAGTATACAGTAGTAGTAGACTTGGCCAAATGTGTGTGCATACACATTTGTAATATACTCTTAATATACTTCACCATCTACTGAGGGGGTCATGCTGTGTTGTGGGAGTGTCTGCACTTCCTCTGCAGCCTGGACCCTTTGAGCACGAATGGTCCTTGGCACTTTGTACCTCATCCAATAGAAAAAGGGCCCAGATATTCACCTACAGTTAGGGGCATATTAAAAGATGAGGGGACACATGTGCAGTCTCTATCCAGGCTCCCTCCTCTCTAGCTAGCAGTGAAGTAGACTCTGATTCAGAGTTTACTGCACATGTACAGGTCTCCGGGAAAATGGCAATGGAAAATGACAGACAATTTCCCTGTGATTTTTCTACTGCACATGTACAAAATGCCTGGAAAATGGCTGCCACGCCATTTTTCTGGTGATTTGTGCAGCGGCACGGGACTCTGGAGAGGTAAATATTAAAGAAATGGGTACAGGGTGTGTGGTTTGGTCCCCCCTGTACCCAGGGGCCCTGTGTGCACTGCACACCCTGCAACCATTATAAATACACCGCTATCTACAGTATACTGTAACTAGCACCTTTCTCCCTTTAAAGTTATTAATACTTATTGCTACTAGGGGTGCCACCAGGACTTTTGTGTGGGCAGCCAGGATTTATCACAGATTAATTTTACTAAATTAAATAGGGCACTAATATCATACAATAAATTATACTCCAAAATAATAGACAATATACAGAATTAGTACAACATGTGATCTGATACTATAACAGATGACATCCGAGGATGGACTGGGGCTGCTTTGCAAGACAAGAGGGGCACAGCAATGGCTCATGGGTGTGTGCCGTGAGTCAGGTGGACCTGGTCTCACAGCATGCCCCCTTCTATCTCTGAGCCAATCGCAGCCAGCCGGGGGGATGGAAATAAGGAGCCAGAAAACTGTGCACAGCCAGCCTGGCTCTCTATGTGGCTGGCTAGCCAACAGACCATCAGCCCTTCTGGCATTTGCCAGAACCCAGATGGCCAGTACGGCGCTGCATCCTACTGTGTGAGACGTCACCAGTTCTCCAGTTATGCATCATTACCATATTAACAATATTACTTGTTTGCAATTAATCCCACAAACAAGGGATTCTGCAGCACTGAATATATAAAACAAATTAGTTAGTATACGCACATAACTTGTTATCATATCATAAGATAATCCGTAAATCCTCTAGAAAAAGATCAATGGTAGTTGATGCATCAAGCAGTAAAGAATGGAGAAGTGGAGAAATTTCCCATAGTAACCAATCATGTTATAGGCTACAGTATCTATCATTTTATAGAATGTACTTGATAACTGCTACCTCAAAGCTCACTGATTGCTATGAGCAATGTCTCCACTGGTCCACTTCTCTACTCTTTTCACGGCTTGATTACATTACCCCCTAATTATCACTGCCCACTAACTAACAGTTCTGGAAAAAATGCAGTGTAATAGAGTAACTAATAATTCTATGGTATACAGAGATGTGGTTATTAATAATGAGACTTTGTCAGTACGTGTGACCAGCATCGGCATCCTAAAAACTCACCAATGTCACTTCAGGTGCAGCAGGGGGACCGTTGGGTCCTCTGACAGGAATGCTAGCCAGTCCAGCAGCATCTCTTCAGTGGGTAGCCAGTCTGGTCCAGCTGTATTCTCCAGCCGGTAGCCAGTCCAGTTTAGCTATAATTCCTCAGCAGGTAGCCAGTCCGGAATAGATCCACTTGATGGTTCATTACCTGAAATATATACCAACAGCAGTTCTCACTGCTACCCAAGTCCCATGCAAAAGAGCTAAATACAGCCTACTCAGTTCCAACCCAGAGTCGCAGCCGCTGGACACCAGTCATCACCTGAAGCAGGTAACACTGTGCATCAAACTGTGACAGACTGAAGCTATACTTTATGTTTAATTGTATTAGGTACATTTTAACGCCATTACCCTTCTGTGTACTTCCCTTTTGCATCCACACACCGCTGCATTCTTATTTTCTATTGGTCAAAGCCGTTCTGTACTTCATTATCTGTCAGCTGTCTGAACATGAACAGTGCCATCGTTTTCTTCTTTACCTCAGTCACTCATGCAAAACAGGTTCCCTTGATATATAATCACCTGATATATAATTACCTCCAGGTATGATTGAGCAGCTTCCAAATTGTTTGTCTGTTTGTGTGCATGAGGCATTGAATGGGAGCAGCATTTGGAAGGCATGCTGTTCCTTGTAGTGCCAATGGGAGATCCTGGGGGTGGCTCCCGGGTAAGTTAGCTCTCTGTCTGGAAATGTTTTAGTAATAGCCTTTATCATGAGGCGTACTGTGACAAATTACATGGCCCTATGTGGGCACTGCTATCAAGTAGAGTTAGGACTGCTGTATCAGAGAAGCCGTGAAGTGGCCAGCAGCTAAACATGAGTTTGCAAACATTTGTGACGAATTCTATGAATTTTATTACCAGATAGATTCAGGGATGGTTACAGGTAATTTTCAGTGTGCGGAAGGGAATTTGGGGATGGGGATTTGCACCCCCCTCCTCTTCGTCTGTTGTTTGTCTGTGACCCCTCCCCCTTCCAGCACCTGATATATAATTACCTCCAGGTATGATTGAGCAGCTTCCAAATTGTTTGTCTGCTTGTGTGCATGAGGCATTGAATGGGAGCAGCATTTGGAAGGCATGCTGTTCCTTGTAGTGCCAATGGGAGATCCTGGGGGTGGCTCCCGGGTAAGTTAGCTCTCTGTCTGGAAATGTTTTAGTAATAGCCTTTATCATGAGGCGTACTGTGACAAATTACATGGCCCTATGTGGGCACTGCTATCAAGTAGAGTTAGGACTGCTGTATCAGAGAAGCCGTGAAGTGGCCAGCAGCTAAACATGTGTTTGCAAACATTTGTGACGAATTCTCTGAATTTTATTACCAGATAGATTCAGGGATGGTTACAGGTAATTTTCAGTGTGCGGAAGGGAATTTGGGGATGGGGATTTGCACCCCCCTCCTCTTCGTCTGTTGTTCCCTTGAATATAGGTTTGACTTTAGTGAAAAGAAAGAAGTCACACAGTGTCACAGTAGTTCTGGCAAGTATGAAGGGTGTTATAACACTAGATTTTGTTGCTCTGCCAAAAAGTACTTTACAGAGAGAGCTGTGTGGGCTGGTACGTTGTTGTGATGCATGATGAAACCATTTTTCCACAACTCTGGCCTTTTTCTCTTTTTCTTCTGAAATTTTCCCACAAAGATTCTTGAACATTTTTGGAGTAATGCTGATTCACTGTTGCGTCTTCTGGTACCCAACCTTCCAGAATAACACCCTTGATATCAAATAAAAATTTACATAGCTCTGAAGTTGGATTTGCTTTGACATGCTTTCTTCATTCATGGTGATGATGGTGTTTACCAGTGCATGGACTGGCACTGGAAGGATCATCCATGTGTCATCACAGGTAATAACTTTATCTAAAATATGTAAATCTGCTTGAATTTGTTCCAAAATGTCTGCACAGATTTTCTTTCTGCTCGGCAGTGAGAAGCCTTGGAGCCATCTTAGCCCAAAGTTTTGTTATGCTAAGATCTTGATACAAAACTTTTATAACAGCTTCTTTGTCTATGTTTACTATTTCTGCTATAATTTGATGCTAAGTCAATGGTTAATTCGATCGATTTTCTAAATATTTGCCACATTTTCATTTGTTTTTGATGTGCAAGGCCTTCTGGGATGTTCATCATCTTCAACGTCCTCAATACTGTCACTAAATCTTTTGTGCCACTCAAACACATGTGCACGTGCCATACAAATTGCCCCGTAGGCCTCAGTTGCCATTTGGAATGATTTGGTGTGCATTTGTTCAATATAACTACTAATCTTATAGTTACTGTAACACGTTGCTGTACTTTTGAACTAAGCATTTTTATGATGCATTGTAAAAACACATCTTCTTCGAATGCTGTGTGTCAACAAACTATCTGTGCGAGAGGGGTGAAACTTGGAAAACCATTTTGGAATAGTCCAAGGTCAATGTTCCCCCACTCCCTTTTAACTTATGTAGTATGGTTTATTTTTTACAAGTACAGTCTTGTTATTTAATAGCCATACTTTGTAGGCTTAAGTTTTGTGGGACATGTATCAAACCTTCAAGAAAGATAGATAAGTAAGATAAGATAAGAAGTTACCCATAGCAACTAATCAGTTTCTACCTGTTATTTTATAGATAGTCATCGGAGTATTCAGCAGAGCAATTGGAAATGCGGTCATCGGGCCACTACTGTATATAAACCAGCATCCCGGTTTCTTAGCAACAGCCAGTTGAGATGCAGCAGTGGATGGGAGTGTGTCTGCTCCTTACATCTGTGATCCAAAATTTCTATCACAATATTGATCACAATCTGTCTTTGAGTCTTGTGCTTCTTCAGTATTTTATACCCAAAGAAAAGCAAATGATGGAAACAGGATAGGCAAAAATATATATATTTTTTATTTACCAACCAGAGTAAATATTTAATTACAGACCATCAGTGAGTTGCAGAAACATAGAAATATACATGGGGATGCTTAGCAAAATGAGGTTCTAGTAAATATAGCATTAAAGGAGTGCAATGATCTTATGATACATACATGATACATGGGAGGCAGGAGCCTTCATCGCTAGCCCATGACGCTTCATGGGAGAATCACAAGTTCATGTGTAAAAGTACTGCAAAGAGCGATTCCTTCCAATTGCTGTTGGTTTATGCCTTAGGGGACTCGGACTCTCATACATGTATTTTAAAAATACGGTATTTAGTGCACTGTACATACTTTAAAGTCAATGAGCTACATTATTCCTTTCACACATTGGTTGTGTCTGCATACACACTCTTGCGTCTGCATACACAAGTGTTTTAACATCTTTGTTTGTGTCTGTATAAACTTTTTAACTCTCTCTGTCTGACCATTGGTCACCATCTATTAACATTACAGTCGTCACTGACCAATTGCCAGAGCTTGTAGATCAATCCGCCACTATTCAATCTAAACTACTGGATTAGTGGAGCATTAGCCACCCAGTGGTGGAGATGTGTATTGCATGCTGAGCATCTAGTCCCGCCTCAACTTGCCGGTCCGTGATTAAACTCAGCAACCTAAGCTATAGCCTAGGCGTGACTAAACCTCCGTCTAGGCGCAGAAACAGTCAAGATAACGGAGGACCCATCTGTATGCTTGAAATGGCATTTTCTTTTATTTCATAATTTAGGAAAATGTGAAAGTCATGCCAAATCAACAATGATATTGGACTCCAAACCACTGGATTTATGCAAATGACCATTGATGTGCTTCAGGTTTGAAACATTTAACTATCCCATTGGTTGGACTAAATATTTGGTGGGTTACTTAAACCTGATGCCATTCTAGGAATCAGTCACCAATGCCAAGTAGCATGGCATGATCAAAAAGGGAGAGAGGGGGGTGAATGTTTTATTTTATTTTTTTACATCTATCTCACAACCACCTCTTTTTATTGGGACAGACTTTTTTCTGGTTTCTGTAACCACTGGTTAATGTGCTTAAAGATCTGTATTCTTTAAGTAGAAATAAATAAGCCTGATGACATGTGGAATACTACATTGCATCCAGTGGTGTGCAATTCACCCAAATAACTTGATTTTATCAAATCTCACTTTTCCTCTTGGAGCTGTAAAGACAACTTACTATCCTTTTATATTTAGTAACATATTACAATAAGGACTTTTAGTGCATAACAACCACTCCCAAATTTGCATTTATTTTTTATTATGACCTAGAAAAATTTAACTTATATATATATATATATATATATATATATATATATATGTAGCAATAGAGGAATAGGCGCCTTTGGGATGTATTTCCTCCCAATAATAAATAGGATTCAGCAGGAATCTCTAGACGTATATTAATATATGTTTGCTCAATATTTTAGAGCATAAAAATCACATTAACATGTTCCATATAAAATTTATTAAAACATAAAAACACAAGCAATGGTACAATGAATTAAGTATCCATCCTTAACAAATGACACCGAACAATTATACAGAGGACAAGTAGAATAACTTTTACAGACTCCTCCTTCTCCTTATAGCAAGTTTGGAGATTGGTGTGACAAATAGAAAAACCCAACGCGTTTCGTCTTGCTCAAAGACTTCATCAGGGGTATATCTCGAATGCTTGATAAAAATTGATAGACTGTCACATGAATTAACACATAGGCGTTCAGGATACTTGAATACTACCCACACATCAGTGGGATATATAGATGAAAAATAGATTGGGCCTTTTATTTCAAATGCTTGACTGACAAGTTCAAATACACAGGTCTAACAAGGGTTCATATAGATGTGTGACCCTCCAGCAGATCAGCAGTGTTCAGCTCAGTTCCAGTGGGCTGAACACTGCTGAACACTGCTGATCTGCTGGAGGGTCACACATCTATATGAACCCTTGTTAGACCTGTGTATTTGAACTTGTCAGTCAAGCATTTGAAATAAAAGGCCCAATCTATTTTTCATCTATATATCCCACTGATGTGTGGGTAGTATTCAAGTATCCTGAACGCCTATGTGTTAATTCATGTGACAGTCTATCAATTTTTATCAAGCATTCGAGATATACCCCTGATGAAGTCTTTGAGCAAGACGAAACGCGTTGGGTTTTTCTATTTGTCACACCAATCTCCAAACTTGCTATAAGGAGAAGGAGGAGTCTGTAAAAGTTATTCTACTTGTCCTCTGTATAATTGTTCGGTGTCATTTGTTAAGGATGGATACTTAATTCATTGTACCATTGCTTGTGTTTTTATGTTTTAATAAATTTTATATGGAACATGTTAATGTGATTTTTATGCTCTAAAATATTGAGCAAACATATATTAATATACGTCTAGAGATTCCTGCTGAATCCTATTTATTATTGGGAGGAAATACATCCCAAAGGCGCCTATTCCTCTATTGCTACATATTCCTATTTTTAGTCCCTCCTAACAAGGGACTTAGCGGAATTTGGGCAGCCATATCTAATTCCCCATTTTCTTGTTGTGTTAAAGCGCAGAGGGAGAGTATTTGTCTTTATATATATATATATATATATATATATATACAGTATATATACAGTATATATTAATATTCTCTTCCTTTCATAACACAACATCCAATTCTCTCCATGGAGACAAACGTCTGTGGCAACCCTTTCTTATCAGCAGTTTATTTTAGCAAAAGTTGAAATAATCTACAGTATTTTGTTTCTTTGTCATACTGTACCTCATTGTCAGCACAGCAGCACTGAGAAGTACACAATTACAGACAGAAAATGTCAGTTAAATGAACATTACACTGTGGCCTGCACTGTCTTTAATGTTCCCTAAAAATTTGAACTTCTCTACTGATCCGTGGAAATATTTTATTTCACTAAACGAAGCACAGCAGTTTCACTCACTTCAAATTATCAGTACTACTGCAGTAGTGCTAAACCCCACTGAAGAACTAAATACTTATAAGAGTTTAATAGACTAGTGGATGTCACCCAGGAGGCAGGATTCAATTTAAGTTTCCATTAAAGGTTAAAAGATGTATATACTGCAGAGTGAATTGAAAGGTCTGATACACTGTCAGCTAAATGAGAACTTATAGTTACAAAATATGATGCATTTAACCTTCCTCTAATGAAAAAAAGTTTCTGAAATGAAATTTCCAAGAAAGTATCCCTAGTTTTCCATTTTTAACTAAATAATGTATTAATCTATCTAATTTTAGGGGCTTTACTTAAGACACTGGAAACATTTTATTAAAAATACAAATTTAAATTAAATATGTATTTATAGTATATTAAATAAGCTGAATTTTCACTAAAACATAATTAGCTATTGGGACAATTAACAAGTGGGTAAGCATTTGCTAAAAGGGGTAGTCTGAGGTAGTAGAAAATATATTTGCCCCCGAAATTCTGTGTTTTTCTGCCAATAGAAACTGAAATCAGAAACCAGCCACTTGAGAGAACATGTATCAATGAGACAGCTTCGATATGATTAAGGTGAAGATAGATAAGACTTCACCATACACAGGGTCTGATTCAAAGACTTATGCAATCTGCACACAATGCTGAAGTTCATATAGTCAAGTGCATTTTTGCAACTGTGCAGTGATTTCTGAAATCCCCTACAGCACATGTGTTACACAGGTGTACGCACAAAGGTGACTATAACCAAAGATGCGGAAACCAGCATTTAGGGGTGTATTCAATACCTGTAGTATCCTTTCCGACGGAAAGGATCTGACAGGTCAGTATTCAATGCCGGGCCAAACCCAACAGGTTTAACCCATTCCTAACAATGGCAATCAGACTTTTTTTTAAAGTCGGATTGACATTGTCGGAAATGGGGCTAAAACCTGTTGGGTTTGGCCGTGCTTTCGACAGCAAATGTGGATTCCGACTATCCACGTGGTTTCCGACAAGTCGGGAACTCCCGACTTGTCGGAAAAAAACAGCCACCATTGAATAGGTCGGAAACCCCTTCCAACCTAAACCTGTTGAAAACTGCCGTCTTTCCGTCAAGACAGCAGTTTCCGACAGGTATTGAATACACCCCTTAAAGTACAACTGCTACAGTCGATCACTGGCGTCACCCACCCTATAACAAATGAATTCCAAGAAAAAGAGAGAAGGTCAAAGAGTGCTGTGTTTAACTAACAGCTATAGCTGCTTCCAGAACCACCCATCTATCAGATCCCTGGATAGTGTAAAGGTTCCTGGTGCCTACATTTTGTGACTAAAAGAAGCTCAAAGATGGGCAACCACCCATAGATGCTGCTCTGTGTGCTTTGGCTTCCACCTCTGAAGCAGACACACGGGGCGGTATTCAATTCTTTTCACCTCCTTCCACACCTGTTCTGTTTCTGCTGACGGGTGTGGTATAATAATTTCTGCTCGCCACCCCCGGGGTACCGAGTGTGCCCAACCCTTTACGCAGCTAAATCTAATTACTATGGGTGCGATATGCGATATAACAGGGATTACTTTAGAAAGGAGATTAGGCATGATATATAATTTGAATACCGCCCATCGTGTGCATTTATGGGGCATTACATATAGTGTTCTTTACGATAGGAGAAAGGGTGAAAGCTACCATAGGTGCAGGGAGTGCAGCTGCTATGGGTCCCAGGGCAGAGAGGGGCCCACCTTCCCTGTCAAAGTTACATACAGTATGGTACAGTATATACATTGTTCACTATTGGGTGGTACATAGGTAGGTACCCTTACAAAATTTTGCCTTGGGGCCGACAATACATCTAGTTTTGCCCCTGGTCCTACTTATTGTATTGTGGTATAAAATTAACTGGAGGGCATAATTATGTTACATAATATGAACTGCGGACCCTGTATGTCATGTATGTGAATTGGAGGTACTGTGTTGCATAATGTGTACTGGCAGCTCACAATGTGACATAATGTGAACTAGGGAACTACTATTATGCATAAAATAAACTAGTGCATTAATATGGGGCAAAACATTCATTAATGCACTACCATGGTTGGTTCAGAAAATGAATCATGGATCTATTATGGAGCATAAAATAAACACCTGCTGCAGAGATGTATCTTTCTAGAAGCATTGGGACAGGTACCTCTTTAAAATGTTGCTATGGGGCCCACAAATGTTTGGCTATCCCACTGAATAGGAGGAGCTACATATTCTTGTGTCCTAATATGACCAGTATTGCATGTACTGTACCAAGGCACTGTTTATCAACTCTATTTCTTGGCAATGGAAAACCTTTACAAAAGTTAGTAAAAAAATGTGAATAGTCTATCAGTGGCATTTGATCAAAAGAAAATAATAAAAATAATAAAATAAAATGCTGGTAATTTTATCACTTTCATCAGGGCCATAACTAGATGTGTGGGGAGGTGCGCTCCCTGGGTCACTACGGGTAATGTTCTTTATTCAAAAAGGAGAGTTTACATCTACAGGTGATTTTTCAGCAGTACTTCCACGTTCCAAGTTTAAACGATGTCCCCAAAGAAAAAGAGAGAGAATTGTATATAGTGAAGTACCGTAGGGCTCAAATGGGTTCACAAAAAATTTGATCATATATATGGTATGGTGTAGAGCAGAAAAACTTGAATCCACCTTAATATGGCAGACCTACGTACCAGAATTAGTGGGGTGTCAATAGTGCCCACCCAAATACGCTTGTAATATCACTCCCTTTATTCCTGCAGACTTCAATAGCAATTCTTTTCTCACAATCCTTCACCTCTCCGTTCAGATACAGTGTGTCCGGAAATAGGAGGAAATAGCAATATATAGTGAAGTACTGCTTGTTGTATAGTGCAAAATTGATTTATTTTTAAAGTGCAACATAAAACAATGGGCGTCTTAATCACAAAGTGCAAATTCACAAAGATAAAAAACTGTAATACACCACAGATTAGTGGACCCACGTACCAGAGTTTATAGGGTGTCACAGTGGCCCACCCAAAAACGCTTGCAATATTGCTCCCCGGGGTATGTAGCAACAATTGGCGTGTTCCCTCTGGCTTCTGCAGGTACCTCCAATCAGTCACCAACGCGTTTCTGCCCTATAAGGGCCTTTGTCAAGGTGTGTGGTGTGTGTGTGTGGTGAGGTCTTTATAAACCCCACTGTGTGTCCTGATTGGAGGGATCCTTACAGGTAAAAGACAACCTAAAAATTACTTTAATATACTTCCGGGTTTATATCCTGTTTACAATAGCTTTATAAGCAATGCCCCTTTGTTTGTAACTTCATTTTTTTAATGGAGGTATTCGTTGTTTATATTTTCCTCGAGTACGTGCGTTCCATGGTCAGTGGAACGCACGCTACCTCCTGTTCCCGAGCGCGTGCGTTCCACTGTCCGTGGAACGCACGCTGCTTCCTGTTCCTGTTCAATCCTCTTACCGGAAGCGCCGCATGTAGTGCTGCGGGTCTCCGTGATAGAGGTCTCTTTACATTGCATTGTGGAACGCATAGACGGCTTGCGTTCCACTGTACAGCAATGTTTCCTACTGTTCAAACATATACACAAGGGGGAGGTATTACTTATTATCCTTGCGGGCTCATCACTTCATTCATATTTTTGCCCTTATTAAAAGCACATTTCTGAACATGAATTTGAATATAGAATACATATAAAATACAGAATGTGATTATAATCATAAATATGGACTGGAATATAAAATACATATAAAAGGAATAATTAACAAAGTCATAAAAACCATTTCAATTCAAAGTCCATATTTTACCCTTTTGGGTTGAGGGTACCCATTTCATATATAAGTTTCATTTCTGTTTGTGCTAACATTTCCTCTCCATTGTTCCTTCTCCAATGGTTTTGCACAGCTCTAATCCCTATCACTTTAGTTAAACCCTCACATTAACTATTATGGACTTCCTTAAAGTGGTTGGATACAGAATGGGTAACAAGCCCCTTTTCTATATTCCTGACGTGCTCAGCCCATCTTATTTTTAATGATCTAGAAGTACGTCCAATGTATTGCATGCCGCACTTACATTCCATTAAATATATGCAATTTTTTGTATTACAAGTGATGAACTCTTTAATATCATATTTAATTCCTGTAGATGCAGAATGATAGTGTTCAATTTTTGATACCTGTGTTGTATGGGTCTGGCACATTTTACACAAGCCACACCTGTGAAAAAAAACCCTTCGTCTTTATTCTGTTGGATTTTTTGGGGGGAATGGCACTTTTCACGATTCTCTGCCTAAGATTTGGGGCCCTTCGATAAATAAATTTAGGTTGTGGCTTTATCAAAGGTTTTAAAACAGGGTCCCTAGACAACAAGTGCCAATGTCTTCTAATGATCTTTTCCATCTCTTTATATTGACTATTGAAAGTAGTAATAAAAGGTAACATGACCCCCTCTTCTTCTCTATGTGTTTTGGGTCTCAAAATGTCCTCCCTATCTATTCCTGCTATTTCTTCAATATGTGTGTTCATAGATTCTTTCTGGTATCCTTTCGCAAGGAATTTATTCTTTACATCATCTGCCTGTTTCTTATATGTTTCTATTTCCGTGCAGTTTCTCCTCATATGCCTAAACTGGCTCTTAGGAATGTTTTTAATCCAGTTAGGATGGTGATTACTTCCAATAGGAATATAAGAATTGGTATCTGTGGGTTTAAAAAAGGATTTCGTATGCATATGTCCCTCTTTGATATATATTGTCAGATCTAAAAAGTTAATTTCTACCTTACTTATATTAAAGGTTAGGTCAATATTAAAATCATTAGAATTAAGAGATTTGCAAAATTCATCTAGTGACTCTTTTTCTCCTTCCCAAATAAATACAATATCGTCAATAAACCTATACCAGAGTTTAATCTGCGGAAGGAAGATGTTATTGCCCCAAATGTGACTGTCCTCCCATAGGCTCATGAAGAGGTTCGCATATGATGGCGCAAAACGGGTTCCCATGGCAGTCCCTCTTATTTGCTGGAAAAATTTTCCGTTATACCAGAAGAAATTGTTTTTTAAAATAAAATGAATACTTTCCACTAAAAAGGGAATTACAGTGCCGATATTTTCGTTTTTTCTCAAGATGATATTTCACTGCCTGGATACCTTTCTCGTGGTCTATAATCGTATATAAACTCCGGACATCCGCAGTGCAAAGAAAAGAGTTCTCATTCCAAGATACTGTTTTTAATTTATTTAAAACATCCGCGGTGTCCTTGATATACAACTTAATTTTTGTCACCTCTGGTTGCAGGTAGTGGTCAATAAAATGGGATAAATTAGATGTTACTGAATTCGTACCTGCAACTATAGGTCTACCTGGGGGATTCTTTACATCCTTATGTATTTTAGGAAGTACATAGAAGACTGGAAGGCTGGGATCCTTGATTCTCATATATTGTTCCTCTTTATCAGTAATGGCTTTTTGTTCTTTATATTTCGACAATAGATGCGCCAAATTCTTTTCTATTCTTTCACTAGGATTCCCTCTTAGTGTCATGTAGGTCTCTTTGTCATCCAACTGTTTTTTTAATTCTTCATCATATTTCTCCAGATCCATGATGACTATGCCCCCCCCCCCCTTATCTGCTGGTTTAATCACAATATTGGTATTTTCACTTAAACTTTCTATAGCTGATTTTTGAGATTTTGTTATGTTGTGTTGAACTTTCATCTTAAAGTTAGTATCTTCCAAATCGGTTGTCACAGCTTTATTAAAGCTTTCTATAAAACAACCACGATTAAATGTGGGATTGAACGTGGATTTAGGCCTAAAGGGGTCTCGTGCCGATGTAGTTTCCCCTTTTTGTGTTAAGAAGTATTTCTTTAGGGAAACTTTCCTGACAAATTTTTGTATGTCCAAATAAGTTTGGAATTTATTGAGTTTATTGTCAGGAGCAAACTTAAGGCCTTTTTCAAGAACATCCTTCTCATCTTTGGAAAGTTGATGTTTACTCAGATTAAAAACGGCAATTTTTTCTGGAGTCGGAATTTTGTCATTTGTATCTTTATTTTTGGTCAGGCCCTTCCCTCTTTTTCCCCTTTTCTTAGTGGTACGTTTAAAAACTAAAACCTTCTTTGCTTCCTCCTGTTCCCACCTAAAAAATCATTTCTGTTTAGGGGATGGTATCTATTCTCCATTCTCGGGGGTGGGGTATACCGTCTTCCCTGACTGCCTCTCCATTCATCTTTTATATAGAATCTCCTCCGATCAGGTTGATCTCGACTGTATTGTTTTTCTGTGTTGTATCGTGTTCTCTCTTCTCTGTTAAAATCTCTGTTCATCGGGTAGTTTCTTCTTCTATTGGTGCCTGGATTATTAGTTCTTCTTCTATATTGAGGAGTCACAAATCTCTCAGGGGTTAGATTTCTATTATAGTGTGTCTTACTTTCAAACCTTAGTTTAGTGGATCTTTCTGGAGTAGGGTTGTATTCACAATTACAGGGTGTTTCCTCTCTATATTCTCTTACCACTTCAACTGATTCACGTGTTCCTTCATCTTTTTTGTTATTTTCACTTTTTTTAATCGTATTTATCCCTAATGAACTTCCTTTTTTTTCTTAGTATAGTCTCTTTTTCTTTTCTAACTATCCTTCTTTCCATTTCCCCTTCTATTCGGATAAACTCATCCAAGTCCCTGTACGGTGTTAGTAACTCTGTATATTGTTCTATCTGGGTCTCTAATTGAGCTAAATTCTTTTTCCTTTCATTTATTATTAAATTAATCAGTGCAGATGAACATTCTTCTAAAATTGTGTCCCATTGATCATAAAATTTCCTACTTTCCTGATCTGAAGAGGGTCTTTTATCTATTCTTAGACCTCTTGGTATAAGTTTCTCTGTATTATATCTTTCTAGGGTCGTAGTTTCCCACCATACCCTGCTCTCTTTAAGAAGAATGTACTCCAATTTTTTCATATTGCTCTCTATATCTTTCAAATCTAATTTTTCTTTCTCTTTATTTGTGGAAATTTCATCTACTGTGTTTAACGTAAATACTGAATTTACAAGTAAATTTATTTGTCCCCTATAACCCAGCATGATGCTGCCAATCTTATACTTGTGACCAAACAATAATAACCGTAAACAGAAAAGTGTACAGATGGTGCTTCAATTCAAAGGTGCTGCAATCCACCAGCCGGGATGGTCACCAATTTCCCAAAAAGGTTCAATTTCAGTTCTACAGTTTTGCTGAGGTGCGCTCCCTGGGTCACTACGGGTAATGTTCTTTATTCAAAAAGGAGAGTTTACATCTACAGGTGATTTTTCAGCAGTACTTCCACGTTCCAAGTTTAAACGATGTCCCCAAAGAAAAAAAAGAGAGAATTGTATATAGGCCCTCATTACGAGTTGTTCGCTCGGTAATTTTCATCGCATCGCAGTGAAATTCCGCTTAGTACGCATGCGCAATATTCGCACTGCGACTGCGCCAAGTAATTTAACAATGAAGATAGTATTTTTACTCACGGCTTTTTCTTCGCTCCGGCGATCGTAGTGTGATTGACAGGAAATGGGTGTTACTGGGCGGAAACACGGCGTTTTATGGGCGTGTGGATAAAAACGCTACCGTTTCCGGAAAAAACGCAGGAGTGGCCGGAGAAACGGGGGAGTGTCTGAGCGAACGCTGGGTGTGTTTGTGACGTCAAACCAGGAACGACAAGCACTGAACTGATCGCAGATGCCGAGTAAGTCTGAAGCTACTCTGAAACTGCTAAGTAGTTTGTAATTGCAATATTGCGAATACATCGTTCGCAATTTTAAGAAGCTAAGATTCACTCCCAGTAGGCGGCGGCTTAGCGTGTGTAACTCTGCTAAAATCACCTTGCGAGCGATCAACTTGGAATGAGGGCCATAGTGAAGTACCGTAGGGCTCAAATGGGTTCACAAAAATTTTGATCATATATATGGTATGGTGTAGAGCAGAAAAACTTGAATCCACCTTAATATGGCAGACCTACGTACCAGAATTAGTGGGGTGTCAATAGTGCCCACCCAAATACGCTTGTAATATCACTCCCTTTATTCCTGCAGACTTCAACAGCAATTCTTTTCTCCCAATCCTTCACCTCTCCGTTCAGATACAGTGTGTCCGTAAATAGGAGGAAATAGCAATATATAGTGAAGTACTGCTTGCTGTAAAGTACAAAATTGATTTATTTTTAAAGTGCAACATAAAACAATGGGCGTCTTAATCACAAAGTGCAAATTCACAAAGATAAAAAACTGTAATCCACCACAGATTAGTGGACCCATGTACCAGAGTTTATATAGTGTCACAGTGGCCCTCCCAAAAATGCTTGCAATATTGCTCCCCGGGGTATGTAGCAACAATCGGCGTGTTCCCTCTGGCTTCTGCAGGTACCTCCAATCAGTCACCAACGCGTTTCTGCCCTATAAGGGCCTTTGTCAAGGTGTGTGGTGTGTGTGTGGTGAGGTCTTTATAAACCCCACTGTGTGTCCTGATTGGAGGGATCCTTACAGGTAAAAGACAACCTAAAAATTACTTTAATATACTTCCGGGTTTATATCCTGTTAACAATAGCTTTATAAGCAATGCCCCTTTGTTTGTAACTTCTTTTTTTTAATGGAGGTATTCGTTATTTATATTTTCCTCGAGTATGTGCGTTCCATGGTCAGTGGAACGCACACTACCTCCTGTTCCCGAGCGCGTGCGTTCCACTGTCCGTGGAACACACGCTGCTTCCTGTTCCTGTTCAATCCTCTTACCGGAAGCGCCGCGTGTAGCGCTGCGGGTCTCCGTGATAGAGGTCTCTTTACATTGCATTGTGGAACGCATAGACGGCTTGTGTTCCACTGTACAGCAATGTTTCCTACTGTTCAAACATATACACAAGGGGGAGGTATTACTTATTATCCTTGCGGGCTCATCACTTCATTCATATTTTTGCCCTTATTAAAAGCACATTTATGAACATGAATTTGAATATAGAATACATAGAAAATACAGAATGTGATTATAATCATAAATATGGACTGGAATATAAAATACATATAAAAGGAATAATTAACAAAGTCATAAAAACCATTTCAATTCAAAGTCCATATTTAACCCTTTTGGATTGAGGGTACCCATTTCATATATAAGTTTCATTTCTGTTTGTGCTAACATTTCCTCTCCATTGTTCCTTCTCCAATGGTTTTGCACAGCTCTAATCCCTATCACTTTAGTTAAACCCTCACATTTACTATTATGGACTTCCTTAAAGTGGTTGGATACAGAATGGGTAACAAGCCCCTTTTCTATATTCCTGACGTGCTCAGCCCATCTTATTTTTAATGATCTAGAAGTACGTCCAATGCATTGCATGCCGCACTTACATTCCATTAAACATATGCAATTTTTTGTATTACAAGTGATGAACTCTTTAATATCATATTTAATTCCTGTAGATGCAGAATGATAGTGTTCAATATCATCAATATCATTAGATCTGACAATATATTTCAAAGAGGGACATATGCATACGAAATCCTTTTTTAAACCCACAGATACCAATTATATACGATTATAGACCACGAGAAAGGTATCCAGGCAGTGAAATATCATCTTGAGAAAACTGAAAATATCGGCACTGTAATTCCCTTTTTAGTGGAAAGTATTCATTTTATTTTAAAAAACAATTTCTTCTGGTATAACGGAAAATTTTTCCAGCAAATAAGAGGGACTGCCATGGGAACCCGTTTTGCGCCATCATATGCGAACCTCTTCATGAGCCTATGGGAGGACAGTCACATTTGGGGCAATAACATCTTCCTTCCGCAGATTAAACTCTGGTATAGGTTTATTGACGATATTGTATTTATTTGGGAAGGAGAAAAAGAGTCACTAGATGAATTTTGCAAATCTCTTAATTCTAATGATTTTAATATTGACCTAACCTTTAATATAAGTAAGGTAGAAATTAACTTTTTAGATCTGACAATATATATCAAAGAGGGACATATGCATACGAAATCCTTTTTTAAACCCACAGATACCAATTCTTATATTCCTATAGGAAGCAATTGCCATCCTAACTGGATTAAAAACATTCCTAAGAGCCAGTTTAGGCGTATGAGGAAAAACTGCATGGAAATAGAAACATATAAGAAACAGGCAGATGATGTAAAGAATAAATTCCTTGCGAAAGGATACCAGAAAGAATCTATGGACACACATATTGAAGAAATAGCAGGAATAGATAGGGAGGACATTTTGAGACCCAAAACACATAGAGAAGAAGAGGGGGTCATGTTACCTTTTATTACTACTTTCAATAGTCAATATAAAGAGATGGAAAAGATCATTAGAAGACATTGGCACTTGTTGTCTAGGGACCCTGTTTTAAAACCTTTGATAAAGCCACAACCTAAATTTATTTATCGAAGGGCCCCAAATCTTAGGCAGAGAATCGTGAAAAGTGCCATTCCCCCCAAAAAATCCAACAGAATAAAGACGAAGGGTTTTCACAGGTGTGGCTTGTGTAAAATGTGCCAGACCCATACAACACAGGTATCAAAAATTGAACACTATCATTCTGCATCTACAGGAATTAAATTTGATATTAAAGAGTTCATCACTTGTAATACAAAAAATTGCATATATTTAATGGAATGTAAGTGCGGCATGCAATACATTGGACGTACTTCTAGATCATTAAAAATAAGATGGGCTGAGCACGTCAGGAATATAGAAAAGGGGCTTGTTACCCATTCTGTATCCAACCACTTTAAGGAAGTCCATAATAGTAAATGTGAGGATTTAACTAAAGTGATAGGGATTAGAGCTGTGCAAAACCATTGGAGAAGGAACAATGGAGAGGAAATGTTAGCACAAACAGAAATGAAACTTATATATGAAATGGGTACCCTCAACCCAAAAGGGTTAAATATGGACTTTTAATTGAAATGGTTTTTATGACTTTGTTAATTATTCCTTTTATATGTATTTTATATTCCAGTCCATATTTATGATTATAATCACATTCTGTATTTTTTTTTTAAATAACGTTTTATTGATTATATAAGCATATAAACAGACAAATACATCGTTGTAAACAGTAGAAGGCAAATAAAATAATCATGGGGCATTATAGTCAGGAGGAAGGGGCGCTCAAGAGACATATCAATTAGTAGTTATCACACTCGTCTCCATGTAGATAGATTACCTAGATTGTTACAACTATCCATTAAAGTAAAAAGAGGGGAAGTATGAAAATCAGGGTACATAAGGAGAGGTCACAGGGTAGAGAAGAGAGTATAATAAAAGAAAGGGATTGTAGATAACCGGGGGAGGGAAAAGAAAGAGGGAGAGGTCGGCCAGTCTGAGCCATACATAGCATTAATTTTGTGGTGTGAGTAAAGTCTAGCTTAAATATTAAATATTCAGTATCATAGATTAAGTATTAGACACCAAGCATCGAATGTTAAATGGTTGTCAATGGCGGTTCAGCATTGAAATGCAGAGTCCAGGGTGTCCATGTCTCAGTAAAGGAGACTGGGGAGTCTCGGAGGGAAGCAGTAATTTGCTCTAGCTTATAAGTAAACCAAATTGCGTTAATAGTAGCGGTCAAAGTGGGAGGTGTCACAGACTTCCAATTAGACGCTATTTGACACTTAGCCGTATTCAAGATATGTTTAATTGAGGCTCGTTGGTGACGTGAGGTGTCAGGGACGGGGCGGGAAAGTAGTGAGTAAAGGGGCGAGGGAGGGATGATTAAGTGCGTAACTTCTAAAACCAATTTATGAATTGTCTCCAATATTGGCGGATCATTGGACAAGACCACCAAACATGCAACAGGGTCCCCCTATATCCACACAATCTCCAGCACTCATCCGAGCACGTGGGATAAATAGAATGTAGTCTAGTAGGAACTAGATACTAGCGGTAATACAATTTATATGAATTTTTAGCTATACGGACTGAGATAGAACTTTTGGTAATTTTCCGTCTAATATCCTCCCATTCCTCCACAGTTAAGATCTCTCCCACCTCCCTCTCCCAGGCCAGTTCGTGATTCTCCTTGGGGGGGACATTGTGTGTCAGTAGCACCCGATAAATGCGCGAAAGGAGTACCTTCGTTGAACGAGAACCGCAACACCATATTTCCAGAGGGGTAGCTATAATAGGGTGGGTGGGTTTAGGGAGTGTTCCGTAAAAGTGTCTAATTTGTAAGAATTGATAGAATACCGAATGGGGAAGCGAGTAGCGGGATTGTAGATTTGCAAAAGATGGGAATGAGGAAAGAGGAGCGGCGTCCTGTAGGAAGAGAATATTTTCCGCGGTCCAATGGTGAAATGCAGGGTGGTTATTGCCTGGCGGGAATTGTGCATTGTTCCATAGAGGAGTTAAGTAAGGGTTGTGAGAACGGAGTTGATAGAAGCGAGTACAAAAATCCCATATTGACAAGGAAAAGCGCACTGTCGGCAAGATAAGGTTAGAGGTGGGCCGGGAGCGGGATGGGCACCATAGTAGGGTTGAAGGTGAGAACATATGGAGGGAATGCGCCTCAAGTAAAGTCCACGTTCTCTGTGTCGGGGGTGAGTGCCAGAGAACACAAGAAGCCAAATGTGTAGCTCGGTAGTATCGAATGAGGTCTGGTACTCCTAGACCGCCCTCCGAGCGGTGTTGTTGAAGCAGCCGTATTTTAACTCTGGGTTTCTTCCCAGCCCAGATGAAGCTAGATATATCTCGCTGAAGATTCTTCAATATTTTGACTGGGATGTGAATAGGTAGGGTTTGCCATAGGTACAATATCCTTGGCAGCAGGTTCATCTTGACTGCCGCGATGCGGCCAAACCAGGAAATAAATAATTTATTCCATGTGGTGAGATCTGCTTTAAGTGAGGATATCAACCGTGGGAAATTAGCAGCATATAACGATGAATAGGATTTGGTTAGTTAAATGCCTAGATATTTAAGTTTAGCATTTTGCCATTTAAAGGAATAGGAGGAGCGTAAAAGACTGAGATCCCGTGGAGTGATATGTAGGTCTAGAACCTCTGTTTTGTCGGCATTGAGTTTATAGTTTGAGATGGCGCTATATGTGTGGCTCTCCTCAAAAAGGTGTTGTAGGGATGTGTGCGGGTCGGTCAGAGTCAAAATGACATCATCTGCATATAGTGCGATTTTATATTCATGGTTGTCCACTAAAATACCTGAGATATTGGAGTTCAATCGGATTTTCGCCGCCAGCGGTTCCATTACTAGGGCAAAAAGTAGGGGGGAAAGTGGGCATCCCTGTCGGGTGCCATTTCTAATAGTGAGTGGCGGGGAGGAAAGGCCATTAACCAGGATAGACGTGGTAGGGTTAACATAAAGCAAGGTGATGGCATTATAAAATGGACCTTGAATTCCTACAGCCCGTAGGGCTTGCTGTATGAAGGCCAGGCTACCCTATCAAAGGCCTTTTCCGCATCAAGAGATACCACCAAAGTTGGGGTGGAGTCCCGATGGGAGAGGTGAATGAGATCTATAAGCCGCCGAGTATTATCAGCAGCCTGACGATTGGGGATAAAGCCCACTTGGTCTGGGTGGATCAGTGTGGAAAGATGAGGGGCGAGTCGATTAGCCAGGATCTTAGCGAATAGCTTTAAATCTGTGTTTAATAATGAGATAGGCCTATAGTTTTTCATTTCCATAGGATCCCGATCAGGCTTGGCAATAACGATGATATTGGCTCTGGTGGTAGCTGCATCGAGAGAACTCCCCTCCATTAATGAGTTGAATAGTGAATGTAACATAGGAAGAATGGCTTGGGAAATTTTTTTATAATATATGGCAGTATATCCATCAGGACCTGGTGCGGAAGAGCGGCGAAGCTGTCCAATTGTGATAAGGATTTCCTCATGAGTAATGGGATCGTTAAGTATCTTAAGATCCGCTGTAGATAGTTTCGGTAAGTGACAAGAGGTAAGATATTGTTGTATAGTTGATATATGGTGTGGATCGGTAGTGGCCTCGGAGGGGAGGTTATAGAGGGAAGCAAAATAATCCTGGAAGAGGGTAGCCATCACCTTAGGATCACACGTTGTGGATCCGTCAGGACATCTCAAAGCCAATATTCGATTGAGAGTGCGTTTCTCGCGCAGTCGGCGGGCTAATAAAGTATCTGCCTTGTTCGACTTTTCGTAGAACTTTTGGCGGATCCACAAAAGGGACTTGATCGTTTTCTTTGTGAGGATTTGGGACAATTGCCCTTTCAGGGCAAGTATCTTTAGATATAATTTGCGTTTGGGGAACCGCTGATGGCGAAGAGTCAGGGAGGTTAATTCAGCCTCTAGGTCCGCAATCCGTTTAGACTCAATCTTCCTCTGGGTAGACGTAAGGCTAATGAGGAGACCCCGTAATGTCACCTTATGTGCTTCCCATAGTATTGCTGACGATATGTCGAGGGAGACGTTGTCAGCTAGGAAGTGATGAATCGCATCTTCTATTTGAGACACATTAGCGGATTTAAGGAGCAGGGACTCATTAAGGCGCCACTTGCGGGAAGTCGAAGGTTTATGAGAGCAAGTAAAATCAAATAGTATCGCATAATGGTCGGACCAGGTGATCGGAACCACCTAAGCGCCCAAAAGGGTTTGAGTGGAGTCCCTATCTACAAAAACGTAGTCGATACGAGTGTATATATCGTGCTGTGAGGAATAGTATGTGTAGCCCTTAGCGGACGGATTGTGTGCAGTGACGCAGGACTGGAGGAGTCTAGACAGTTTCGTATGGGGAGAGGGCCCAGCGCCTGGGCGGGATCTGTCAACATGGGGATCCATTGTAGCATTACAGTCACCGGCCACAATAACCCAGGGATTTGAGAATTTAGAAAGGTGGTCAGAGAGCATTTTAAAGAAAGAACCCTGCTGCATGTTTGGAGCATAAACCGATGCCAAAGTAATGAGTTTGATTAAGGGAGCCGGAGAGAATCACAAATCTGCCATGGTCATCGAGAACTGTGTCCTGGACAACCAGGGGCAGGTCACGATGGACCAGGATGGCAGTGCCTCTGCGTTTAGCTGACATCGTGGAATAAAATGCATGAGGGTAGCATTTGGAGCTTATTGAGGGGTGAGGGGCCTTAAAATGGGTCTCCTGCAAGAATATGATATCCGCTTTTTGTCTGGCAAAAAACTGAAACGCCATGGAGCGCTTGGTCGGGGAATTAAGGCCATTGACGTTAATGGATAAGACTTTTAAAGTCATGGGGGTTGAAAGACAACATAGCTCAATAGAAAAGATAGCCCTTGACTAGGTCGACCATGGAGCATTAAAGAGGGAAAGGAGAGACAATAGAGGATAAGGATTAAGGGATAGACCCTTTCCTAGAAACGGGTTGGGTCTAAGAATGAAGGGGCGGACGCCAAGCGGGCAGCCCCTTCGGAGCGTGGGGACGCGCCATGAATAACACATAACAAGGAAGATGAGGAACATATAAAAGAGTGAAAGAAAAAGGAAGAGGTACATTCTGCGAGCCAGGTTAAGGGGAGCGGGAAAATCAGATCAGGGAGTAAAGAGGGGTAAGAAGAGAAAGAAAGACATCGCTGTCAGTATTTATGTTAACAATAACAATAACAGTATCTTCCTATGTAAATTTAACCAAGGCATCTTAAACATAACATCAATGTAGCATATAACATTGCCCTGATGAATCAATGGTGGTATATAACAACAATAGTAGCCACAATCGTCACGTCCAGAGTCGGTGCCCGAGTGGCCCCCCAGGATTAAGCGGCAGATTAGCCTTACCAGTTCAAGGCTCGAGACCAACACTGGAAAGAGGGCCCACCCAGAACCGACATGCAGGAGGCACAGACTGCGCGCAAACCAGTTAGCCACCAAAGCTATATGTGGAAAACTTTATAAACGGAGGGAAGAGAAACTAGCATAACATAGTATATATATCGATAGAACATTTAAAAGCAAAATGGTCATCTCCTCTATAGCGGGGGCAAATGTAGGTGAGTACATATTGAGACCTAAAAAAACTAATGACAACCTGTAAAGAGCCCTATTTTTGGATTGGATAAACTGGTTTTAGAAGACCTTGTCGCCCTCTGGTGCAGAGCGGCATAACAGCCGGCCCACTCCAGAGCACGCAGCCAACATCAAGATAGGGTCGCCATGTAGCATTATAATAAAATTAGGCAGGACATCCTAATTCACTAAGTGCGCTAACCCTTAGTGATCTAATTTGCAAAACAATATATCCTAAAGCTACTATTATAGAGAAGAGGGAAGGGACCAATATGCAATGTCCATTATATTTACTGATCCGGTGAGGGAATCCCATTCGCTCATTTAGTAGACCATTCGGGGGTAGGAGCTCCAGGCCTTTTAGGGGAGGTGATAGGGAGTTGTTTCCGAATCTCATCTGGAAGAGATTCAAATATGCCCAAGGATCTGAGGAAGTCATAACCCTGAGTAGGCGTTTTTATCGAGTGGTGAGAGCCATCTTTTGTGACGTGTAATTGGAATGGAAAACCCCATTTGTACTTGATAGAGTTATCTCGAAGGACCTTGGTGATAGCGGTAAGATCCTTGCGTTTTCGAAGTGTGGAGAGGGCTAAGTCCTGGAAGATCTGCAGCTGGGCTCCAGAGTAGAGAATTGTTTGACGTTCCCGGGCCGCTATCATAAATTTCTCTTTCGTTTTGTAATAATGGAACCGCAGGATGACATCTCTTGGGGGTTGGGTAGGTGGAGGACATGGGCGTAGGGCTCGATGTGCTCTATCGAGAAGGAGGAAATCTTTAGAGACCTCGGGTATCGTGGTCTACAGTAGGCCCTCCAGAAAAGTCGGGAGACCCTCCATAGAAATGCTCTCCGGTATATTGCGGATCCGGACATTATTCCGGCGATTCCGATTGTCCATATCCTCCAGATAGTCCTCCTGTTGGGCCATATCCGCTCGAATCTCCGATAGCTCCTGTTCGACCACTACTTGATATTGGCAGACATCATCCACTTTACGTTCCAGGGAATCTGTGCGAGAGCCAAGATCAGCGAGTTCAGTTCTGAATTCAGCTAGGACTGATCTCATTTCCGTTTGAATGGTCTTGGTGACGATTGCAATTACATCTTGGGTCGTGAGACCAGGCTTCGGATAAGGAACATCTTCGGCATCTGACATGGGATCTACGGTGGGGGAGCCACGAGATGTAACTCCTGCTTTTTCCCATGCCCGGAAAATACTAGGCTTAGCTTGAGCAGGGGTTTTGCGGTTCTTCTGTGACATAGTGGAGTGAGAAGGATAAACGGGTGACCACTGATAATATCGGCTTAGCGGAGCTGATGTCACAATTGCGAGATGGGTCGGAGTCGACTCCCAGAGACTTTATAGGTATTATTAACAATGAGTCCCTTATCACAACCTGGTCGCAGAATGATTTAACATAGAGCAGGCATTACATGATCCTCACATCGTAATGGGCGAGATAAGTAGTAATCAAGTGTGGGACAAAGCCAGTATTGCAGAATAAGGTAGGTAGCCCCCGCTCGTGTCGATCATGGCAGCCAGGTGATGGGGGGGGGAGCACACTAGCACGGTCACGAACCAGCCAGTGACCGGTCGCAGTGCAGCAGGACTGGAGGAAATGATGCGTGTATTATCTGGTTGCTGGCACGGTGTGGGAGGGTGCCAATCTAGTCGTTTGAGCCCTGGGGGGGGGGGGAAGGGTGAACCGAGTCACCGCTCTGTGTAGCCTGGATGAGCTCTGTGGCTTATGTGGTCATTGAGCCCGAAGGCATGTGGGCACTTATGTTGTCTGACAGCAGGCAGCGAGGGTCACAATGGTGTCTGTATCCAGGAAGCCCCCGTGATCACTGCAGGGCAGAAGGTAAATAGCGGCCGGCAGCAGGTGCAGCGACCGGGGCTCGAAGATACCGGGCTCAGCGACAGGAGGATCCGGCTGCCTCAGTGGCAAGGGGACTAGCAGTCAAGGGGAGGGGGTCAGCATCTCACCCAACCGAAGTCCCGTCGTCTCCCGAGCACCACCACTGGAAGCGAGATGATTGCCACTTCGTCCCCGCCCTGGTGGGCCGCTTCTCCCGCTCTGTGTCCCGCGCTCCGGGGTTCTAGCGCAGCAGGCAGGGGGCTATAGGAGGTATCAGATTGGCCACCAGTCGCCCCTCAGGGATCCAAAAGAGCTCCGTGGGGTCAGCTGCACGGCGCCGGACTTCCCGCACGGCCACGGCCCCAACTCCAGGTCCCGGCTTCACGTCGAGGGGAAGGCCGCAATCTGCCGGAGGGCTGATAAGCGCTCCCCGATTCCGTGGGACCCCCTCAGCAATTGTAAACGAGGGGGAGAGATGTGAGGACCCTTTTAGTGAAGCTCCCGTCTCCGGGAGTATTATCAGTGTGGCTGTGCAGGGAGGCAAGATGGCCGCCGCCGGGGGTTACTCACGGCCTGTGGAGATGATGCGGAGTCCTCCACTCCTAGTCGCCAGCCCAGTCGCCAGCCAGCATGGCGGATCGAGGCAGTGGGTCTCAGGCAGTGGTCCGGTCAGTGCGGGAGGGGTGGGGGCGGGGATATCCGGCACCCGCTCGTAGCTTCGTCCTCGGTCTCGGAGTTGGTTCAAAAATCGAGGGTCCGGCTTCACATGCGGGGGAGGGCCGCAATCTGCAAAGACAGCCGGAGCTGTCTTCCGACTCCGCAGCTCGCACCCCCAGAGCAGGAACACAAGGAGAGGGGCTGAGGGGCACAAACAGGTAGATTCAGCGCACAGAACGGGGATTTATAGGGCTTTCTGCAAACTTGCAGGCTGGAGCCCATGTAAAGTGCAGCTTCCTCTATTGCCAGCCAGGCCACGCCCACCACATTCTGTATTTTATATGTATTCTATATTCAAATTCATGTTCATAAATGTGCTTTTAATAAGGGCAAAAATATGAATGAAGTGATGAGCCCGCAAGGATAATAAGTAATACCTCCCCCTTGTGTATATGTTTGAACAGTAGGAAACATTGCTGTACAGTGGAACGCAAGCCGTCTATGCGTTCCACAATGCAATGTAAAGAGACCTCTATCACGGAGACCCGCAGCGCTACACGCGGCGCTTCCGGTAAGAGGATTGAACAGGAACAGGAAGCAGCATGCGTTCCACGGACAGTGGAATGCACGCGCTCGGGAACAGGAGGTAGCGTGCGTTCCACTGACCATGGAACGCACATACTCGAGGAAAATATAAACAACGAATACCTCCTTAAAAAAATGAAGTTACAATCAAAGGGGCATTGCTTATAAAGCTATTGTAAACAGGATATAAACCCGGAAGTATATTAAAGTAATTTTTAGGTTGTCTTTTACCTGTAAGGATCCCTCCAATCAGGACACACAGTGGGGTTTATAAAGACCTCACCACACACACACCCACCACACACCTTGACAAAGGCCCTTATAGGGCAGAAACGCGTTGGTGACTGATTGGAGGTACCTGCAGAAGCCAGAGGGAACACGCCGATTGTTGCTACATACCCCGGGGAGCAATATTGCAAGCGTTTTTGGGTGGGCCACTGTGACACCCTATAAACTCTGGTACGTGGGTCCACTAATCTGTGGTGGATTACAGTTTTTTATCTTTGTGAATTTGCACTTTGTGGTTAAGACGCCCATTGTTTTATGTTGCACTTTAAAAATAAATCAATTTTGCACTTTACAACAAGCAGTACTTCACTATATATTGCTATTTCCTCCTATTTCCGGACACACTGTATCTGAACGGAGAGGTGAAGGATTGGGAGAAAATAATTGCTATTGAAGTCTGCAGGAATAAAGGGAGTGATATTACAAGCGTATTTGGGTGGGCACTATTGACACCCCACTAATTCTTGTATGTAGGTCTGCCATATTAAGGTGGATTCAAGTTTTTCTGCTCTACACCATACCATATATATGATCAAAATTTTTGTGAACCCATTTGAGCCCTACGGTACTTCACTATATACAATTCTCTCTTTTTTTCTTTGGGGACATCGTTTAAACTTGGAACGTGGAAGTACTGCTGAAAAATCACCTGTAGATGTAAACTCTCCTTTTTGAATAAAGAACATTACCCGTAGTGACCCAGGGAGCGCACCTCAGCAAAACTGTAGAACTGAAATTGAACCTTTTTGGGAAATTGGTGAAGATCTCGGCTGGTGGATTGCAGCACCTTTGAATTGAAGTGCCATCTGTACACTTTTCTGTTTACGGTTATTATTGTTTGGTCACAAGTATAAGATTGGCAGCATCATGCTGGGTTATAGGGGACAAAGAAATTTACTTGTAAATTCAGTATTTACGTTAAACACAGTAGATGAAATTTCCACAAATAAAGAGAAAGAAAAATTAGATTTGAAAGATATAGAGAGCAATATGAAAAAACTGGAGTACATTCTTCTTAAAGAGAGCAGGGTATGGTGGGAGACTACGACCCTAGAAAGATATAATACAGAGAAACTTATACCAAGAGGTCTAAGAATAGATAAAAGACCCTCTTCAGATCAGGACAGTAGGGAATTTTATGATCAATGGGACACAATTTTAGAAGAGTGTTCATCTGCACTGATTAATTAAATAATAAATTAAAGGAAAAAGAATTTAGCTCAATTAGAGACCCAGATAGAACAATATACAGAGTTACTAACACCGTACAGGGACTTGGATGAGTATATCCGAATAGAAGGGGAAATGGAAAGAAGTATAGTTAGAAAATAAAAAGAGACTATACTAAGAAAAAAAAGGAAGTTCATTAGGGATAAATACGATTTAAAAAAGTGAAAATAACAAAAAAGATGAAGGAACACGTGAATCAGTTGAAGTGGTAAGAGAATATAGAGAGGAAACACCCTGTAATTGTGAATACAACCCTACTCCAGAAAGATCCACTAAACTAAGGTTTGAAAGTAAGACACACTATAATAGAAATCTAACCCCTGAGAGATTTGTGACTCCTCAATATAGAAGAAGAACTAATAATCCAGGCACCAATAGAAGAAGAAACTACCCGATGAACAGAGATTTTAACAGAGAAGATAGAACATGATACAACACAGAAAAACAATACAGGCGAGATCAACCTGATCGGAGGAGATTCTAAATAAAAGATGAATGGAGAGGCAGTCAGGAAAGACTGTATACCTCACCCCCGAGAATGGAGAATAGATACCAACCCCTCAACAGGAATTATTTTTTAGGTGGGAACAGGAGGAAGCAAAGAAGGTTTTAGTTTTTAAACGTACCACTAAGAAAAGGGGAAAAAGAGGGAATGGCCTGACCAAAAATAAAGATACAAATGACAAAATTCCGACTCCAGAAAAAATTGCCATTTTTAATCTGAGTAAACATCAACTTTCCAAAGATGAGAAGGATGTTCTTGAAAAAGGTCTTAAGTTTGCTCCTGACAATAAACTCAATAAATTCCAAACTTATTTGGACATACAAAAATTTGTCAGGAAAGTTTCCCTAAAGAAATACTTCTTAACACAAAAAGGGGAAACTACATCGGCACGAGACCCCTTTAGGCCTAAATCCACGTTCAATCCCACATTTATTCGTGGTTGTTTTATAGAAAGCTTTAATAAAGCTGTGACAATCGATTTGGAAGATACTAACTTTAAGATGAAAGTTCAACACAACATAACAAAATCTCAAAAATCAGCTATAGAAAGTTTAAGTGAAAATACCAATATTGTGATTAAACCAGCAGATAAGGGGGGGGGGCATAGTCATCATGGATGTGGAGAAATATGATGAAGAAATAAAAAAACAGCAGGATTGCAAAGAGACCTACATGACACTAAGAGGGAATCCTAGTGAAAGAATAGAAAAGAATTTGGCGCATCTATTGTCGAAATATAAAGAACAAAAAGCAATTACTGATAAAGAGGAACAATATATGAGAATCAAGGATCCCAGCCTTCCAATCTTCTATGTACTTCCTAAAATACATAAGGATGTAAAGAATCCCCCAGGTAGACCTATAGTTGCAGGTACGAATTCAGTAACATCTAATTTATCCTATTTTATTGACCACTACCTGCAACCAGAGGTGACAAAAATTAAGTCGTATATCAAGGACACCGCGGATGTTTTAAATAAATTAAAAACAGTATCTTGGAATGAGAACTCTTTTCTTTGCACTGCGGATGTCCGGAGTTTATATACGATTATAGACCACGAGAAAGGTATCCAGGCAGTGAAATATCATCTTGAGAAAAAACGAAAATATCGGCACTGTAATTCCCTTTTTAGTGGAAAGTATTCATTTTATTTTAAAAAACAATTTCTTCTGGTATAACGGAAAATTTTTCCAGCAAATAAGAGGGACTGCCATGGGAACCCGTTTTGCGCCATCATATGCGAACCTCTTCATGAGCCTATGGGAGGACAGTCACATTTGGGGCAATAACATCTTCCTTCCGCAGATTAAACTCTGGTATAGGTTTATTGACGATATTGTATTTATTTGGGAAGGAGAAAAAGAGTCACTAGATGAATTTTGCAAATCTCTTAATTCTAATGATTTTAATATTGACCTAACCTTTAATATAAGTAACGTAGAAATTAACTTTTTAGATCTGACAATATATATCAAAGAGGGACATATGCATACGAAATCCTTTTTTAAACCCACAGATACCAATTCTTATATTCCTATAGGAAGCAATCACCATCCTAACTGGATTAAAAACATTCCTAAGAGCCAGTTTAGGCGTATGAGGAAAAACTGCATGGAAATAGAAACATATAAGAAACAGGCAGATGATGTAAAGAATAAATTCCTTGCGAAAGGATACCAGAAAGAATCTATGGACACACATATTGAAGAAATAGCAGGAATAGATAGGGAGGACATTTTGAGACCCAAAACACATAGAGAAGAAGAGGGGGTCATGTTACCTTTTATTACTACTTTCAATAGTCAATATAAAGAGATGGAAAAGATCATTAAAAGACATTGGCACTTGTTGTCTAGGGACCCTGTTTTAAAACCTTTGATAAAGCCACAACCTAAATTTATTTATCGAAGGGCCCCAAATCTTAGGCAGAGAATCGTGAAAAGTGCCATTCCCCCCAAAAAATCCAACAGAATAAAGACGAAGGGTTTTCACAGGTGTGGCTTGTGTAAAATGTGCCAGACCCATACAACACAGGTATCAAAAATTGAACACTATCATTCTGCATCTACAGGAATTAAATATGATATTAAAGAGTTCATCACTTGTAATACAAAAAATTGCATATATTTAATGGAATGTAAGTGCGGCATGCAATACATTGGACGTACTTCTAGATCATTAAAAATAAGATGGGCTGAGCATTTCAGGAATATAGAAAAGGGGCTTGTTACCCATTCTGTATCCAACCACTTTAAGGAAGTCCATAATAGTTAATGTGAGGGTTTAACTAAAGTGATAGGGATTAGAGCTGTGCAAAACCATTGGAGAAGGAACAATGGAGAGGAAATGTTAGCACAAACAGAAATGAAACTTATATATGAAATGGGTACCCTCAACCCAAAAGGGTAAAATATGGACTTTGAATTGAAATGGTTTTTATGACTTTGTTAATTATTCCTTTTATATGTATTTTATATTCCAGTCCATATTTATGATTATAATCACATTCTGTATTTTATATGTATTCTATATTCAAATTCATGTTCATAAATGTGCTTTTAATAAGGGCAAAAATATGAAGTGATGAGCCCGCAAGGATAATAAGTAATACCTCCCCCTTGTGTATATGTTTGAACAGTAGGAAACATTGCTGTACAGTGGAACGCAAGCCGTCTATGCGTTCCACAATGCAATGTAAAGAGACCTCTATCACGGAGACCCGCAGCGCTACACGCGGCGCTTCTGGTAAGAGGATTGAACAGGAACAGAAAGCAGCGTGCGTTCCATGGACAGTGGAACGCACGCGCTCGGGAACAGGAGGTAGCGTGCGTTCCACTGACCATGGAACGCACATACTCGAGGAAAATATAAACAACGAATACCTCCTTTAAAAAAATTAAGATACAAACAAAGGGGCATTGCTTATAAAGCTATTGTAAGCAGGATATAAACCCGGAAGTATATTAAAGTAATTTTTAGGTTGTCTTTTACCTGTAAGGATCCCTCCAATCAGGACACACAGTGGGGTTTATAAAGACCTCACCACACACACACACACACCACACACCTTGACAAAGGCCCTTATAGGGCAGAAACGCGTTGGTGACTGATTGGAGGTACCTGCAGAAGCCAGAGGGAACACGCCAATTGTTGCTACATACCCCGGGGAGCAATATGGCAAGCAGTTTTGGGTGGGCCACTGTGACACCCTATAAACTCTGGTACGTGGGTCCACTAATCTGTGGTGGATTACAGTTTTTTATCTTTGTGAATTTGCACTTTGTGATTAAGACGCCCATTGTTTTATGTTGCACTTTAAAAATAAATCAATTTTGCACTTTACAACAAGCAGTGCTTCACTATATATTGCTATTTCCTCCTATTTCCGGACACACTGTATCTGAACGGAGAGGTGAAGGATTGGGAGAAAAGAATTGCTATTGAAGACTGCAGGAATAAAGGGAGTGATATTACAAGCGTATTTGGGTGGGCACTATTGACACCCCACTAATTCTGGTACGTAGGTCTGCCATATTAAGGTAGATTCAAGTTTTTCTGCTCTACACCATACCATATATATGATCAAAATTTTTGTGAACCCATTTGAGCCCTATGGTACTTAACTATATACAATTATCTCTTTTTTTCTTTGGGGACATCGTTTAAACTTGGAACGTGGAAGTACTGCTGAAAAATCACCTGTAGATGTACACTCTCCTTTTTGAATAAAGAACAGTACCCGTAGTGACCCAGGGAGCGCACCTCAGCAAAACTGTAGAACTGAAATTGAACCTTTTTGGGAAATTGGTGACCATCCCGGCTGGTGGATTGCAGCACCTTTGAATTGAAGCGCCATCTGTACACTTTTCTGTTTATAAATGTGTGGGGAGTGTGCTGAAGGGTAGGGGGCACTGTTGGTTGCACTTCTCAATTATCTATTTTAATTAGTGATGAGCGGGTTCGGTTCCTCGGAATCCGAACCCCCCGAACTTCACCCTTTTTACACGGGTCCGAGGCATACTCGGATTCTCCCGTATGTCTCGGTTAACCCGAGCGCGCCCGAACGTCATCATCCCGCTGTTGGATTCTTGCGAGATTCGGATTCTATATAAGGAGCCGCGCGTCGCCGCCATTTTTCACTCATGCATTGGAAATGATAGTGAGAGGACGTGGCTGGCGTCCTCTCACTTTGGGGTATATTTACTAAAATTCTTATTTTTCCGAATGAGGTTAAAGTTCAATCACGAATGACATAGAAAGTGTAAAATTGCAACTTTTTGAATTTATTACGACTAATTTACTAAGCTGTCGTATTCTGCATTTTCATATTTACCGATGTCGATGTCATTCGTATTTTTTGGCAGTGTTTTACGGGAGTGAATTGTAAAACACTGCCGACTTTAACACAATGAATCTCGGCCAGATCTGTGAGATCCGTGCTGGGCTTCATTGTGCACCTTTCGTAAAAAATAAAACATTGTTAGAATTAAAAAAAAAAATGCGTGGAGTCCCCCCTCCTAAGCAAAACCAGCCTCGGGTTCTTTGAGGCGGTCCTGGTTGAAAAAATATTAGGAAAAAATTGACCGAGGTTCCCCCATATTTAAACAACCAGTACCGGGCTCTGCGCCTGGTCCTGGTTCCAAAAATACCGAAAGTAACCTCACCGCTGACCACAAAGTTCCCACCATTGGTTACAATGTAGCGCATAGGCGCTCCATTGTATCACTGCAGTGTGCTGCCTGACATACACTACAGGAGCACACAGCCAATCAGGAGGGTGCCACGACGTGGCGCTCCCTGATTGGCAGAAGGAACCCTCTTAGACAGAAGTCAGGGGGGGTTCCTGGCAGTCGGGGAAAGGGGTCCCATGTGAAAACATGGGGCCCCTTTCAGTGCGTGGTCGGGTGTCCGTTTTTTTATTTTGCAAAGTACGTGGATTACAAATAGAACAGAAGAGGACCGATCTACACTGGATTATGTGAGTATAATTTTTCCAACAGGTACCCCATGGATTCTACATGGAGAAGAGGACCGACCCTCGTGTGAACAAAGGTAAGTATGTATGTTTGGAGGTGTGGATGTATGAATTAAACTTTAACTTTCAAGGTGTGTGTCTTCTGTTTTTATTGGGGTATTTTTTAGTAGTAGTACTACAGGTACCAGCGGGCCCGGATTTTCACCGCATGCTGGTACTTGTGGTTCTCCAAGTACCAGCTTGCGGGGGAGGCTTGCTGGGACTTGTAGTACTGCTACTAAAAACAATATTCAAATTTTGACAAAAAGGCTATCAGCCCCCCATCCGACAAGGAAAAGCGCACTGTCGGCAAGAGAAGGTTAGAGGTGGGCCGGGAGCGGGATGGGCACCATAGTAGGGTTGAAGGTGAGAACATATGGAGGGAATGCGCCTCAAGTAAAGTCCACGTTCTCTGTGTCGGGGGTGAGTGCCAGAGAACACAAGAAGCCAAATGTGTAGCTCGGTAGTATCGAATGAGGTCTGGTACTCCTAGACCGCCCTCCGAGCGGTGTTGTTGAAGCAGCCGTATTTTAACTCTGGGTTTCTTCCCAGCCCAGATGAAGCTAGATATATCTCGCTGAAGATTCTTCAATATTTTGACTGGGATGTGAATAGGTAGGGTTTGCCATAGGTACAATATCCTTGGCAGCAGGTTCATCTTGACTGCCGCGATGCGGCCAAACCAGGAAATAAATAATTTATTCCATGTGGTGAGATCTGCTTTAAGTGAGGATATCAACCGTGGGAAATTAGCAGCATATAACGATGAATAGGATTTGGTTAGTTAAATGCCTAGATATTTAAGTTTAGCATTTTGCCATTTAAAGGAATAGGAGGAGCGTAAAAGACTGAGATCCCGTGGAGTGATATGTAGGTCTAGAACCTCTGTTTTGTCGGCATTGAGTTTATAGTTTGAGATGGCGCTATATGTGTGGATCTCCTCAAAAAGGTGTTGTAGGGATGTGTGCGGGTCGGTCAGAGTCAAAATGACATCATCTGCATATAGTGCGATTTTATATTCATGGTTGTCCACTAAAATACCTGAGATATTGGAGTTCAATCGGATTTTCGCCGCCAGCGGTTCCATTACTAGGGCAAAAAGTAGGGGGGAAAGTGGGCATCCCTGTCGGGTGCCATTTCTAATAGTGAGTGGCGGGGAGGAAAGGCCATTAACCAGGATAGACGTGGTAGGGTTAACATAAAGCAAGGTGATGGCATTATAAAATGGACCTTGAATTCCTACAGCCCGTAGGGCTTGCTGTATGAAGGCCAGGCTACCCTATCAAAGGCCTTTTCCGCATCAAGAGATACCACCAAAGTTGGGGTGGAGTCCCGATGGGAGAGGTGAATGAGATCTATAAGCCGCCGAGTATTATCAGCAGCCTGACGATTGGGGATAAAGCCCACTTGGTCTGGGTGGATCAGTGTGGAAAGATGAGGGGCGAGTCGATTAGCCAGGATCTTAGCGAATAGCTTTAAATCTGTGTTTAATAATGAGATAGGCCTATAGTTTTTCATTTCCATAGGATCCCGATCAGGCTTGGCAATAACGATGATATTGGCTCTGGTGGTAGCTGCATCGAGAGAACTCCCCTCCATTAATGAGTTGAATAGTGAATGTAACATAGGAAGAATGGCTTGGGAAATTTTTTTATAATATATGGCAGTATATCCATCAGGACCTGGTGCGGAAGAGCGGCGAAGCTGTCCAATTGTGATAAGGATTTCCTCATGAGTAATGGGATCGTTAAGTATCTTAAGATCCGCTGTAGATAGTTTCGGTAAGTGACAAGAGGTAAGATATTGTTGTATAGTTGATATATGGTGTGGATCGGTAGTGGCCTCGGAGGGGAGGTTATAGAGGGAAGCAAAATAATCCTGGAAGAGGGTAGCCATCACCTTAGGATCACACGTTGTGGATCCGTCAGGACATCTCAAAGCCAATATTCGATTGAGAGTGCGTTTCTCGCGCAGTCGGCGGGCTAATAAAGTATCTGCCTTGTTCGACTTTTCGTAGAACTTTTGGCGGATCCACAAAAGGGACTTGATCGTTTTCTTTGTGAGGATTTGGGACAATTGCCCTTTCAGGGCAAGTATCTTTAGATATAATTTGCGTTTGGGGAACCGCTGATGGCGAAGAGTCAGGGAGGTTAATTCAGCCTCTAGGTCCGCAATCCGTTTAGACTCAATCTTCCTCTGGGTAGACGTAAGGCTAATGAGGAGACCCCGTAATGTCACCTTATGTGCTTCCCATAGTATTGCTGACGATATGTCGAGGGAGACGTTGTCAGCTAGGAAGTGATGAATCGCATCTTCTATTTGAGACACATTAGCGGATTTAAGGAGCAGGGACTCATTAAGGCGCCACTTGCGGGAAGTCGAAGGTTTATGAGAGCAAGTAAAATCAAATAGTATCGCATAATGGTCGGACCAGGTGATCGGAACCACCTAAGCGCCCAAAAGGGTTTGAGTGGAGTCCCTATCTACAAAAACGTAGTCGATACGAGTGTATATATCGTGCTGTGAGGAATAGTATGTGTAGCCCTTAGCGGACGGATTGTGTGCAGTGACGCAGGACTGGAGGAGTCTAGACAGTTTCGTATGGGGAGAGGGCCCAGCGCCTGGGCGGGATCTGTCAACATGGGGATCCATTGTAGCATTACAGTCACCGGCCACAATAACCCAGGGATTTGAGAATTTAGAAAGGTGGTCAGAGAGCATTTTAAAGAAAGAACCCTGCTGCATGTTTGGAGCATAAACCGATGCCAAAGTAATGAGTTTGATTAAGGGAGCCGGAGAGAATCACAAATCTGCCATGGTCATCGAGAACTGTGTCCTGGACAACCAGGGGCAGGTCACGATGGACCAGGATGGCAGTGCCTCTGCGTTTAGCTGACATCGTGGAATAAAATGCATGAGGGTAGCATTTGGAGCTTATTGAGGGGTGAGGGGCCTTAAAATGGGTCTCCTGCAAGAATATGATATCCGCTTTTTGTCTGGCAAAAAACTGAAACGCCATGGAGCGCTTGGTCGGGGAATTAAGGCCATTGACGTTAATGGATAAGACTTTTAAAGTCATGGGGGTTGAAAGACAACATAGCTCAATAGAAAAGATAGCCCTTGACTAGGTCGACCATGGAGCATTAAAGAGGGAAAGGAGAGACAATAGAGGATAAGGATTAAGGGATAGACCCTTTCCTAGAAACGGGTTGGGTCTAAGAATGAAGGGGCGGACGCCAAGCGGGCAGCCCCTTCGGAGCGTGGGGACGCGCCATGAATAACACATAACAAGGAAGATGAGGAACATATAAAAGAGTGAAAGAAAAAGGAAGAGGTACATTCTGCGAGCCAGGTTAAGGGGAGCGGGAAAATCAGATCAGGGAGTAAAGAGGGGTAAGAAGAGAAAGAAAGACATCGCTGTCAGTATTTATGTTAACAATAACAATAACAGTATCTTCCTATGTAAATTTAACCAAGGCATCTTAAACATAACATCAATGTAGCATATAACATTGCCCTGATGAATCAATGGTGGTATATAACAACAATAGTAGCCACAATCGTCACGTCCAGAGTCGGTGCCCGAGTGGCCCCCCAGGATTAAGCGGCAGATTAGCCTTACCAGTTCAAGGCTCGAGACCAACACTGGAAAGAGGGCCCACCCAGAACCGACATGCAGGAGGCACAGACTGCGCGCAAACCAGTTAGCCACCAAAGCTATATGTGGAAAACTTTATAAACGGAGGGAAGAGAAACTAGCATAACATAGTATATATATCGATAGAACATTTAAAAGCAAAATGGTCATCTCCTCTATAGCGGGGGCAAATGTAGGTGAGTACATATTGAGACCTAAAAAAACTAATGACAACCTGTAAAGAGCCCTATTTTTGGATTGGATAAACTGGTTTTAGAAGACCTTGTCGCCCTCTGGTGCAGAGCGGCATAACAGCCGGCCCACTCCAGAGCACGCAGCCAACATCAAGATAGGGTCGCCATGTAGCATTATAATAAAATTAGGCAGGACATCCTAATTCACTAAGTGCGCTAACCCTTAGTGATCTAATTTGCAAAACAATATATCCTAAAGCTACTATTATAGAGAAGAGGGAAGGGACCAATATGCAATGTCCATTATATTTACTGATCCGGTGAGGGAATCCCATTCGCTCATTTAGTAGACCATTCGGGGGTAGGAGCTCCAGGCCTTTTAGGGGAGGTGATAGGGAGTTGTTTCCGAATCTCATCTGGAAGAGATTCAAATATGCCCAAGGATCTGAGGAAGTCATAACCCTGAGTAGGCGTTTTTATCGAGTGGTGAGAGCCATCTTTTGTGACGTGTAATTGGAATGGAAAACCCCATTTGTACTTGATAGAGTTATCTCGAAGGACCTTGGTGATAGCGGTAAGATCCTTGCGTTTTCGAAGTGTGGAGAGGGCTAAGTCCTGGAAGATCTGCAGCTGGGCTCCAGAGTAGAGAATTGTTTGACGTTCCCGGGCCGCTATCATAAATTTCTCTTTCGTTTTGTAATAATGGAACCGCAGGATGACATCTCTTGGGGGTTGGGTAGGTGGAGGACATGGGCGTAGGGCTCGATGTGCTCTATCGAGAAGGAGGAAATCTTTAGAGACCTCGGGTATCGTGGTCTACAGTAGGCCCTCCAGAAAAGTCGGGAGACCCTCCATAGAAATGCTCTCCGGTATATTGCGGATCCGGACATTATTCCGGAGATTCCGATTGTCCATATCCTCCAGATAGTCCTCCTGTTGGGCCATATCCGCTCGAATCTCCGATAGCTCCTGTTCGACCACTACTTGATATTGGCAGACATCATCCACTTTACGTTCCAGGGAATCTGTGCGAGAGCCAAGATCAGCGAGTTCAGTTCTGAATTCAGCTAGGACTGATCTCATTTCCGTTTGAATGGTCTTGGTGACGATTGCAATTACATCTTGGGTCGTGAGACCAGGCTTCGGATAAGGAACATCTTCGGCATCTGACATGGGATCTACGGTGGGGGAGCCACGAGATGTAACTCCTGCTTTTTCCCATGCCCGGAAAATACTAGGCTTAGCTTGAGCAGGGGTTTTGCGGTTCTTCTGTGACATAGTGGAGTGAGAAGGATAAACGGGTGACCACTGATAATATCGGCTTAGCGGAGCTGATGTCACAATTGCGAGATGGGTCGGAGTCGACTCCCAGAGACTTTATAGGTATTATTAACAATGAGTCCCTTATCACAACCTGGTCGCAGAATGATTTAACATAGAGCAGGCATTACATGATCCTCACATCGTAATGGGCGAGATAAGTAGTAATCAAGTGTGGGACAAAGCCAGTATTGCAGAATAAGGTAGGTAGCCCCCGCTCGTGTCGATCATGGCAGCCAGGTGATGGGGGGGGGGAGCACACTAGCACGGTCACGAACCAGCCAGTGACCGGTCGCAGTGCAGCAGGACTGGAGGAAATGATGCGTGTATTATCTGGTTGCTGGCACGGTGTGGGAGGGTGCCAATCTAGTCGTTTGAGCCCTGGGGGGGGGGGAAGGGTGAACCGAGTCACCGCTCTGTGTAGCCTGGATGAGCTCTGTGGCTTATGTGGTCATTGAGCCCGAAGGCATGTGGGCACTTATGTTGTCTGACAGCAGGCAGCGAGGGTCACAATGGTGTCTGTATCCAGGAAGCCCCCGTGATCACTGCAGGGCAGAAGGTAAATAGCGGCCGGCAGCAGGTGCAGCGACCGGGGCTCGAAGATACCGGGCTCAGCGACAGGAGGATCCGGCTGCCTCAGTGGCAAGGGGACTAGCAGTCAAGGGGAGGGGGTCAGCATCTCACCCAACCGAAGTCCCGTCGTCTCCCGAGCACCACCACTGGAAGCGAGATGATTGCCACTTCGTCCCCGCCCTGGTGGGCCGCTTCTCCCGCTCTGTGTCCCGCGCTCCGGGGTTCTAGCGCAGCAGGCAGGGGGCTATAGGAGGTATCAGATTGGCCACCAGTCGCCCCTCAGGGATCCAAAAGAGCTCCGTGGGGTCAGCTGCACGGCGCCGGACTTCCCGCACGGCCACGGCCCCAACTCCAGGTCCCGGCTTCACGTCGAGGGGAAGGCCGCAATCTGCCGGAGGGCTGATAAGCGCTCCCCGATTCCGTGGGACCCCCTCAGCAATTGTAAACGAGGGGGAGAGATGTGAGGACCCTTTTAGTGAAGCTCCCGTCTCCGGGAGTATTATCAGTGTGGCTGTGCAGGGAGGCAAGATGGCCGCCGCCGGGGGTTACTCACGGCCTGTGGAGATGATGCGGAGTCCTCCACTCCTAGTCGCCAGCCCAGTCGCCAGCCAGCATGGCGGATCGAGGCAGTGGGTCTCAGGCAGTGGTCCGGTCAGTGCGGGAGGGGTGGGGGCGGGGATATCCGGCACCCGCTCGTAGCTTCGTCCTCGGTCTCGGAGTTGGTTCAAAAATCGAGGGTCCGGCTTCACATGCGGGGGAGGGCCGCAATCCGCAAAGACAGCCGGAGCTGTCTTCCGACTCCGCAGCTCGCACCCCCAGAGCAGGAACACAAGGAGAGGGGCTGAGGGGCACAAACAGGTAGATTCAGCGCACAGAACGGGGATTTATAGGGCTTTCTGCAAACTTGCAGGCTGGAGCCCATGTAAAGTGCAGCTTCCTCTATTGCCAGCCAGGCCACGCCCACCACATTCTGTATTTTATATGTATTCTATATTCAAATTCATGTTCATAAATGTGCTTTTAATAAGGGCAAAAATATGAATGAAGTGATGAGCCCGCAAGGATAATAAGTAATACCTCCCCCTTGTGTATATGTTTGAACAGTAGGAAACATTGCTGTACAGTGGAACGCAAGCCGTCTATGCGTTCCACAATGCAATGTAAAGAGACCTCTATCATGGAGACCCGCAGCGCTACACGCGGCGCTTCCGGTAAGAGGATTGAACAGGAACAGGAAGCAGCATGCGTTCCACGGACAGTGGAATGCACGCGCTCGGGAACAGGAGGTAGCGTGCGTTCCACTGACCATGGAACGCACATACTCGAGGAAAATATAAACAACGAATACCTCCTTAAAAAAATGAAGTTACAATCAAAGGGGCATTGCTTATAAAGCTATTGTAAACAGGATATAAACCCGGAAGTATATTAAAGTAATTTTTAGGTTGTCTTTTACCTGTAAGGATCCCTCCAATCAGGACACACAGTGGGGTTTATAAAGACCTCACCACACACACACCCACCACACACCTTGACAAAGGCCCTTATAGGGCAGAAACGCGTTGGTGACTGATTGGAGGTACCTGCAGAAGCCAGAGGGAACACGCCGATTGTTGCTACATACCCCGGGGAGCAATATTGCAAGCGTTTTTGGGTGGGCCACTGTGACACCCTATAAACTCTGGTACGTGGGTCCACTAATCTGTGGTGGATTACAGTTTTTTATCTTTGTGAATTTGCACTTTGTGGTTAAGACGCCCATTGTTTTATGTTGCACTTTAAAAATAAATCAATTTTGCACTTTACAACAAGCAGTACTTCACTATATATTGCTATTTCCTCCTATTTCCGGACACACTGTATCTGAACGGAGAGGTGAAGGATTGGGAGAAAAGAATTGCTATTGAAGTCTGCAGGAATAAAGGGAGTGATATTACAAGCGTATTTGGGTGGGCACTATTGACACCCCACTAATTCTTGTATGTAGGTCTGCCATATTAAGGTGGATTCAAGTTTTTCTGCTCTACACCATACCATATATATGATCAAAATTTTTGTGAACCCATTTGAGCCCTACGGTACTTCACTATATACAATTCTCTCTTTTTTTCTTTGGGGACATCGTTTAAACTTGGAACGTGGAAGTACTGCTGAAAAATCACCTGTAGATGTAAACTCTCCTTTTTGAATAAAGAACATTACCCGTAGTGACCCAGGGAGCGCACCTCAGCAAAACTGTAGAACTGAAATTGAACCTTTTTGGGAAATTGGTGAAGATCTCGGCTGGTGGATTGCAGCACCTTTGAATTGAAGTGCCATCTGTACACTTTTCTGTTTACGGTTATTATTGTTTGGTCACAAGTATAAGATTGGCAGCATCATGCTGGGTTATAGGGGACAAAGAAATTTACTTGTAAATTCAGTATTTACGTTAAACACAGTAGATGAAATTTCCACAAATAAAGAGAAAGAAAAATTAGATTTGAAAGATATAGAGAGCAATATGAAAAAACTGGAGTACATTCTTCTTAAAGAGAGCAGGGTATGGTGGGAGACTACGACCCTAGAAAGATATAATACAGAGAAACTTATACCAAGAGGTCTAAGAATAGATAAAAGACCCTCTTCAGATCAGGACAGTAGGGAATTTTATGATCAATGGGACACAATTTTAGAAGAGTGTTCATCTGCACTGATTAATTAAATAATAAATTAAAGGAAAAAGAATTTAGCTCAATTAGAGACCCAGATAGAACAATATACAGAGTTACTAACACCGTACAGGGACTTGGATGAGTATATCCGAATAGAAGGGGAAATGGAAAGAAGTATAGTTAGAAAATAAAAAGAGACTATACTAAGAAAAAAAAGGAAGTTCATTAGGGATAAATACGATTTAAAAAAGTGAAAATAACAAAAAAGATGAAGGAACACGTGAATCAGTTGAAGTGGTAAGAGAATATAGAGAGGAAACACCCTGTAATTGTGAATACAACCCTACTCCAGAAAGATCCACTAAACTAAGGTTTGAAAGTAAGACACACTATAATAGAAATCTAACCCCTGAGAGATTTGTGACTCCTCAATATAGAAGAAGAACTAATAATCCAGGCACCAATAGAAGAAGAAACTACCCGATGAACAGAGATTTTAACAGAGAAGATAGAACATGATACAACACAGAAAAACAATACAGGCGAGATCAACCTGATCGGAGGAGATTCTAAATAAAAGATGAATGGAGAGGCAGTCAGGAAAGACTGTATACCTCACCCCCGAGAATGGAGAATAGATACCAACCCCTCAACAGGAATTATTTTTTAGGTGGGAACAGGAGGAAGCAAAGAAGGTTTTAGTTTTTAAACGTACCACTAAGAAAAGGGGAAAAAGAGGGAATGGCCTGACCAAAAATAAAGATACAAATGACAAAATTCCGACTCCAGAAAAAATTGCCATTTTTAATCTGAGTAAACATCAACTTTCCAAAGATGAGAAGGATGTTCTTGAAAAAGGTCTTAAGTTTGCTCCTGACAATAAACTCAATAAATTCCAAACTTATTTGGACATACAAAAATTTGTCAGGAAAGTTTCCCTAAAGAAATACTTCTTAACACAAAAAGGGGAAACTACATCGGCACGAGACCCCTTTAGGCCTAAATCCACGTTCAATCCCACATTTATTCGTGGTTGTTTTATAGAAAGCTTTAATAAAGCTGTGACAATCGATTTGGAAGATACTAACTTTAAGATGAAAGTTCAACACAACATAACAAAATCTCAAAAATCAGCTATAGAAAGTTTAAGTGAAAATACCAATATTGTGATTAAACCAGCAGATAAGGGGGGGGGCATAGTCATCATGGATGTGGAGAAATATGATGAAGAAATAAAAAAACAGCAGGATTGCAAAGAGACCTACATGACACTAAGAGGGAATCCTAGTGAAAGAATAGAAAAGAATTTGGCGCATCTATTGTCGAAATATAAAGAACAAAAAGCAATTACTGATAAAGAGGAACAATATATGAGAATCAAGGATCCCAGCCTTCCAATCTTCTATGTACTTCCTAAAATACATAAGGATGTAAAGAATCCCCCAGGTAGACCTATAGTTGCAGGTACGAATTCAGTAACATCTAATTTATCCTATTTTATTGACCACTACCTGCAACCAGAGGTGACAAAAATTAAGTCGTATATCAAGGACACCGCGGATGTTTTAAATAAATTAAAAACAGTATCTTGGAATGAGAACTCTTTTCTTTGCACTGCGGATGTCCGGAGTTTATATACGATTATAGACCACGAGAAAGGTATCCAGGCAGTGAAATATCATCTTGAGAAAAAACGAAAATATCGGCACTGTAATTCCCTTTTTAGTGGAAAGTATTAATTTTATTTTAAAAAACAATTTCTTCTGGTATAACGGAAAATTTTTCCAGCAAATAAGAGGGACTGCCATGGGAACCCGTTTTGCGCCATCATATGCGAACCTCTTCATGAGCCTATGGGAGGACAGTCACATTTGGGGCAATAACATCTTCCTTCCGCAGATTAAACTCTGGTATAGGTTTATTGACGATATTGTATTTATTTGGGAAGGAGAAAAAGAGTCACTAGATGAATTTTGCAAATCTCTTAATTCTAATGATTTTAATATTGACCTAACCTTTAATATAAGTAAGGTAGAAATTAACTTTTTAGATCTGACAATATATATCAAAGAGGGACATATGCATACGAAATCCTTTTTTAAACCCACAGATACCAATTCTTATATTCCTATAGGAAGCAATCACCATCCTAACTGGATTAAAAACATTCCTAAGAGCCAGTTTAGGCGTATGAGGAAAAACTGCATGGAAATAGAAACATATAAGAAACAGGCAGATGATGTAAAGAATAAATTCCTTGCGAAAGGATACCAGAAAGAATCTATGGACACACATATTGAAGAAATAGCAGGAATAGATAGGGAGGACATTTTGAGACCCAAAACACATAGAGAAGAAGAGGGGGTCATGTTACCTTTTATTACTACTTTCAATAGTCAATATAAAGAGATGGAAAAGATCATTAAAAGACATTGGCACTTGTTGTCTAGGGACCCTGTTTTAAAACCTTTGATAAAGCCACAACCTAAATTTATTTATCGAAGGGCCCCAAATCTTAGGCAGAGAATCGTGAAAAGTGCCATTCCCCCCAAAAAATCCAACAGAATAAAGACGAAGGGTTTTCACAGGTGTGGCTTGTGTAAAATGTGCCAGACCCATACAACACAGGTATCAAAAATTGAACACTATCATTCTGCATCTACAGGAATTAAATATGATATTAAAGAGTTCATCACTTGTAATACAAAAAATTGCATATATTTAATGGAATGTAAGTGCGGCATGCAATACATTGGACGTACTTCTAGATCATTAAAAATAAGATGGGCTGAGCATTTCAGGAATATAGAAAAGGGGCTTGTTACCCATTCTGTATCCAACCACTTTAAGGAAGTCCATAATAGTTAATGTGAGGGTTTAACTAAAGTGATAGGGATTAGAGCTGTGCAAAACCATTGGAGAAGGAACAATGGAGAGGAAATGTTAGCACAAACAGAAATGAAACTTATATATGAAATGGGTACCCTCAACCCAAAAGGGTAAAATATGGACTTTGAATTGAAATGGTTTTTATGACTTTGTTAATTATTCCTTTTATATGTATTTTATATTCCAGTCCATATTTATGATTATAATCACATTCTGTATTTTATATGTATTCTATATTCAAATTCATGTTCATAAATGTGCTTTTAATAAGGGCAAAAATATGAAGTGATGAGCCCGCAAGGATAATAAGTAATACCTCCCCCTTGTGTATATGTTTGAACAGTAGGAAACATTGCTGTACAGTGGAACGCAAGCCGTCTATGCGTTCCACAATGCAATGTAAAGAGACCTCTATCACGGAGACCCGCAGCGCTACACGCGGCGCTTCTGGTAAGAGGATTGAACAGGAACAGAAAGCAGCGTGCGTTCCATGGACAGTGGAACGCACGCGCTCGGGAACAGGAGGTAGCGTGCGTTCCACTGACCATGGAACGCACATACTCGAGGAAAATATAAACAACGAATACCTCCTTTAAAAAAATTAAGATACAAACAAAGGGGCATTGCTTATAAAGCTATTGTAAGCAGGATATAAACCCGGAAGTATATTAAAGTAATTTTTAGGTTGTCTTTTACCTGTAAGGATCCCTCCAATCAGGACACACAGTGGGGTTTATAAAGACCTCACCACACACACACACACACCACACACCTTGACAAAGGCCCTTATAGGGCAGAAACGCGTTGGTGACTGATTGGAGGTACCTGCAGAAGCCAGAGGGAACACGCCAATTGTTGCTACATACCCCGGGGAGCAATATGGCAAGCAGTTTTGGGTGGGCCACTGTGACACCCTATAAACTCTGGTACGTGGGTCCACTAATCTGTGGTGGATTACAGTTTTTTATCTTTGTGAATTTGCACTTTGTGATTAAGACGCCCATTGTTTTATGTTGCACTTTAAAAATAAATCAATTTTGCACTTTACAACAAGCAGTGCTTCACTATATATTGCTATTTCCTCCTATTTCCGGACACACTGTATCTGAACGGAGAGGTGAAGGATTGGGAGAAAAGAATTGCTATTGAAGACTGCAGGAATAAAGGGAGTGATATTACAAGCGTATTTGGGTGGGCACTATTGACACCCCACTAATTCTGGTACGTAGGTCTGCCATATTAAGGTAGATTCAAGTTTTTCTGCTCTACACCATACCATATATATGATCAAAATTTTTGTGAACCCATTTGAGCCCTATGGTACTTAACTATATACAATTATCTCTTTTTTTCTTTGGGGACATCGTTTAAACTTGGAACGTGGAAGTACTGCTGAAAAATCACCTGTAGATGTACACTCTCCTTTTTGAATAAAGAACAGTACCCGTAGTGACCCAGGGAGCGCACCTCAGCAAAACTGTAGAACTGAAATTGAACCTTTTTGGGAAATTGGTGACCATCCCGGCTGGTGGATTGCAGCACCTTTGAATTGAAGCGCCATCTGTACACTTTTCTGTTTATAAATGTGTGGGGAGTGTGCTGAAGGGTAGGGGGCACTGTTGGTTGCACTTCTCAATTATCTATTTTAATTAGTGATGAGCGGGTTCGGTTCCTCGGAATCCGAACCCCCCGAACTTCACCCTTTTTACACGGGTCCGAGGCATACTCGGATTCTCCCGTATGTCTCGGTTAACCCGAGCGCGCCCGAACGTCATCATCCCGCTGTTGGATTCTTGCGAGATTCGGATTCTATATAAGGAGCCGCGCGTCGCCGCCATTTTTCACTCATGCATTGGAAATGATAGTGAGAGGACGTGGCTGGCGTCCTCTCACTTTGGGGTATATTTACTAAAATTCTTATTTTTCCGAATGAGGTTAAAGTTCAATCACGAATGACATAGAAAGTGTAAAATTGCAACTTTTTGAATTTATTACGACTAATTTACTAAGCTGTCGTATTCTGCATTTTCATATTTACCGATGTCGATGTCATTCGTATTTTTTGGCAGTGTTTTACGGGAGTGAATTGTAAAACACTGCCGACTTTAACACAATGAATCTCGGCCAGATCTGTGAGATCCGTGCTGGGCTTCATTGTGCACCTTTCGTAAAAAATAAAACATTGTTAGAATTTAAAAAAAAAATGCGTGGAGTCCCCCCTCCTAAGCAAAACCAGCCTCGGGTTCTTTGAGGCGGTCCTGGTTGAAAAAATATTAGGAAAAAATTGACCGAGGTTCCCCCATATTTAAACAACCAGTACCGGGCTCTGCGCCTGGTCCTGGTTCCAAAAATACCGAAAGTAACCTCACCGCTGACCACAAAGTTCCCACCATTGGTTACAATGTAGCGCATAGGCGCTCCATTGTATCACTGCAGTGTGCTGCCTGACATACACTACAGGAGCACACAGCCAATCAGGAGGGTGCCACGACGTGGCGCTCCCTGATTGGCAGAAGGAACCCTCTTAGACAGAAGTCAGGGGGGGTTCCTGGCAGTCGGGGAAAGGGGTCCCATGTGAAAACATGGGGCCCCTTTCAGTGCGTGGTCGGGTGTCCGTTTTTTTATTTTGCAAAGTACGTGGATTACAAATAGAACAGAAGAGGACCGATCTACACTGGATTATGTGAGTATAATTTTTCCAACAGGTACCCCATGGATTCTACATGGAGAAGAGGACCGACCCTCGTGTGAACAAAGGTAAGTATGTATGTTTGGAGGTGTGGATGTATGAATTAAACTTTAACTTTCAAGGTGTGCGTCTTCTGTTTTTATTGGGGTATTTTTTAGTAGTAGTACTACAGGTACCAGCGGGCCCGGATTTTCACCGCATGCTGGTACTTGTGGTTCTCCAAGTACCAGCTTGCGGGGGAGGCTTGCTGGGACTTGTAGTACTGCTACTAAAAACAACATTCAAATTTTGACAAAAAGGCTATCAGCCCCCCATCCGACAAGGAAAAGCGCACTGTCGGCAAGAGAAGGTTAGAGGTGGGCCGGGAGCGGGATGGGCACCATAGTAGGGTTGAAGGTGAGAACATATGGAGGGAATGCGCCTCAAGTAAAGTCCACGTTCTCTGTGTCGGGGGTGAGTGCCAGAGAACACAAGAAGCCAAATGTGTAGCTCGGTAGTATCGAATGAGGTCTGGTACTCCTAGACCGCCCTCCGAGCGGTGTTGTTGAAGCAGCCGTATTTTAACTCTGGGTTTCTTCCCAGCCCAGATGAAGCTAGATATATCTCGCTGAAGATTCTTCAATATTTTGACTGGGATGTGAATAGGTAGGGTTTGCCATAGGTACAATATCCTTGGCAGCAGGTTCATCTTGACTGCCGCGATGCGGCCAAACCAGGAAATAAATAATTTATTCCATGTGGTGAGATCTGCTTTAAGTGAGGATATCAACCGTGGGAAATTAGCAGCATATAACGATGAATAGGATTTGGTTAGTTAAATGCCTAGATATTTAAGTTTAGCATTTTGCCATTTAAAGGAATAGGAGGAGCGTAAAAGACTGAGATCCCGTGGAGTGATATGTAGGTCTAGAACCTCTGTTTTGTCGGCATTGAGTTTATAGTTTGAGATGGCGCTATATGTGTGGATCTCCTCAAAAAGGTGTTGTAGGGATGTGTGCGGGTCGGTCAGAGTCAAAATGACATCATCTGCATATAGTGCGATTTTATATTCATGGTTGTCCACTAAAATACCTGAGATATTGGAGTTCAATCGGATTTTCGCCGCCAGCGGTTCCATTACTAGGGCAAAAAGTAGGGGGGAAAGTGGGCATCCCTGTCGGGTGCCATTTCTAATAGTGAGTGGCGGGGAGGAAAGGCCATTAACCAGGATAGACGTGGTAGGGTTAACATAAAGCAAGGTGATGGCATTATAAAATGGACCTTGAATTCCTACAGCCCGTAGGGCTTGCTGTATGAAGGCCAGGCTACCCTATCAAAGGCCTTTTCCGCATCAAGAGATACCACCAAAGTTGGGGTGGAGTCCCGATGGGAGAGGTGAATGAGATCTATAAGCCGCCGAGTATTATCAGCAGCCTGACGATTGGGGATAAAGCCCACTTGGTCTGGGTGGATCAGTGTGGAAAGATGAGGGGCGAGTCGATTAGCCAGGATCTTAGCGAATAGCTTTAAATCTGTGTTTAATAATGAGATAGGCCTATAGTTTTTCATTTCCATAGGATCCCGATCAGGCTTGGCAATAACGATGATATTGGCTCTGGTGGTAGCTGCATCGAGAGAACTCCCCTCCATTAATGAGTTGAATAGTGAATGTAACATAGGAAGAATGGCTTGGGAAATTTTTTTATAATATATGGCAGTATATCCATCAGGACCTGGTGCGGAAGAGCGGCGAAGCTGTCCAATTGTGATAAGGATTTCCTCATGAGTAATGGGATCGTTAAGTATCTTAAGATCCGCTGTAGATAGTTTCGGTAAGTGACAAGAGGTAAGATATTGTTGTATAGTTGATATATGGTGTGGATCGGTAGTGGCCTCGGAGGGGAGGTTATAGAGGGAAGCAAAATAATCCTGGAAGAGGGTAGCCATCACCTTAGGATCACACGTTGTGGATCCGTCAGGACATCTCAAAGCCAATATTCGATTGAGAGTGCGTTTCTCGCGCAGTCGGCGGGCTAATAAAGTATCTGCCTTGTTCGACTTTTCGTAGAACTTTTGGCGGATCCACAAAAGGGACTTGATCGTTTTCTTTGTGAGGATTTGGGACAATTGCCCTTTCAGGGCAAGTATCTTTAGATATAATTTGCGTTTGGGGAACCGCTGATGGCGAAGAGTCAGGGAGGTTAATTCAGCCTCTAGGTCCGCAATCCGTTTAGACTCAATCTTCCTCTGGGTAGACGTAAGGCTAATGAGGAGACCCCGTAATGTCACCTTATGTGCTTCCCATAGTATTGCTGACGATATGTCGAGGGAGACGTTGTCAGCTAGGAAGTGATGAATCGCATCTTCTATTTGAGACACATTAGCGGATTTAAGGAGCAGGGACTCATTAAGGCGCCACTTGCGGGAAGTCGAAGGTTTATGAGAGCAAGTAAAATCAAATAGTATCGCATAATGGTCGGACCAGGTGATCGGAACCACCTAAGCGCCCAAAAGGGTTTGAGTGGAGTCCCTATCTACAAAAACGTAGTCGATACGAGTGTATATATCGTGCTGTGAGGAATAGTATGTGTAGCCCTTAGCGGACGGATTGTGTGCAGTGACGCAGGACTGGAGGAGTCTAGACAGTTTCGTATGGGGAGAGGGCCCAGCGCCTGGGCGGGATCTGTCAACATGGGGATCCATTGTAGCATTACAGTCACCGGCCACAATAACCCAGGGATTTGAGAATTTAGAAAGGTGGTCAGAGAGCATTTTAAAGAAAGAACCCTGCTGCATGTTTGGAGCATAAACCGATGCCAAAGTAATGAGTTTGATTAAGGGAGCCGGAGAGAATCACAAATCTGCCATGGTCATCGAGAACTGTGTCCTGGACAACCAGGGGCAGGTCACGATGGACCAGGATGGCAGTGCCTCTGCGTTTAGCTGACATCGTGGAATAAAATGCATGAGGGTAGCATTTGGAGCTTATTGAGGGGTGAGGGGCCTTAAAATGGGTCTCCTGCAAGAATATGATATCCGCTTTTTGTCTGGCAAAAAACTGAAACGCCATGGAGCGCTTGGTCGGGGAATTAAGGCCATTGACGTTAATGGATAAGACTTTTAAAGTCATGGGGGTTGAAAGACAACATAGCTCAATAGAAAAGATAGCCCTTGACTAGGTCGACCATGGAGCATTAAAGAGGGAAAGGAGAGACAATAGAGGATAAGGATTAAGGGATAGACCCTTTCCTAGAAACGGGTTGGGTCTAAGAATGAAGGGGCGGACGCCAAGCGGGCAGCCCCTTCGGAGCGTGGGGACGCGCCATGAATAACACATAACAAGGAAGATGAGGAACATATAAAAGAGTGAAAGAAAAAGGAAGAGGTACATTCTGCGAGCCAGGTTAAGGGGAGCGGGAAAATCAGATCAGGGAGTAAAGAGGGGTAAGAAGAGAAAGAAAGACATCGCTGTCAGTATTTATGTTAACAATAACAATAACAGTATCTTCCTATGTAAATTTAACCAAGGCATCTTAAACATAACATCAATGTAGCATATAACATTGCCCTGATGAATCAATGGTGGTATATAACAACAATAGTAGCCACAATCGTCACGTCCAGAGTCGGTGCCCGAGTGGCCCCCCAGGATTAAGCGGCAGATTAGCCTTACCAGTTCAAGGCTCGAGACCAACACTGGAAAGAGGGCCCACCCAGAACCGACATGCAGGAGGCACAGACTGCGCGCAAACCAGTTAGCCACCAAAGCTATATGTGGAAAACTTTATAAACGGAGGGAAGAGAAACTAGCATAACATAGTATATATATCGATAGAACATTTAAAAGCAAAATGGTCATCTCCTCTATAGCGGGGGCAAATGTAGGTGAGTACATATTGAGACCTAAAAAAACTAATGACAACCTGTAAAGAGCCCTATTTTTGGATTGGATAAACTGGTTATAGAAGACCTTGTCGCCCTCTGGTGCAGAGCGGCATAACAGCCGGCCCACTCCAGAGCACGCAGCCAACATCAAGATAGGGTCGCCATGTAGCATTATAATAAAATTAGGCAGGACATCCTAATTCACTAAGTGCGCTAACCCTTAGTGATCTAATTTGCAAAACAATATATCCTAAAGCTACTATTATAGAGAAGAGGGAAGGGACCAATATGCAATGTCCATTATATTTACTGATCCGGTGAGGGAATCCCATTCGCTCATTTAGTAGACCATTCGGGGGTAGGAGCTCCAGGCCTTTTAGGGGAGGTGATAGGGAGTTGTTTCCGAATCTCATCTGGAAGAGATTCAAATATGCCCAAGGATCTGAGGAAGTCATAACCCTGAGTAGGCGTTTTTATCGAGTGGTGAGAGCCATCTTTTGTGACGTGTAATTGGAATGGAAAACCCCATTTGTACTTGATAGAGTTATCTCGAAGGACCTTGGTGATAGCGGTAAGATCCTTGCGTTTTCGAAGTGTGGAGAGGGCTAAGTCCTGGAAGATCTGCAGCTGGGCTCCAGAGTAGAGAATTGTTTGACGTTCCCGGGCCGCTATCATAAATTTCTCTTTCGTTTTGTAATAATGGAACCGCAGGATGACATCTCTTGGGGGTTGGGTAGGTGGAGGACGTGGGCGTAGGGCTCGATGTGCTCTATCGAGAAGGAGGAAATCTTTAGAGACCTCGGGTATCGTGGTCTACAGTAGGCCCTCCAGAAAAGTCGGGAGACCCTCCATAGAAATGCTCTCCGGTATATTGCGGATCCGGACATTATTCCGGCGATTCCGATTGTCCATATCCTCCAGATAGTCCTCCTGTTGGGCCATATCCGCTCGAATCTCCGATAGCTCCTGTTCGACCACTACTTGATATTGGCAGACATCATCCACTTTACGTTCCAGGGAATCTGTGCGAGAGCCAAGATCAGCGAGTTCAGTTCTGAATTCAGCTAGGACTGATCTCATTTCCGTTTGAATGGTCTTGGTGACGATTGCAATTACATCTTGGGTCGTGAGACCAGGCTTCGGATAAGGAACATCTTCGGCATCTGACATGGGATCTACGGTGGGGGAGCCACGAGATGTAACTCCTGCTTTTTCCCATGCCCGGAAAATACTAGGCTTAGCTTGAGCAGGGGTTTTGCGGTTCTTCTGTGACATAGTGGAGTGAGAAGGATAAACGGGTGACCACTGATAATATCGGCTTAGCGGAGCTGATGTCACAATTGCGAGATGGGTCGGAGTCGACTCCCAGAGACTTTATAGGTATTATTAACAATGAGTCCCTTATCACAACCTGGTCGCAGAATGATTTAACATAGAGCAGGCATTACATGATCCTCACATCGTAATGGGCGAGATAAGTAGTAATCAAGTGTGGGACAAAGCCAGTATTGCAGAATAAGGTAGGTAGCCCCCGCTCGTGTCGATCATGGCAGCCAGGTGATGGGGGGGGGAGCACACTAGCACAGTCACGAACCAGCCAGTGACCGGTCGCAGTGCAGCAGGACTGGAGGAAATGATGCGTGTATTATCTGGTTGCTGGCACGGTGTGGGAGGGTGCCAATCTAGTCGTTTGAGCCCTGGGGGGGGGGGAAGGGTGAACCGAGTCACCGCTCTGTGTAGCCTGGATGAGCTCTGTGGCTTATGTGGTCATTGAGCCCGAAGGCATGTGGGCACTTATGTTGTCTGACAGCAGGCAGCGAGGGTCACAATGGTGTCTGTATCCAGGAAGCCCCCGTGATCACTGCAGGGCAGAAGGTAAATAGCGGCCGGCAGCAGGTGCAGCGACCGGGGCTCGAAGATACCGGGCTCAGCGACAGGAGGATCCGGCTGCCTCAGTGGCAAGGGGACTAGCAGTCAAGGGGAGGGAGTCAGCATCTCACCCAACCGAAGTCCCGTCGTCTCCCGAGCACCACCACTGGAAGCGAGATGATTGCCACTTCGTCCCCGCCCTGGTGGGCCGCTTCTCCCGCTCTGTGTCCCGCGCTCCGGGGTTCTAGCGCAGCAGGCAGGGGGCTATAGGAGGTATCAGATTGGCCACCAGTCGCCCCTCAGGGATCCAAAAGAGCTCCGTGGGGTCAGCTGCACGGCGCCGGACTTCCCGCACGGCCACGGCCCCAACTCCAGGTCCCGGCTTCACGTCGAGGGGAAGGCCGCAATCTGCCGGAGGGCTGATAAGCGCTCCCCGATTCCGTGGGACCCCCTCAGCAATTGTAAACGAGGGGGAGAGATGTGAGGACCCTTTTAGTGAAGCTCCCGTCTCCGGGAGTATTATAAGTGTGGCTGTGCAGAGAGGCAAGATGGCCGCCGCCGGGGGTTACTCACGGCCTGTGGAGATGATGCGGAGTCCTCCACTCCTAGTCGCCAGCCCAGTCGCCAGCCAGCATGGCGGTTCGAGGCAGTGGGTCTCAGGCAGTGGTCCGGTCAGTGCGGGAGGGGTGGGGGCGGGGATATCCGGCACCCGCTCGTAGCTTCGTCCTCGGTCTCGGAGTTGGTTCAAAAATCGAGGGTCCGGCTTCACATGCGGGGGAGGGCCGCAATCCGCAAAGACAGCCGGAGCTGTCTTCCGACTCCGCAGCTCGCACCCCCAGAGCAGGAACACAAGGAGAGGGGCTGAGGGGCACAAACAGGTAGATTCAGCGCACAGAACGGGGATTTATAGGGCTTTCTGCAAACTTGCAGGCTGGAGCCCATGTAAAGTGCAGCTTCCTCTATTGCCAGCCAGGCCACGCCCACCACATTCTGTATTTTATATGTATTCTATATTCAAATTCATGTTCATAAATGTGCTTTTAATAAGGGCAAAAATATGAATGAAGTGATGAGCCCGCAAGGATAATAAGTAATACCTCCCCCTTGTGTATATGTTTGAACAGTAGGAAACATTGCTGTACAGTGGAACGCAAGCCGTCTATGCGTTCCACAATGCAATGTAAAGAGACCTCTATCACGGAGACCCGCAGCGCTACATGCGGCGCTTCCGGTAAGAGGATTGAACAGGAACAGGAAGCAGCATGCGTTCCACGGACAGTGGAATGCACGCGCTCGGGAACAGGAGGTAGCGTGCGTTCCACTGACCATGGAACGCACATACTCGAGGAAAATATAAACAACGAATACCTCCTTAAAAAAATGAAGTTACAATCAAAGGGGCATTGCTTATAAAGCTATTGTAAACAGGATATAAACCCGGAAGTATATTAAAGTAATTTTTAGGTTGTCTTTTACCTGTAAGGATCCCTCCAATCAGGACACACAGTGGGGTTTATAAAGACCTCACCACACACACACACACCACACACCTTGACAAAGGCCCTTATAGGGCAGAAACGCGTTGGTGACTGATTGGAGGTACCTGCAGAAGCCAGAGGGAACACGCCGATTGTTGCTACATACCCCGGGGAGCAATATTGCAAGCGTTTTTGGGTGGGCCACTGTGACACCCTATAAACTCTGGTACGTGGGTCCACTAATCTGTGGTGGATTACAGTTTTTTATTCTTTGTGAATTTGCACTTTGTGGTTAAGACGCCCATTGTTTTATGTTGCACTTTAAAAATAAATCAATTTTGCACTTTACAACAAGCAGTACTTCACTATATATTGCTATTTCCTCCTATTTCCGGACACACTGTATCTGAACGGAGAGGTGAAGGATTGGGAGAAAAGAATTGCTATTGAAGTCTGCAGGAATAAAGGGAGTGATATTACAAGCGTATTTGGGTGGGCACTATTGACACCCCACTAATTCTTGTATGTAGGTCTGCCATATTAAGGTGGATTCAAGTTTTTCTGCTCTACACCATACCATATATATGATCAAAATTTTTGTGAACCCATTTGAGCCCTACGGTACTTCACTATATACAATTCTCTCTTTTTTTCTTTGGGGACATCGTTTAAACTTGGAACGTGGAAGTACTGCTGAAAAATCACCTGTAGATGTAAACTCTCCTTTTTGAATAAAGAACATTACCCGTAGTGACCCAGGGAGCGCACCTCAGCAAAACTGTAGAACTGAAATTGAACCTTTTTGGGAAATTGGTGAAGATCTCGGCTGGTGGATTGCAGCACCTTTGAATTGAAGTGCCATCTGTACACTTTTCTGTTTACGGTTATTATTGTTTGGTCACAAGTATAAGATTGGCAGCATCATGCTGGGTTATAGGGGACAAAGAAATTTACTTGTAAATTCAGTATTTACGTTAAACACAGTAGATGAAATTTCCACAAATAAAGAGAAAGAAAAATTAGATTTGAAAGATATAGAGAGCAATATGAAAAAACTGGAGTACATTCTTCTTAAAGAGAGCAGGGTATGGTGGGAGACTACGACCCTAGAAAGATATAATACAGAGAAACTTATACCAAGAGGTCTAAGAATAGATAAAAGACCCTCTTCAGATCAGGACAGTAGGGAATTTTATGATCAATGGGACACAATTTTAGAAGAGTGTTCATCTGCACTGATTAATTAAATAATAAATTAAAGGAAAAAGAATTTAGCTCAATTAGAGACCCAGATAGAACAATATACAGAGTTACTAACACCGTACAGGGACTTGGATGAGTATATCCGAATAGAAGGGGAAATGGAAAGAAGGATAGTTAGAAAATAAAAAGAGACTATACTAAGAAAAAAAAGGAAGTTCATTAGGGATAAATACGATTAAAAAAAGTGAAAATAACAAAAAAGATGAAGGAACACGTGAATCAGTTGAAGTGGTAAGAGAATATAGAGAGGAAACACCCTGTAATTGTGAATACAACCCTACTCCAGAAAGATCCACTAAACTAAGGTTTGAAAGTAAGACACACTATAATAGAAATCTAACCCCTGAGAGATTTGTGACTCCTCAATATAGAAGAAGAACTAATAATCCAGGCACCAATAGAAGAAGAAACTACCCGATGAACAGAGATTTTAACAGAGAAGATAGAACATGATACAACACAGAAAAACAATACAGGCGAGATCAACCTGATCGGAGGAGATTCTAAATAAAAGATGAATGGAGAGGCAGTCAGGAAAGACTGTATACCTCACCCCCGAGAATGGAGAATAGATACCAACCCCTCAACAGGAATTATTTTTTAGGTGGGAACAGGAGGAAGCAAAGAAGGTTTTAGTTTTTAAACGTACCACTAAGAAAAGGGGAAAAAGAGGGAATGGCCTGACCAAAAATAAAGATACAAATGACAAAATTCCGGCTCCAGAAAAAATTGCCATTTTTAATCTGAGTAAACATCAACTTTCCAAAGATGAGAAGGATGTTCTTGAAAAAGGCCTTAAGTTTGCTCCTGACAATAAACTCAATAAATTCCAAACTTATTTGGACATACAAAAATTTGTCAGGAAAGTTTCCCTAAAGAAATACTTCTTAACACAAAAAGGGGAAACTACATCGGCACGAGACCCCTTTAGGCCTAAATCCACGTTCAATCCCACATTTATTCGTGGTTGTTTTATAGAAAGCTTTAATAAAGCTGTGACAATCGATTTGGAAGATACTAACTTTAAGATGAAAGTTCAACACAACATAACAAAATCTCAAAAATCAGCTATAGAAAGTTTAAGTGAAAATACCAATATTGTGATTAAACCAGCAGATAAGGGGGGGGGCATAGTCATCATGGATGTGGAGAAATATGATGAAGAAATAAAAAAACAGCAGGTTTGCAAAGAGACCTACATGACACTAAGAGGGAATCCTAGGGAAAGAATAGAAAAGAATTTGGTGCATCTATTGTCGAAATATAAAGAACAAAAAGCCATTACTGATAAAGAGGAACAATATATGAGAATCAAGGATCCCAGCCTTCCAATCTTCTATGTACTTCCTAAAATACATAAGGATGTAAAGAATCCCCCAGGTAGACCTATAGTTGCAGGTACGAATTCAGTAACATCTAATTTATCCTATTTTATTGACCACTACCTGCAACCAGAGGTGACAAAAATTAAGTCGTATATCAAGGACACCGCGGATGTTTTAAATAAATTAAAAACAGTATCTTGGAATGAGAACTCTTTTCTTTGCACTGCGGATGTCCGGAGTTTATATACGATTATAGACCACGAGAAAGGTATCCAGGCAGTGAAATATCATCTTGAGAAAAAACGAAAATATCAGCACTGTAATTCCCTTTTTAGTGGAAAGTATTAATTTTATTTTAAAAAACAATTTCTTCTGGTATAACGGAAAATTTTTCCAGCAAATAAGAGGGACTGCCATGGGAACCCGTTTTGCGCCATCATATGCGAACCTCTTCATGAGCCTATGGGAGGACAGTCACATTTGGGGCAATAACATCTTCCTTCCGCAGATTAAACTCTGGTATAGGTTTATTGACGATATTGTATTTATTTGGGAAGGAGAAAAAGAGTCACGAGATGAATTTTGCAAATCTCTTAATTCTAATGATTTTAATATTGACCTAACCTTTAATATAAGTAAGGTAGAAATTAACTTTTTAGATCTGACAATATATATCAAAGAGGGACATATGCATACGAAATCCTTTTTTAAACCCACAGATACCAATTCTTATATTCCTATAGGAAGCAATCACCATCCTAACTGGATTAAAAACATTCCTAAGAGCCAGTTTAGGCGTATGAGGAAAAACTGCATGGAAATAGAAACATATAAGAAACAGGCAGATGATGTAAAGAATAAATTCCTTGCGAAAGGATACCAGAAAGAATCTATGGACACACATATTGAAGAAATAGCAGGAATAGATAGGGAGGACATTTTGAGACCCAAAACACATAGAGAAGAAGAGGGGGTCATGTTACCTTTTATTACTACTTTCAATAGTCAATATAAAGAGATGGAAAAGATCATTAAAAGACATTGGCACTTGTTGTCTAGGGACCCTGTTTTAAAACCTTTGATAAAGCCACAACCTAAATTTATTTATCGAAGGGCCCCAAATCTTAGGCAGAGAATCGTGAAAAGTGCCATTCCCCCCAAAAAATCCAACAGAATAAAGACGAAGGGTTTTCACAGGTGTGGCTTGTGTAAAATGTGCCAGACCCATACAACACAGGTATCAAAAATTGAACACTATCATTCTGCATCTACAGGAATTAAATATGATATTAAAGAGTTCATCACTTGTAATACAAAAAATTGCATATATTTAATGGAATGTAAGTGCGGCATGCAATACATTGGACGTACTTCTAGATCATTAAAAATAAGATGGGCTGAGCATTTCAGGAATATAGAAAAGGGGCTTGTTACCCATTCTGTATCCAACCACTTTAAGGAAGTCCATAATAGTTAATGTGAGGGTTTAACTAAAGTGATAGGGATTAGAGCTGTGCAAAACCATTGGAGAAGGAACAATGGAGAGGAAATGTTAGCACAAACAGAAATGAAACTTATATATGAAATGGGTACCCTCAACCCAAAAGGGTAAAATATGGACTGTGAATTGAAATGGTTTTTATGACTTTGTTAATTATTCCTATTATATGTATTTTATATTCCAGTCCATATTTATGATTATAATCACATTCTGTATTTTATATGTATTCTATATTCAAATTCATGTTCATAAATGTGCTTTTAATAAGGGCAAAAATATGAAGTGATGAGCCCGCAAGGATAATAAGTAATACCTCCCCCTTGTGTATATGTTTGAACAGTAGGAAACATTGCTGTACAGTGGAACGCAAGCCGTCTATGCGTTCCACAATGCAATGTAAAGAGACCTCTATCACGGAGACCCGCAGCGCTACACGCGGCGCTTCTGGTAAGAGGATTGAACAGGAACAGAAAGCAGCGTGCGTTCCATGGACAGTGGAACGCACGCGCTCGGGAACAGGAGGTAGCGTGCGTTCCACTGACCATGGAACGCACATACTCGAGGAAAATATAAACAACGAATACCTCCTTTAAAAAAATTAAGATACAAACAAAGGGGCATTGCTTATAAAGCTATTGTAAGCAGGATATAAACCCGGAAGTATATTAAAGTAATTTTTAGGTTGTCTTTTACCTGTAAGGATCCCTCCAATCAGGACACACAGTGGGGTTTATAAAGACCTCACCACACACACACACACACACCACACACCTTGACAAAGGCCCTTATAGGGCAGAAACGCGTTGGTGACTGATTGGAGGTACCTGCAGTAGCCAGAGGGAACACGCCAATTGTTGCTACATACCCCGGGGAGCAATATGGCAAGCAGTTTTGGGTGGGCCACTGTGACACCCTATAAACTCTGGTACGTGGGTCCACTAATCTGTGGTGGATTACAGTTTTTTATCTTTGTGAATTTGCACTTTGTGATTAAGACGCCCATTGTTTTATGTTGCACTTTAAAAATAAATCAATTTTGCACTTTACAACAAGCAGTGCTTCACTATATATTGCTATTTCCTCCTATTTCCGGACACACTGTATCTGAACGGAGAGGTGAAGGATTGGGAGAAAAGAATTGCTATTGAAGACTGCAGGAATAAAGGGAGTGATATTACAAGCGTATTTGGGTGGGCACTATTGACACCCCACTAATTCTGGTACGTAGGTCTGCCATATTAAGGTAGATTCAAGTTTTTCTGCTCTACACCATACCATATATATGATCAAAATTTTTGTGAACCCATTTGAGCCCTATGGTACTTAACTATATACAATTATCTCTTTTTTTCTTTGGGGACATCGTTTAAACTTGGAACGTGGAAGTACTGCTGAAAAATCACCTGTAGATGTACACTCTCCTTTTTGAATAAAGAACAGTACCCGTAGTGACCCAGGGAGCGCACCTCAGCAAAACTGTAGAACTGAAATTGAACCTTTTTGGGAAATTGGTGACCATCCCGGCTGGTGGATTGCAGCACCTTTGAATTGAAGCGCCATCTGTACACTTTTCTGTTTATAGATGTGTGGGGAGTGTGCTGAAGGGTAGGGGGCACTGTTGGTTGCACTTCTCAATTATCTATTTTAATTAGTGATGAGCGGGTTCGGTTCCTCGGAATCCGAACCCCCCGAACTTCACCCTTTTTACACGGGTCCGAGGCATACTCGGATTCTCCCGTATGTCTCGGTTAACCCGAGCGCGCCCGAACGTCATCATCCCGCTGTTGGATTCTTGCGAGATTCGGATTCTATATAAGGAGCCGCGCGTCGCCGCCATTTTTCACTCATGCATTGGAAATGATAGTGAGAGGACGTGGCTGGCGTCCTCTCACTTTGGGGTATATTTACTAAAATTCTTATTTTTCCGAATGAGGTTAAAGTTCAATCACGAATGACATAGAAAGTGTAAAATTGCAACTTTTTGAATTTATTACGACTAATTTACTAAGCTGTCGTATTCTGCATTTTCATATTTACCGATGTCGATGTCATTCGTATTTTTTGGCAGTGTTTTACGGGAGTGAATTGTAAAACACTGCCGACTTTAACACAATGAATCTCGGCCAGATCTGTGAGATCCGTGCTGGGCTTCATTGTGCACCTTTCGTAAAAAATAAAACATTGTTAGAATTAAAAAAAAAAATGCGTGGAGTCCCCCCTCCTAAGCAAAACCAGCCTCGGGTTCTTTGAGGCGGTCCTGGTTGAAAAAATATTAGGAAAAAATTGACCGAGGTTTCCCCATATTTAAACAACCAGTACCGGGCTCTGCGCCTGGTCCTGGTTCCAAAAATACCGAAAGTAACCTCACCGCTGACCACAAAGTTCCCACCATTGGTTACAATGTAGCGCATAGGCGCTCCATTGTATCACTGCAGTGTGCTGCCTGACATACACTACAGGAGCACACAGCCAATCAGGAGGGTGCCACGACGTGGCGCTCCCTGATTGGCAGAAGGAACCCTCTTAGACAGAAGTCAGGGGGGGTTCCTGGCAGTCGGGGAAAGGGGTCCCATGTGAAAACATGGGGCCCCTTTCAGTGCGTGGTCGGGTGTCCGTTTTTTTATTTTGCAAAGTACGTGGATTACAAATAGAACAGAAGAGGACCGATCTACACTGGATTATGTGAGTATAATTTTTCCAACAGGTACCCCATGGATTCTACATGGAGAAGAGGACCGACCCTCGTGTGAACAAAGGTAAGTATGTATGTTTGGAGGTGTGGATGTATGAATTAAACTTTAACTTTCAAGGTGTGTGTCTTCTGTTTTTATTGGGGTATTTTTTAGTAGTAGTACTACAGGTACCAGCGGGCCCGGATTTTCACCGCATGCTGGTACTTGTGGTTCTCCAAGTACCAGCTTGCGGGGGAGGCTTGCTGGGACTTGTAGTACTGCTACTAAAAACAATATTCAAATTTTGACAAAAAGGCTATCAGCCCCCCATCCGACAAGGAAAAGCGCACTGTCGGCAAGAGAAGGTTAGAGGTGGGCCGGGAGCGGGATGGGCACCATAGTAGGGTTGAAGGTGAGAACATATGGAGGGAATGCGCCTCAAGTAAAGTCCACGTTCTCTGTGTCGGGGGTGAGTGCCAGAGAACACAAGAAGCCAAATGTGTAGCTCGGTAGTATCGAATGAGGTCTGGTACTCCTAGACCGCCCTCCGAGCGGTGTTGTTGAAGCAGCCGTATTTTAACTCTGGGTTTCTTCCCAGCCCAGATGAAGCTAGATATATCTCGCTGAAGATTCTTCAATATTTTGACTGGGATGTGAATAGGTAGGGTTTGCCATAGGTACAATATCCTTGGCAGCAGGTTCATCTTGACTGCCGCGATGCGGCCAAACCAGGAAATAAATAATTTATTCCATGTGGTGAGATCTGCTTTAAGTGAGGATATCAACCGTGGGAAATTAGCAGCATATAACGATGAATAGGATTTGGTTAGTTAAATGCCTAGATATTTAAGTTTAGCATTTTTCCATTTAAAGGAATAGGAGGAGCGTAAAAGACTGAGATCCCGTGGAGTGATATGTAGGTCTAGAACCTCTGTTTTGTCGGCATTGAGTTTATAGTTTGAGATGGCGCTATATGTGTGGATCTCCTCAAAAAGGTGTTGTAGGGATGTGTGCGGGTCGGTCAGAGTCAAAATGACATCATCTGCATATAGTGCGATTTTATATTCATGGTTGTCCACTAAAATACCTGAGATATTGGAGTTCAATCGGATTTTCGCCGCCAGCGGTTCCATTACTAGGGCAAAAAGTAGGGGGGAAAGTGGGCATCCCTGTCGGGTGCCATTTCTAATAGTGAGTGGCGGGGAGGAAAGGCCATTAACCAGGATAGACGTGGTAGGGTTAACATAAAGCAAGGTGATGGCATTATAAAATGGACCTTGAATTCCTACAGCCCGTAGGGCTTGCTGTATGAAGGCCAGGCTACCCTATCAAAGGCCTTTTCCGCATCAAGAGATACCACCAAAGTTGGGGTGGATTCACCTCTCCGATGGGAGAGGTGAATGAGATCTATAAGCCGCCGAGTATTATCAGCAGCCTGACGATTGGGGATAAAGCCCACTTGGTCTGGGTGGATCAGTGTGGAAAGATGAGGGGCGAGTCGATTAGCCAGGATCTTAGCGAATAGCTTTAAATCTGTGTTTAATAATGAGATAGGCCTATAGTTTTTCATTTCCATAGGATCCCGATCAGGCTTGGCAATAACGATGATATTGGCTCTGGTGGTAGCTGCATCGAGAGAACTCCCCTCCATTAATGAGTTGAATAGTGAATGTAACATAGGAAGAATGGCTTGGGAAATTTTTTTATAATATATGGCAGTATATCCATCAGGACCTGGTGCGGAAGAGCGGCGAAGCTGTCCAATTGTGATAAGGATTTCCTCATGAGTAATGGGATCGTTAAGTATCTTAAGATCCGCTGTAGATAGTTTCGGTAAGTGACAAGAGGTAAGATATTGTTGTATAGTTGATATATGGTGTGGATCGGTAGTGGCCTCGGAGGGGAGGTTATAGAGGGAAGCAAAATAATCCTGGAAGAGGGTAGCCATCACCTTAGGATCACACGTTGTGGATCCGTCAGGACATCTCAAAGCCAATATTCGATTGAGAGTGCGTTTCTCGCGCAGTCGGCGGGCTAATAAAGTATCTGCCTTGTTCGACTTTTCGTAGAACTTTTGGCGGATCCACAAAAGGGACTTGATCGTTTTCTTTGTGAGGATTTGGGACAATTGCCCTTTCAGGGCAAGTATCTTTAGATATAATTTGTGTTTGGGGAACCGCTGATGGCGAAGAGTCAGGGAGGTTAATTCAGCCTCTAGGTCCGCAATCCGTTTAGACTCAATCTTCCTCTGGGTAGACGTAAGGCTAATGAGGAGACCCCGTAATGTCACCTTATGTGCTTCCCATAGTATTGCTGACGATATGTCGAGGGAGACGTTGTCAGCTAGGAAGTGATGAATCGCATCTTCTATTTGAGACACATTAGCGGATTTAAGGAGCAGGGACTCATTAAGGCGCCACTTGCGGGAAGTCGAAGGTTTATGAGAGCAAGTAAAATCAAATAGTATCGCATAATGGTCGGACCAGGTGATCGGAACCACCTAAGCGCCCAAAAGGGTTTGAGTGGAGTCCCTATCTACAAAAACGTAGTCGATACGAGTGTATATATCGTGCTGTGAGGAATAGTATGTGTAGCCCTTAGCGGACGGATTGTGTGCAGTGACGCAGGACTGGAGGAGTCTAGACAGTTTCGTATGGGGAGAGGGCCCAGCGCCTGGGCGGGATCTGTCAACATGGGGATCCATTGTAGCATTACAGTCACCGGCCACAATAACCCAGGGATTTGAGAATTTAGAAAGGTGGTCAGAGAGCATTTTAAAGAAAGAACCCTGCTGCATGTTTGGAGCATAAACCGATGCCAAAGTAATGAGTTTGATTAAGGGAGCCGGAGAGAATCACAAATCTGCCATGGTCATCGAGAACTGTGTCCTGGACAACCAGGGGCAGGTCACGATGGACCAGGATAGCAGTGCCTCTGCGTTTAGCTGACATCGTGGAATAAAATGCATGAGGGTAGCGTTTGGAGCTTATTGAGGGGTGAGGGGCCTTAAAATGGGTCTCCTGCAAGAATATGATATCCGCTTTTTGTCTGGCAAAAAACTGAAACGCCATGGAGCGCTTGGTCGGGGAATTAAGGCCATTGACGTTAATGGATAAGACTTTTAAAGTCATGGGGGTTGAAAGACAACATAGCTCAATAGAAAAGATAGCCCTTGACTAGGTCGACCATGGAGCATTAAAGAGGGAAAGGAGAGACAATAGAGGATAAGGATTAAGGGATAGACCCTTTCCTAGAAACGGGTTGGGTCTAAGAATGAAGGGGCGGACGCCAAGCGGGCAGCCCCTTCGGAGCGTGGGGACGCGCCATGAATAACACATAACAAGGAAGATGAGGAACATATAAAAGAGTGAAAGAAAAAGGAAGAGGTACATTCTGCGAGCCAGGTTAAGGGGAGCGGGAAAATCAGATCAGGGAGTAAAGAGGGGTAAGAAGAGAAAGAAAGACATCGCTGTCAGTATTTATGTTAACAATAACAATAACAGTATCTTCCTATGTAAATTTAACCAAGGCATCTTAAACATAACATCAATGTAGCATATAACATTGCCCTGATGAATCAATGGTGGTATATAACAACAATAGTAGCCACAATCGTCACGTCCAGAGTCGGTGCCCGAGTGGCCCCCCAGGATTAAGCGGCAGATTAGCCTTACCAGTTCAAGGCTCGAGACCAACACTGGAAAGAGGGCCCACCCAGAACCGACATGCAGGAGGCACAGACTGCGCGCAAACCAGTTAGCCACCAAAGCTATATGTGGAAAACTTTATAAACGGAGGGAAGAGAAACTAGCATAACATAGTATATATATCGATAGAACATTTAAAAGCAAAATGGTCATCTCCTCTATAGCGGGGGCAAATGTAGGTGAGTACATATTGAGACCTAAAAAAACTAATGACAACCTGTAAAGAGCCCTATTTTTGGATTGGATAAACTGGTTTTAGAAGACCTTGTCGCCCTCTGGTGCAGAGCGGCATAACAGCCGGCCCACTCCAGAGCACGCAGCCAACATCAAGATAGGGTCGCCATGTAGCATTATAATAAAATTAGGCAGGACATCCTAATTCACTAAGTGCGCTAACCCTTAGTGATCTAATTTGCAAAACAATATATCCTAAAGCTACTATTATAGAGAAGAGGGAAGGGACCAATATGCAATGTCCATTATATTTACTGATCCGGTGAGGGAATCCCATTCGCTCATTTAGTAGACCATTCGGGGGTAGGAGCTCCAGGCCTTTTAGGGGAGGTGATAGGGAGTTGTTTCCGAATCTCATCTGGAAGAGATTCAAATATGCCCAAGGATCTGAGGAAGTCATAACCCTGAGTAGGCGTTTTTATCGAGTGGTGAGAGCCATCTTTTGTGACGTGTAATTGGAATGGAAAACCCCATTTGTACTTGATAGAGTTATCTCGAAGGACCTTGGTGATAGCGGTAAGATCCTTGCGTTTTCGAAGTGTGGAGAGGGCTAAGTCCTGGAAGATCTGCAGCTGGGCTCCAGAGTAGAGAATTGTTTGACGTTCCCGGGCCGCTATCATAAATTTCTCTTTCGTTTTGTAATAATGGAACCGCAGGATGACATCTCTTGGGGGTTGGGTAGGTGGAGGACATGGGCGTAGGGCTCGATGTGCTCTATCGAGAAGGAGGAAATCTTTAGAGACCTCGGGTATCGTGGTCTACAGTAGGCCCTCCAGAAAAGTCGGGAGACCCTCCATAGAAATGCTCTCCGGTATATTGCGGATCCGGACATTATTCCGGCGATTCCGATTGTCCATATCCTCCAGATAGTCCTCCTGTTGGGCCATATCCGCTCGAATCTCCGATAGCTCCTGTTCGACCACTACTTGATATTGGCAGACATCATCCACTTTACGTTCCAGGGAATCTGTGCGAGAGCCAAGATCAGCGAGTTCAGTTCTGAATTCAGCTAGGACTGATCTCATTTCCGTTTGAATGGTCTTGGTGACGATTGCAATTACATCTTGGGTCGTGAGACCAGGCTTCGGATAAGGAACATCTTCGGCATCTGACATGGGATCTACGGTGGGGGAGCCACGAGATGTAACTCCTGCTTTTTCCCATGCCCGGAAAATACTAGGCTTAGCTTGAGCAGGGGTTTTGCGGTTCTTCTGTGACATAGTGGAGTGAGAAGGATAAACGGGTGACCACTGATAATATCGGCTTAGCGGAGCTGATGTCACAATTGCGAGATGGGTCGGAGTCGACTCCCAGAGACTTTATAGGTATTATTAACAATGAGTCCCTTATCACAACCTGGTCGCAGAATGATTTAACATAGAGCAGGCATTACATGATCCTCACATCGTAATGGGCGAGATAAGTAGTAATCAAGTGTGGGACAAAGCCAGTATTGCAGAATAAGGTAGGTAGCCCCCGCTCGTGTCGATCATGGCAGCCAGGTGATGGGGGGGGGAGCACACTAGCACGGTCACGAACCAGCCAGTGACCGGTCGCAGTGCAGCAGGACTGGAGGAAATGATGCGTGTATTATCTGGTTGCTGGCACGGTGTGGGAGGGTGCCAATCTAGTCGTTTGAGCCCTGGGGGGGGGGGGGGAAGGGTGAACCGAGTCACCGCTCTGTGTAGCCTGGATGAGCTCTGTGGCTTATGTGGTCATTGAGCCCGAAGGCATGTGGGCACTTATGTTGTCTGACAGCAGGCAGCGAGGGTCACAATGGTGTCTGTATCCAGGAAGCCCCCGTGATCACTGCAGGGCAGAAGGTAAATAGCGGCCGGCAGCAGGTGCAGCGACCGGGGCTCGAAGATACCGGGCTCAGCGACAGGAGGATCCGGCTGCCTCAGTGGCAAGGGGACTAGCAGTCAAGGGGAGGGGGTCAGCATCTCACCCAACCGAAGTCCCGTCGTCTCCCGAGCACCACCACTGGAAGCGAGATGATTGCCACTTCGTCCCCGCCCTGGTGGGCCGCTTCTCCCGCTCTGTGTCCCGCGCTCCGGGGTTCTAGCGCAGCAGGCAGGGGGCTATAGGAGGTATCAGATTGGCCACCAGTCGCCCCTCAGGGATCCAAAAGAGCTCCGTGGGGTCAGCTGCACGGCGCCGGACTTCCCGCACGGCCACGGCCCCAACTCCAGGTCCCGGCTTCACGTCGAGGGGAAGGCCGCAATCTGCCGGAGGGCTGATAAGCGCTCCCCGATTCCGTGGGACCCCCTCAGCAATTGTAAACGAGGGGGAGAGATGTGAGGACCCTTTTAGTGAAGCTCCCGTCTCCGGGAGTATTATCAGTGTGGCTGTGCAGGGAGGCAAGATGGCCGCCGCCGGGGGTTACTCACGGCCTGTGGAGATGATGCGGAGTCCTCCACTCCTAGTCGCCAGCCCAGTCGCCAGCCAGCATGGCGGATCGAGGCAGTGGGTCTCAGGCAGTGGTCCGGTCAGTGCGGGAGGGGTGGGGGCGGGGATATCCGGCACCCGCTCGTAGCTTCGTCCTCGGTCTCGGAGTTGGTTCAAAAATCGAGGGTCCGGCTTCACATGCGGGGGAGGGCCGCAATCCGCAAAGACAGCCGGAGCTGTCTTCCGACTCCGCAGCTCGCACCCCCAGAGCAGGAACACAAGGAGAGGGGCTGAGGGGGACAAACAGGTAGATTCAGCGCACAGAACGGGGATTTATAGGGCTTTCTGCAAACTTGCAGGCTGGAGCCCATGTAAAGTGCAGCTTCCTCTATTGCCAGCCAGGCCACGCCCACCACATTCTGTATTTTATATGTATTCTATATTCAAATTCATGTTCATAAATGTGCTTTTAATAAGGGCAAAAATATGAATGAAGTGATGAGCCCGCAAGGATAATAAGTAATACCTCCCCCTTGTGTATATGTTTGAACAGTAGGAAACATTGCTGTACAGTGGAACGCAAGCCGTCTATGCGTTCCACAATGCAATGTAAAGAGACCTCTATCACGGAGACCCGCAGCGCTACACGCGGCGCTTCCGGTAAGAGGATTGAACAGGAACAGGAAGCAGCATGCGTTCCACGGACAGTGGAATGCACGCGCTCGGGAACAGGAGGTAGCGTGCGTTCCACTGACCATGGAACGCACATACTCGAGGAAAATATAAACAACGAATACCTCCTTAAAAAAATGAAGTTACAATCAAAGGGGCATTGCTTATAAAGCTATTGTAAACAGGATATAAACCCGGAAGTATATTAAAGTAATTTTTAGGTTGTCTTTTACCTGTAAGGATCCCTCCAATCAGGACACACAGTGGGGTTTATAAAGACCTCACCACACACACACCCACCACACACCTTGACAAAGGCCCTTATAGGGCAGAAACGCGTTGGTGACTGATTGGAGGTACCTGCAGAAGCCAGAGGGAACACGCCGATTGTTGCTACATACCCCGGGGAGCAATATTGCAAGCGTTTTTGGGTGGGCCACTGTGACACCCTATAAACTCTGGTACGTGGGTCCACTAATCTGTGGTGGATTACAGTTTTTTATCTTTGTGAATTTGCACTTTGTGGTTAAGACGCCCATTGTTTTATGTTGCACTTTAAAAATAAATCAATTTTGCACTTTACAACAAGCAGTACTTCACTATATATTGCTATTTCCTCCTATTTCCGGACACACTGTATCTGAACGGAGAGGTGAAGGATTGGGAGAAAAGAATTGCTATTGAAGTCTGCAGGAATAAAGGGAGTGATATTACAAGCGTATTTGGGTGGGCACTATTGACACCCCACTAATTCTTGTATGTAGGTCTGCCATATTAAGGTGGATTCAAGTTTTTCTGCTCTACACCATACCATATATATGATCAAAATTTTTGTGAACCCATTTGAGCCCTACGGTACTTCACTATATACAATTCTCTCTTTTTTTCTTTGGGGACATCGTTTAAACTTGGAACGTGGAAGTACTGCTGAAAAATCACCTGTAGATGTAAACTCTCCTTTTTGAATAAAGAACATTACCCGTAGTGACCCAGGGAGCGCACCTCAGCAAAACTGTAGAACTGAAATTGAACCTTTTTGGGAAATTGGTGAAGATCTCGGCTGGTGGATTGCAGCACCTTTGAATTGAAGTGCCATCTGTACACTTTTCTGTTTACGGTTATTATTGTTTGGTCACAAGTATAAGATTGGCAGCATCATGCTGGGTTATAGGGGACAAAGAAATTTACTTGTAAATTCAGTATTTACGTTAAACACAGTAGATGAAATTTCCACAAATAAAGAGAAAGAAAAATTAGATTTGAAAGATATAGAGAGCAATATGAAAAAACTGGAGTACATTCTTCTTAAAGAGAGCAGGGTATGGTGGGAGACTACGACCCTAGAAAGATATAATACAGAGAAACTTATACCAAGAGGTCTAAGAATAGATAAAAGACCCTCTTCAGATCAGGACAGTAGGGAATTTTATGATCAATGGGACACAATTTTAGAAGAGTGTTCATCTGCACTGATTAATTAAATAATAAATTAAAGGAAAAAGAATTTAGCTCAATTAGAGACCCAGATAGAACAATATACAGAGTTACTAACACCGTACAGGGACTTGGATGAGTATATCCGAATAGAAGGGGAAATGGAAAGAAGGATAGTTAGAAAATAAAAAGAGACTATACTAAGAAAAAAAAGGAAGTTCATTAGGGATAAATACGATTTAAAAAAGTGAAAATAACAAAAAAGATGAAGGAACACGTGAATCAGTTGAAGTGGTAAGAGAATATAGAGAGGAAACACCCTGTAATTGTGAATACAACCCTACTCCAGAAAGATCCACTAAACTAAGGTTTGAAAGTAAGACACACTATAATAGAAATCTAACCCCTGAGAGATTTGTGACTCCTCAATATAGAAGAAGAACTAATAATCCAGGCACCAATAGAAGAAGAAACTACCCGATGAACAGAGATTTTAACAGAGAAGATAGAACATGATACAACACAGAAAAACAATACAGGCGAGATCAACCTGATCGGAGGAGATTCTAAATAAAAGATGAATGGAGAGGCAGTCAGGAAAGACTGTATACCTCACCCCCGAGAATGGAGAATAGATACCAACCCCTCAACAGGAATTATTTTTTAGGTGGGAACAGGAGGAAGCAAAGAAGGTTTTAGTTTTTAAACGTACCACTAAGAAAAGGGGAAAAAGAGGGAATGGCCTGACCAAAAATAAAGATACAAATGACAAAATTCCGACTCCAGAAAAAATTGCCATTTTTAATCTGAGTAAACATCAACTTTCCAAAGATGAGAAGGATGTTCTTGAAAAAGGTCTTAAGTTTGCTCCTGACAATAAACTCAATAAATTCCAAACTTATTTGGACATACAAAAATTTGTCAGGAAAGTTTCCCTAAAGAAATACTTCTTAACACAAAAAGGGGAAACTACATCGGCACGAGACCCCTTTAGGCCTAAATCCACGTTCAATCCCACATTTATTCGTGGTTGTTTTATAGAAAGCTTTAATAAAGCTGTGACAATCGATTTGGAAGATACTAACTTTAAGATGAAAGTTCAACACAACATAACAAAATCTCAAAAATCAGCTATAGAAAGTTTAAGTGAAAATACCAATATTGTGATTAAACCAGCAGATAAGGGGGGGGGCATAGTCATCATGGATGTGGAGAAATATGATGAAGAAATAAAAAAACAGCAGGATTGCAAAGAGACCTACATGACACTAAGAGGGAATCCTAGTGAAAGAATAGAAAAGAATTTGGCGCATCTATTGTCGAAATATAAAGAACAAAAAGCAATTACTGATAAAGAGGAACAATATATGAGAATCAAGGATCCCAGCCTTCCAATCTTCTATGTACTTCCTAAAATACATAAGGATGTAAAGAATCCCCCAGGTAGACCTATAGTTGCAGGTACGAATTCAGTAACATCTAATTTATCCTATTTTATTGACCACTACCTGCAACCAGAGGTGACAAAAATTAAGTCGTATATCAAGGACACCGCGGATGTTTTAAATAAATTAAAAACAGTATCTTGGAATGAGAACTCTTTTCTTTGCACTGCGGATGTCCGGAGTTTATATACGATTATAGACCACGAGAAAGGTATCCAGGCAGTGAAATATCATCTTGAGAAAAAACGAAAATATCGGCACTGTAATTCCCTTTTTAGTGGAAAGTATTAATTTTATTTTAAAAAACAATTTCTTCTGGTATAACGGAAAATTTTTCCAGCAAATAAGAGGGACTGCCATGGGAACCCGTTTTGCGCCATCATATGCGAACCTCTTCATGAGCCTATGGGAGGACAGTCACATTTGGGGCAATAACATCTTCCTTCCGCAGATTAAACTTTGGTATAGGTTTATTGACGATATTGTATTTATTTGGGAAGGAGAAAAAGAGTCACTAGATGAATTTTGCAAATCTCTTAATTCTAATGATTTTAATATTGACCTAACCTTTAATATAAGTAAGGTAGAAATTAACTTTTTAGATCTGACAATATATATCAAAGAGGGACATATGCATACGAAATCCTTTTTTAAACCCACAGATACCAATTCTTATATTCCTATAGGAAGCAATCACCATCCTAACTGGATTAAAAACATTCCTAAGAGCCAGTTTAGGCGTATGAGGAAAAACTGCATGGAAATAGAAACATATAAGAAACAGGCAGATGATGTAAAGAATAAATTCCTTGCGAAAGGATACCAGAAAGAATCTATGGACACACATATTGAAGAAATAGCAGGAATAGATAGGGAGGACATTTTGAGACCCAAAACACATAGAGAAGAAGAGGGGGTCATGTTACCTTTTATTACTACTTTCAATAGTCAATATAAAGAGATGGAAAAGATCATTAAAAGACATTGGCACTTGTTGTCTAGGGACCCTGTTTTAAAACCTTTGATAAAGCCACAACCTAAATTTATTTATCGAAGGGCCCCAAATCTTAGGCAGAGAATCGTGAAAAGTGCCATTCCCCCCAAAAAATCCAACAGAATAAAGACGAAGGGTTTTCACAGGTGTGGCTTGTGTAAAATGTGCCAGACCCATACAACACAGGTATCAAAAATTGAACACTATCATTCTGCATCTACAGGAATTAAATATGATATTAAAGAGTTCATCACTTGTAATACAAAAAATTGCATATATTTAATGGAATGTAAGTGCGGCATGCAATACATTGGACGTACTTCTAGATCATTAAAAATAAGATGGGCTGAGCATTTCAGGAATATAGAAAAGGGGCTTGTTACCCATTCTGTATCCAACCACTTTAAGGAAGTCCATAATAGTTAATGTGAGGGTTTAACTAAAGTGATAGGGATTAGAGCTGTGCAAAACCATTGGAGAAGGAACAATGGAGAGGAAATGTTAGCACAAACAGAAATGAAACTTATATATGAAATGGGTACCCTCAACCCAAAAGGGTAAAATATGGACTTTGAATTGAAATGGTTTTTATGACTTTGTTAATTATTCCTTTTATATGTATTTTATATTCCAGTCCATATTTATGATTATAATCACATTCTGTATTTTATATGTATTCTATATTCAAATTCATGTTCATAAATGTGCTTTTAATAAGGGCAAAAATATGAAGTGATGAGCCCGCAAGGATAATAAGTAATACCTCCCCCTTGTGTATATGTTTGAACAGTAGGAAACATTGCTGTACAGTGGAACGCAAGCCGTCTATGCGTTCCACAATGCAATGTAAAGAGACCTCTATCACGGAGACCCGCAGCGCTACACGCGGCGCTTCTGGTAAGAGGATTGAACAGGAACAGAAAGCAGCGTGCGTTCCATGGACAGTGGAACGCACGCGCTCGGGAACAGGAGGTAGCGTGCGTTCCACTGACCATGGAACGCACATACTCGAGGAAAATATAAACAACGAATACCTCCTTTAAAAAAATTAAGATACAAACAAAGGGGCATTGCTTATAAAGCTATTGTAAGCAGGATATAAACCCGGAAGTATATTAAAGTAATTTTTAGGTTGTCTTTTACCTGTAAGGATCCCTCCAATCAGGACACACAGTGGGGTTTATAAAGACCTCACCACACACACACACACACCACACACCTTGACAAAGGCCCTTATAGGGCAGAAACGCGTTGGTGACTGATTGGAGGTACCTGCAGAAGCCAGAGGGAACACGCCAATTGTTGCTACATACCCCGGGGAGCAATATGGCAAGCAGTTTTGGGTGGGCCACTGTGACACCCTATAAACTCTGGTACGTGGGTCCACTAATCTGTGGTGGATTACAGTTTTTTATCTTTGTGAATTTGCACTTTGTGATTAAGACGCCCATTGTTTTATGTTGCACTTTAAAAATAAATCAATTTTGCACTTTACAACAAGCAGTGCTTCACTATATATTGCTATTTCCTCCTATTTACGGACACACTGTATCTGAACGGAGAGGTGAAGGATTGGGAGAAAAGATTTGCTATTGAAGACTGCAGGAATAAAGGGAGTGATATTACAAGCGTATTTGGGTGGGCACTATTGACACCCCACTAATTCTGGTACGTAGGTCTGCCATATTAAGGTAGATTCAAGTTTTTCTGCTCTACACCATACCATATATATGATCAAAATTTTTGTGAACCCATTTGAGCCCTATGGTACTTAACTATATACAATTATCTCTTTTTTTCTTTGGGGACATCGTTTAAACTTGGAACGTGGAAGTACTGCTGAAAAATCACCTGTAGATGTACACTCTCCTTTTTGAATAAAGAACAGTACCCGTAGTGACCCAGGGAGCGCACCTCAGCAAAACTGTAGAACTGAAATTGAACCTTTTTGGGAAATTGGTGACCATCCCGGCTGGTGGATTGCAGCACCTTTGAATTGAAGCGCCATCTGTACACTTTTCTGTTTATAAATGTGTGGGGAGTGTGCTGAAGGGTAGGGGGCACTGTTGGTTGCACTTCTCAATTATCTATTTTAATTAGTGATGAGCGGGTTCGGTTCCTCGGAATCCGAACCCCCCGAACTTCACCCTTTTTACACGGGTCCGAGGCATACTCGGATTCTCCCGTATGTCTCGGTTAACCCGAGCGCGCCCGAACGTCATCATCCCGCTGTTGGATTCTTGCGAGATTCGGATTCTATATAAGGAGCCGCGCGTCGCCGCCATTTTTCACTCATGCATTGGAAATGATAGTGAGAGGACGTGGCTGGCGTCCTCTCACTTTGGGGTATATTTACTAAAATTCTTATTTTTCCGAATGAGGTTAAAGTTCAATCACGAATGACATAGAAAGTGTAAAATTGCAACTTTTTGAATTTATTACGACTAATTTACTAAGCTGTCGTATTCTGCATTTTCATATTTACCGATGTCGATGTCATTCGTATTTTTTGGCAGTGTTTTACGGGAGTGAATTGTAAAACACTGCCGACTTTAACACAATGAATCTCGGCCAGATCTGTGAGATCCGTGCTGGGCTTCATTGTGCACCTTTCGTAAAAAATAAAACATTGTTAGAATTTAAAAAAAAAATGCGTGGAGTCCCCCCTCCTAAGCAAAACCAGCCTCGGGTTCTTTGAGGCGGTCCTGGTTGAAAAAATATTAGGAAAAAATTGACCGAGGTTCCCCCATATTTAAACAACCAGTACCGGGCTCTGCGCCTGGTCCTGGTTCCAAAAATACCGAAAGTAACCTCACCGCTGACCACAAAGTTCCCACCATTGGTTACAATGTAGCGCATAGGCGCTCCATTGTATCACTGCAGTGTGCTGCCTGACATACACTACAGGAGCACACAGCCAATCAGGAGGGTGCCACGACGTGGCGCTCCCTGATTGGCAGAAGGAACCCTCTTAGACAGAAGTCAGGGGGGGTTCCTGGCAGTCGGGGAAAGGGGTCCCATGTGAAAACATGGGGCCCCTTTCAGTGCGTGGTCGGGTGTCCGTTTTTTTATTTTGCAAAGTACGTGGATTACAAATAGAACAGAAGAGGACCGATCTACACTGGATTATGTGAGTATAATTTTTCCAACAGGTACCCCATGGATTCTACATGGAGAAGAGGACCGACCCTCGTGTGAACAAAGGTAAGTATGTATGTTTGGAGGTGTGGATGTATGAATTAAACTTTAACTTTCAAGGTGTGTGTCTTCTGTTTTTATTGGGGTATTTTTTAGTAGTAGTACTACAGGTACCAGCGGGCCCGGATTTTCACCGCATGCTGGTACTTGTGGTTCTCCAAGTACCAGCTTGCGGGGGAGGCTTGCTGGGACTTGTAGTACTGCTACTAAAAACAATATTCAAATTTTGACAAAAAGGCTATCAGCCCCCCATCCGACAAGGAAAAGCGCACTGTCGGCAAGAGAAGGTTAGAGGTGGGCCGGGAGCGGGATGGGCACCATAGTAGGGTTGAAGGTGAGAACATATGGAGGGAATGCGCCTCAAGTAAAGTCCACGTTCTCTGTGTCGGGGGTGAGTGCCAGAGAACACAAGAAGCCAAATGTGTAGCTCGGTAGTATCGAATGAGGTCTGGTACTCCTAGACCGCCCTCCGAGCGGTGTTGTTGAAGCAGCCGTATTTTAACTCTGGGTTTCTTCCCAGCCCAGATGAAGCTAGATATATCTCGCTGAAGATTCTTCAATATTTTGACTGGGATGTGAATAGGTAGGGTTTGCCATAGGTACAATATCCTTGGCAGCAGGTTCATCTTGACTGCCGCGATGCGGCCAAACCAGGAAATAAATAATTTATTCCATGTGGTGAGATCTGCTTTAAGTGAGGATATCAACCGTGGGAAATTAGCAGCATATAACGATGAATAGGATTTGGTTAGTTAAATGCCTAGATATTTAAGTTTAGCATTTTGCCATTTAAAGGAATAGGAGGAGCGTAAAAGACTGAGATCCCGTGGAGTGATATGTAGGTCTAGAACCTCTGTTTTGTCGGCATTGAGTTTATAGTTTGAGATGGCGCTATATGTGTGGATCTCCTCAAAAAGGTGTTGTAGGGATGTGTGCGGGTCGGTCAGAGTCAAAATGACATCATCTGCATATAGTGCGATTTTATATTCATGGTTGTCCACTAAAATACCTGAGATATTGGAGTTCAATCGGATTTTCGCCGCCAGCGGTTCCATTACTAGGGCAAAAAGTAGGGGGGAAAGTGGGCATCCCTGTCGGGTGCCATTTCTAATAGTGAGTGGCGGGGAGGAAAGGCCATTAACCAGGATAGACGTGGTAGGGTTAACATAAAGCAAGGTGATGGCATTATAAAATGGACCTTGAATTCCTACAGCCCGTAGGGCTTGCTGTATGAAGGCCAGGCTACCCTATCAAAGGCCTTTTCCGCATCAAGAGATACCACCAAAGTTGGGGTGGAGTCCCGATGGGAGAGGTGAATGAGATCTATAAGCCGCCGAGTATTATCAGCAGCCTGACGATTGGGGATAAAGCCCACTTGGTCTGGGTGGATCAGTGTGGAAAGATGAGGGGCGAGTCGATTAGCCAGGATCTTAGCGAATAGCTTTAAATCTGTGTTTAATAATGAGATAGGCCTATAGTTTTTCATTTCCATAGGATCCCGATCAGGCTTGGCAATAACGATGATATTGGCTCTGGTGGTAGCTGCATCGAGAGAACTCCCCTCCATTAATGAGTTGAATAGTGAATGTAACATAGGAAGAATGGCTTGGGAAATTTTTTTATAATATATGGCAGTATATCCATCAGGACCTGGTGCGGAAGAGCGGCGAAGCTGTCCAATTGTGATAAGGATTTCCTCATGAGTAATGGGATCGTTAAGTATCTTAAGATCCGCTGTAGATAGTTTCGGTAAGTGACAAGAGGTAAGATATTGTTGTATAGTTGATATATGGTGTGGATCGGTAGTGGCCTCGGAGGGGAGGTTATAGAGGGAAGCAAAATAATCCTGGAAGAGGGTAGCCATCACCTTAGGATCACACGTTGTGGATCCGTCAGGACATCTCAAAGCCAATATTCGATTGAGAGTGCGTTTCTCGCGCAGTCGGCGGGCTAATAAAGTATCTGCCTTGTTCGACTTTTCGTAGAACTTTTGGCGGATCCACAAAAGGGACTTGATCGTTTTCTTTGTGAGGATTTGGGACAATTGCCCTTTCAGGGCAAGTATCTTTAGATATAATTTGCGTTTGGGGAACCGCTGATGGCGAAGAGTCAGGGAGGTTAATTCAGCCTCTAGGTCCGCAATCCGTTTAGACTCAATCTTCCTCTGGGTAGACGTAAGGCTAATGAGGAGACCCCGTAATGTCACCTTATGTGCTTCCCATAGTATTGCTGACGATATGTCGAGGGAGACGTTGTCAGCTAGGAAGTGATGAATCGCATCTTCTATTTGAGACACATTAGCGGATTTAAGGAGCAGGGACTCATTAAGGCGCCACTTGCGGGAAGTCGAAGGTTTATGAGAGCAAGTAAAATCAAATAGTATCGCATAATGGTCGGACCAGGTGATCGGAACCACCTAAGCGCCCAAAAGGGTTTGAGTGGAGTCCCTATCTACAAAAACGTAGTCGATACGAGTGTATATATCGTGCTGTGAGGAATAGTATGTGTAGCCCTTAGCGGACGGATTGTGTGCAGTGACGCAGGACTGGAGGAGTCTAGACAGTTTCGTATGGGGAGAGGGCCCAGCGCCTGGGCGGGATCTGTCAACATGGGGATCCATTGTAGCATTACAGTCACCGGCCACAATAACCCAGGGATTTGAGAATTTAGAAAGGTGGTCAGAGAGCATTTTAAAGAAAGAACCCTGCTGCATGTTTGGAGCATAAACCGATGCCAAAGTAATGAGTTTGATTAAGGGAGCCGGAGAGAATCACAAATCTGCCATGGTCATCGAGAACTGTGTCCTGGACAACCAGGGGCAGGTCACGATGGACCAGGATGGCAGTGCCTCTGCGTTTAGCTGACATCGTGGAATAAAATGCATGAGGGTAGCATTTGGAGCTTATTGAGGGGTGAGGGGCCTTAAAATGGGTCTCCTGCAAGAATATGATATCCGCTTTTTGTCTGGCAAAAAACTGAAACGCCATGGAGCGCTTGGTCGGGGAATTAAGGCCATTGACGTTAATGGATAAGACTTTTAAAGTCATGGGGGTTGAAAGACAACATAGCTCAATAGAAAAGATAGCCCTTGACTAGGTCGACCATGGAGCATTAAAGAGGGAAAGGAGAGACAATAGAGGATAAGGATTAAGGGATAGACCCTTTCCTAGAAACGGGTTGGGTCTAAGAATGAAGGGGCGGACGCCAAGCGGGCAGCCCCTTCGGAGCGTGGGGACGCGCCATGAATAACACATAACAAGGAAGATGAGGAACATATAAAAGAGTGAAAGAAAAAGGAAGAGGTACATTCTGCGAGCCAGGTTAAGGGGAGCGGGAAAATCAGATCAGGGAGTAAAGAGGGGTAAGAAGAGAAAGAAAGACATCGCTGTCAGTATTTATGTTAACAATAACAATAACAGTATCTTCCTATGTAAATTTAACCAAGGCATCTTAAACATAACATCAATGTAGCATATAACATTGCCCTGATGAATCAATGGTGGTATATAACAACAATAGTAGCCACAATCGTCACGTCCAGAGTCGGTGCCCGAGTGGCCCCCCAGGATTAAGTGGCAGATTAGCCTTACCAGTTCAAGGCTCGAGACCAACACTGGAAAGAGGGCCCACCCAGAACCGACATGCAGGAGGCACAGACTGCGCGCAAACCAGTTAGCCACCAAAGCTATATGTGGAAAACTTTATAAACGGAGGGAAGAGAAACTAGCATAACATAGTATATATATCGATAGAACATTTAAAAGCAAAATGGTCATCTCCTCTATAGCGGGGGCAAATGTAGGTGAGTACATATTGAGACCTAAAAAAACTAATGACAACCTGTAAAGAGCCCTATTTTTGGATTGGATAAACTGGTTATAGAAGACCTTGTCGCCCTCTGGTGCAGAGCGGCATAACAGCCGGCCCACTCCAGAGCATGCAGCCAACATCAAGATAGGGTCGCCATGTAGCATTATAATAAAATTAGGCAGGACATCCTAATTCACTAAGTGCGCTAACCCTTAGTGATCTAATTTGCAAAACAATATATCCTAAAGCTACTATTATAGAGAAGAGGGAAGGGACCAATATGCAATGTCCATTATATTTACTGATCCGGTGAGGGAATCCCATTCGCTCATTTAGTAGACCATTCGGGGGTAGGAGCTCCAGGCCTTTTAGGGGAGGTGATAGGGAGTTGTTTCCGAATCTCATCTGGAAGAGATTCAAATATGCCCAAGGATCTGAGGAAGTCATAACCCTGAGTAGGCGTTTTTATCGAGTGGTGAGAGCCATCTTTTGTGACGTGTAATTGGAATGGAAAACCCCATTTGTACTTGATAGAGTTATCTCGAAGGACCTTGGTGATAGCGGTAAGATCCTTGCGTTTTCGAAGTGTGGAGAGGGCTAAGTCCTGGAAGATCTGCAGCTGGGCTCCAGAGTAGAGAATTGTTTGACGTTCCCGGGCCGCTATCATAAATTTCTCTTTCGTTTTGTAATAATGGAACCGCAGGATGACATCTCTTGGGGGTTGGGTAGGTGGAGGACGTGGGCGTAGGGCTCGATGTGCTCTATCGAGAAGGAGGAAATCTTTAGAGACCTCGGGTATCGTGGTCTACAGTAGGCCCTCCAGAAAAGTCGGGAGACCCTCCATAGAAATGCTCTCCGGTATATTGCGGATCCGGACATTATTCCGGCGATTCCGATTGTCCATATCCTCCAGATAGTCCTCCTGTTGGGCCATATCCGCTCGAATCTCCGATAGCTCCTGTTCGACCACTACTTGATATTGGCAGACCTCATCCACTTTACGTTCCAGGGAATCTGTGCGAGAGCCAAGATCAGCGAGTTCAGTTCTGAATTCAGCTAGGACTGATCTCATTTCCGTTTGAATGGTCTTGGTGACGATTGCAATTACATCTTGGGTCGTGAGACCAGGCTTCGGATAAGGAACATCTTCGGCATCTGACATGGGATCTACGGTGGGGGAGCCACGAGATGTAACTCCTGCTTTTTCCCATGCCCGGAAAATACTAGGCTTAGCTTGAGCAGGGGTTTTGCGGTTCTTCTGTGACATAGTGGAGTGAGAAGGATAAACGGGTGACCACTGATAATATCGGCTTAGCGGAGCTGATGTCACAATTGCGAGATGGGTCGGAGTCGACTCCCAGAGACTTTATAGGTATTAATAACAATGAGTCCCTTATCACAACCTGGTCGCAGAATGATTTAACATAGAGCAGGCATTACATGATCCTCACATCGTAATGGGCGAGATAAGTAGTAATCAAGTGTGGGACAAAGCCAGTATTGCAGAATAAGGTAGGTAGCCCCCGCTCGTGTCGATCATGGCAGCCAGGTGATGGGGGGGGGAGCACACTAGCACGGTCACGAACCAGCCAGTGACCGGTCGCAGTGCAGCAGGACTGGAGGAAATGATGCGTGTATTATCTGGTTGCTGGCACGGTGTGGGAGGGTGCCAATCTAGTCGTTTGAGCCCTGGGGGGGGGGGAAGGGTGAACCGAGTCACCGCTCTGTGTAGCCTGGATGAGCTCTGTGGCTTATGTGGTCATTGAGCCCGAAGGCATGTGGGCACTTATGTTGTCTGACAGCAGGCAGCGAGGGTCACAATGGTGTCTGTATCCAGGAAGCCCCCGTGATCACTGCAGGGCAGAAGGTAAATAGCGGCCGGCAGCAGGTGCAGCGACCGGGGCTCGAAGATACCGGGCTCAGCGACAGGAGGATCCGGCTGCCTCAGTGGCAAGGGGACTAGCAGTCAAGGGGAGGGGGTCAGCATCTCACCCAACCGAAGTCCCGTCGTCTCCCGAGCACCACCACTGGAAGCGAGATGATTGCCACTTCGTCCCCGCCCTGGTGGGCCGCTTCTCCCGCTCTGTGTCCCGCGCTCCGGGGTTCTAGCGCAGCAGGCAGGGGGCTATAGGAGGTATCAGATTGGCCACCAGTCGCCCCTCAGGGATCCAAAAGAGCTCCGTGGGGTCAGCTGCACGGCGCCGGACTTCCCGCACGGCCACGGCCCCAACTCCAGGTCCCGGCTTCACGTCGAGGGGAAGGCCGCAATCTGCCGGAGGGCTGATAAGCGCTCCCCGATTCCGTGGGACCCCCTCAGCAATTGTAAACGAGGGGGAGAGATGTGAGGACCCTTTTAGTGAAGCTCCCGTCTCCGGGAGTATTATAAGTGTGGCTGTGCAGAGAGGCAAGATGGCCGCCGCCGGGGGTTACTCACGGCCTGTGGAGATGATGCGGAGTCCTCCACTCCTAGTCGCCAGCCCAGTCGCCAGCCAGCATGGCGGTTCGAGGCAGTGGGTCTCAGGCAGTGGTCCGGTCAGTGCGGGAGGGGTGGGGGCGGGGATATCCGGCACCCGCTCGTAGCTTCGTCCTCGGTCTCGGAGTTGGTTCAAAAATCGAGGGTCCGGCTTCACATGCGGGGGAGGGCCGCAATCCGCAAAGACAGCCGGAGCTGTCTTCCGACTCCGCAGCTCGCACCCCCAGAGCAGGAACACAAGGAGAGGGGCTGAGGGGCACAAACAGGTAGATTCAGCGCACAGAACGGGGATTTATAGGGCTTTCTGCAAACTTGCAGGCTGGAGCCCATGTAAAGTGCAGCTTCCTCTATTGCCAGCCAGGCCACGCCCACCACATTCTGTATTTTATATGTATTCTATATTCAAATTCATGTTCATAAATGTGCTTTTAATAAGGGCAAAAATATGAATGAAGTGATGAGCCCGCAAGGATAATAAGTAATACCTCCCCCTTGTGTATATGTTTGAACAGTAGGAAACATTGCTGTACAGTGGAACGCAAGCCGTCTATGCGTTCCACAATGCAATGTAAAGAGACCTCTATCACGGAGACCCGCAGCGCTACACGCGGCGCTTCCGGTAAGAGGATTGAACAGGAACAGGAAGCAGCATGCGTTCCACGGACAGTGGAATGCACGCGCTCGGGAACAGGAGGTAGCGTGCGTTCCACTGACCATGGAACGCACATACTCGAGGAAAATATAAACAACGAATACCTCCTTAAAAAAATGAAGTTACAATCAAAGGGGCATTGCTTATAAAGCTATTGTAAACAGGATATAAACCCGGAAGTATATTAAAGTAATTTTTAGGTTGTCTTTTACCTGTAAGGATCCCTCCAATCAGGACACACAGTGGGGTTTATAAAGACCTCACCACACACACACACACCACACACCTTGACAAAGGCCCTTATAGGGCAGAAACGCGTTGGTGACTGATTGGAGGTACCTGCAGAAGCCAGAGGGAACACGCCGATTGTTGCTACATACCCCGGGGAGCAATATTGCAAGCGTTTTTGGGTGGGCCACTGTGACACCCTATAAACTCTGGTACGTGGGTCCACTAATCTGTGGTGGATTACAGTTTTTTATTCTTTGTGAATTTGCACTTTGTGGTTAAGACGCCCATTGTTTTATGTTGCACTTTAAAAATAAATCAATTTTGCACTTTACAACAAGCAGTACTTCACTATATATTGCTATTTCCTCCTATTTCCGGACACACTGTATCTGAACGGAGAGGTGAAGGATTGGGAGAAAAGAATTGCTATTGAAGTCTGCAGGAATAAAGGGAGTGATATTACAAGCGTATTTGGGTGGGCACTATTGACACCCCACTAATTCTTGTATGTAGGTCTGCCATATTAAGGTGGATTCAAGTTTTTCTGCTCTACACCATACCATATATATGATCAAAATTTTTGTGAACCCATTTGAGCCCTACGGTACTTCACTATATACAATTCTCTCTTTTTTTCTTTGGGGACATCGTTTAAACTTGGAACGTGGAAGTACTGCTGAAAAGTCACCTGTAGATGTAAACTCTCCTTTTTGAATAAAGAACATTACCCGTAGTGACCCAGGGAGCGCACCTCAGCAAAACTGTAGAACTGAAATTGAACCTTTTTGGGAAATTGGTGAAGATCTCGGCTGGTGGATTACAGCACCTTTGAATTGAAGTGCCATCTGTACACTTTTCTGTTTACGGTTATTATTGTTTGGTCACAAGTATAAGATTGGCAGCATCATGCTGGGTTATAGGGGACAAAGAAATTTACTTGTAAATTCAGTATTTACGTTAAACACAGTAGATGAAATTTCCACAAATAAAGAGAAAGAAAAATTAGATTTGAAAGATATAGAGAGCAATATGAAAAAACTGGAGTACATTCTTCTTAAAGAGAGCAGGGTATGGTGGGAGACTACGACCCTAGAAAGATATAATACAGAGAAACTTATACCAAGAGGTCTAAGAATAGATAAAAGACCCTCTTCAGATCAGGACAGTAGGGAATTTTATGATCAATGGGACACAATTTTAGAAGAGTGTTCATCTGCACTGATTAATTAAATAATAAATTAAAGGAAAAAGAATTTAGCTCAATTAGAGACCCAGATAGAACAATATACAGAGTTACTAACACCGTACAGGGACTTGGATGAGTATATCCGAATAGAAGGGGAAATGGAAAGAAGGATAGTTAGAAAATAAAAAGAGACTATACTAAGAAAAAAAAGGAAGTTCATTAGGGATAAATACGATTAAAAAAAGTGAAAATAACAAAAAAGATGAAGGAACACGTGAATCAGTTGAAGTGGTAAGAGAATATAGAGAGGAAACACCCTGTAATTGTGAATACAACCCTACTCCAGAAAGATCCACTAAACTAAGGTTTGAAAGTAAGACACACTATAATAGAAATCTAACCCCTGAGAGATTTGTGACTCCTTAATATAGAAGAAGAACTAATAATCCAGGCACCAATAGAAGAAGAAACTACCCGATGAACAGAGATTTTAACAGAGAAGATAGAACATGATACAACACAGAAAAACAATACAGGCGAGATCAACCTGATCGGAGGAGATTCTAAATAAAAGATGAATGGAGAGGCAGTCAGGAAAGACTGTATACCTCACCCCCGAGAATGGAGAATAGATACCAACCCCTCAACAGGAATTATTTTTTAGGTGGGAACAGGAGGAAGCAAAGAAGGTTTTAGTTTTTAAACGTACCACTAAGAAAAGGGGAAAAAGAGGGAATGGCCTGACCAAAAATAAAGATACAAATGACAAAATTCCGACTCCAGAAAAAATTGCCATTTTTAATCTGAGTAAACATCAACTTTCCAAAGATGAGAAGGATGTTCTTGAAAAAGGCCTTAAGTTTGCTCCTGACAATAAACTCAATAAATTCCAAACTTATTTGGACATACAAAAATTTGTCAGGAAAGTTTCCCTAAAGAAATACTTCTTAACACAAAAAGGGGAAACTACATCGGCACGAGACCCCTTTAGGCCTAAATCCACGTTCAATCCCACATTTATTCGTGGTTGTTTTATAGAAAGCTTTAATAAAGCTGTGACAATCGATTTGGAAGATACTAACTTTAAGATGAAAGTTCAACACAACATAACAAAATCTCAAAAATCAGCTATAGAAAGTTTAAGTGAAAATACCAATATTGTGATTAAACCAGCAGATAAGGGGGGGGGCATAGTCATCATGGATGTGGAGAAATATGATGAAGAAATAAAAAAACAGCAGGTTTGCAAAGAGACCTACATGACACTAAGAGGGAATCCTAGTGAAAGAATAGAAAAGAATTTGGTGCATCTATTGTCGAAATATAAAGAACAAAAAGCCATTACTGATAAAGAGGAACAATATATGAGAATCAAGGATCCCAGCCTTCCAATCTTCTATGTACTTCCTAAAATACATAAGGATGTAAAGAATCCCCCAGGTAGACCTATAGTTGCAGGTACGAATTCAGTAACATCTAATTTATCCTATTTTATTGACCACTACCTGCAACCAGAGGTGACAAAAATTAAGTCGTATATCAAGGACACCGCGGATGTTTTAAATAAATTAAAAACAGTATCTTGGAATGAGAACTCTTTTCTTTGCACTGCGGATGTCCGGAGTTTATATACGATTATAGACCACGAGAAAGGTATCCAGGCAGTGAAATATCATCTTGAGAAAAAACGAAAATATCGGCACTGTAATTCCCTTTTTAGTGGAAAGTATTAATTTTATTTTAAAAAACAATTTCTTCTGGTATAACGGAAAATTTTTCCAGCAAATAAGAGGGACTGCCATGGGAACCCGTTTTGCGCCATCATATGCGAACCTCTTCATGAGCCTATGGGAGGACAGTCACATTTGGGGCAATAACATCTTCCTTCCGCAGATTAAACTCTGGTATAGGTTTATTGACGATATTGTATTTATTTGGGAAGGAGAAAAAGAGTCACGAGATGAATTTTGCAAATCTCTTAATTCTAATGATTTTAATATTGACCTAACCTTTAATATAAGTAAGGTAGAAATTAACTTTTTAGATCTGACAATATATATCAAAGAGGGACATATGCATACGAAATCCTTTTTTAAACCCACAGATACCAATTCTTATATTCCTATAGGAAGCAATCACCATCCTAACTGGATTAAAAACATTCCTAAGAGCGAGTTTAGGCGTATGAGGAAAAACTGCATGGAAATAGAAACATATAAGAAACAGGCAGATGATGTAAAGAATAAATTCCTTGCGAAAGGATACCAGAAAGAATCTATGGACACACATATTGAAGAAATAGCAGGAATAGATAGGGAGGACATTTTGAGACCCAAAACACATAGAGAAGAAGAGGGGGTCATGTTACCTTTTATTACTACTTTCAATAGTCAATATAAAGAGATGGAAAAGATCATTAAAAGACATTGGCACTTGTTGTCTAGGGACCCTGTTTTAAAACCTTTGATAAAGCCACAACCTAAATTTATTTATCGAAGGGCCCCAAATCTTAGGCAGAGAATCGTGAAAAGTGCCATTCCCCCAAAAAAATCCAACAGAATAAAGACGAAGGGTTTTCACAGGTGTGGCTTGTGTAAAATGTGCCAGACCCATACAACACAGGTATCAAAAATTGAACACTATCATTCTGCATCTACAGGAATTAAATATGATATTAAAGAGTTCATCACTTGTAATACAAAAAATTGCATATATTTAATGGAATGTAAGTGCGGCATGCAATACATTGGACGTACTTCTAGATCATTAAAAATAAGATGGGCTGAGCATTTCAGGAATATAGAAAAGGGGCTTGTTACCCATTCTGTATCCAACCACTTTAAGGAAGTCCATAATAGTTAATGTGAGGGTTTAACTAAAGTGATAGGGATTAGAGCTGTGCAAAACCATTGGAGAAGGAACAATGGAGAGGAAATGTTAGCACAAACAGAAATGAAACTTATATATGAAATGGGTACCCTCAACCCAAAAGGGTAAAATATGGACTGTGAATTGAAATGGTTTTTATGACTTTGTTAATTATTCCTATTATATGTATTTTATATTCCAGTCCATATTTATGATTATAATCACATTCTGTATTTTATATGTATTCTATATTCAAATTCATGTTCATAAATGTGCTTTTAATAAGGGCAAAAATATGAAGTGATGAGCCCGCAAGGATAATAAGTAATACCTCCCCCTTGTGTATATGTTTGAACAGTAGGAAACATTGCTGTACAGTGGAACGCAAGCCGTCTATGCGTTCCACAATGCAATGTAAAGAGACCTCTATCACGGAGACCCGCAGCGCTACACGCGGCGCTTCTGGTAAGAGGATTGAACAGGAACAGAAAGCAGCGTGCGTTCCATGGACAGTGGAACGCACGCGCTCGGGAACAGGAGGTAGCGTGCGTTCCACTGACCATGGAACGCACATACTCGAGGAAAATATAAACAACGAATACCTCCTTTAAAAAAATTAAGATACAAACAAAGGGGCATTGCTTATAAAGCTATTGTAAGCAGGATATAAACCCGGAAGTATATTAAAGTAATTTTTAGGTTGTCTTTTACCTGTAAGGATCCCTCCAATCAGGACACACAGTGGGGTTTATAAAGACCTCACCACACACACACACACACACACACACCACACACCTTGACAAAGGCCCTTATAGGGCAGAAACGCGTTGGTGACTGATTGGAGGTACCTGCAGTAGCCAGAGGGAACACGCCAATTGTTGCTACATACCCCGGGGAGCAATATGGCAAGCAGTTTTGGGTGGGCCACTGTGACACCCTATAAACTCTGGTACGTGGGTCCACTAATCTGTGGTGGATTACAGTTTTTTATCTTTGTGAATTTGCACTTTGTGATTAAGACGCCCATTGTTTTATGTTGCACTTTAAAAATAAATCAATTTTGCACTTTACAACAAGCAGTGCTTCACTATATATTGCTATTTCCTCCTATTTCCGGACACACTGTATCTGAACGGAGAGGTGAAGGATTGGGAGAAAAGAATTGCTATTGAAGACTGCAGGAATAAAGGGAGTGATATTACAAGCGTATTTGGGTGGGCACTATTGACACCCCACTAATTCTGGTACGTAGGTCTGCCATATTAAGGTAGATTCAAGTTTTTCTGCTCTACACCATACCATATATATGATCAAAATTTTTGTGAACCCATTTGAGCCCTATGGTACTTAACTATATACAATTATCTCTTTTTTTCTTTGGGGACATCGTTTAAACTTGGAACGTGGAAGTACTGCTGAAAAATCACCTGTAGATGTACACTCTCCTTTTTGAATAAAGAACAGTACCCGTAGTGACCCAGGGAGCGCACCTCAGCAAAACTGTAGAACTGAAATTGAACCTTTTTGGGAAATTGGTGACCATCCCGGCTGGTGGATTGCAGCACCTTTGAATTGAAGCGCCATCTGTACACTTTTCTGTTTATAGATGTGTGGGGAGTGTGCTGAAGGGTAGGGGGCACTGTTGGTTGCACTTCTCAATTATCTATTTTAATTAGTGATGAGCGGGTTTGGTTCCTCGGAATCCGAACCCCCCCGAACTTCACCCTTTTTACACGGGTCCGAGGCATACTCGGATTCTCCCGTATGTCTCGGTTAACCCGAGCGCGCCCGAACGTCATCATCCCGCTGTTGGATTCTTGCGAGATTCGGATTCTATATAAGGAGCCGCGCGTCGCCGCCATTTTTCACTCATGCATTGGAAATGATAGTGAGAGGACGTGGCTGGCGTCCTCTCACTTTGGGGTATATTTACTAAAATTCTTATTTTTCCGAATGAGGTTAAAGTTCAATCACGAATGACATAGAAAGTGTAAAATTGCAACTTTTTGAATTTATTACGACTAATTTACTAAGCTGTCGTATTCTGCATTTTCATATTTACCGATGTCGATGTCATTCGTATTTTTTGGCAGTGTTTTACGGGAGTGAATTGTAAAACACTGCCGACTTTAACACAATGAATCTCGGCCAGATCTGTGAGATCCGTGCTGGGCTTCATTGTGCACCTTTCGTAAAAAATAAAACATTGTTAGAATTAAAAAAAAAATGCGTGGAGTCCCCCCTCCTAAGCAAAACCAGCCTCGGGTTCTTTGAGGCGGTCCTGGTTGAAAAAATATTAGGAAAAAATTGACCGAGGTTCCCCCATATTTAAACAACCAGCACCGGGCTCTGCGCCTGGTCCTGGTTCCAAAAATACCGAAAGTAACCTCACCGCTGACCACAAAGTTCCCACCATTGGTTACAATGTAGCGCATAGGCGCTCCATTGTATCACTGCAGTGTGCTGCCTGACATACACTACAGGAGCACACAGCCAATCAGGAGGGTGCCACGACGTGGCGCTCCCTGATTGGCAGAAGGAACCCTCTTAGACAGAAGTCAGGGGGGGTTCCTGGCAGTCGGGGAAAGGGGTCCCATGTGAAAACATGGGGCCCCTTTCAGTGCGTGGTCGGGTGTCCGTTTTTTTATTTTGCAAAGTACGTGGATTACAAATAGAACAGAAGAGGACCGATCTACACTGGATTATGTGAGTATAATTTTTCCAACAGGTACCCCATGGATTCTACATGGAGAAGAGGACCGACCCTCGTGTGAACAAAGGTAAGTATGTATGTTTGGAGGTGTGGATGTATGAATTAAACTTTAACTTTCAAGGTGTGTGTCTTCTGTTTTTATTGGGGTATTTTTTAGTAGTAGTACTACAGGTACCAGCGGGCCCGGATTTTCACCGCATGCTGGTACTTGTGGTTCTCCAAGTACCAGCTTGCGGGGGAGGCTTGCTGGGACTTGTAGTACTGCTACTAAAAACAATATTCAAATTTTGACAAAAAGGCTATCAGCCCCCCATCCGACAAGGAAAAGCGCACTGTCGGCAAGAGAAGGTTAGAGGTGGGCCGGGAGCGGGATGGGCACCATAGTAGGGTTGAAGGTGAGAACATATGGAGGGAATGCGCCTCAAGTAAAGTCCACGTTCTCTGTGTCGGGGGTGAGTGCCAGAGAACACAAGAAGCCAAATGTGTAGCTCGGTAGTATCGAATGAGGTCTGGTACTCCTAGACCGCCCTCCGAGCGGTGTTGTTGAAGCAGCCGTATTTTAACTCTGGGTTTCTTCCCAGCCCAGATGAAGCTAGATATATCTCGCTGAAGATTCTTCAATATTTTGACTGGGATGTGAATAGGTAGGGTTTGCCATAGGTACAATATCCTTGGCAGCAGGTTCATCTTGACTGCCGCGATGCGGCCAAACCAGGAAATAAATAATTTATTCCATGTGGTGAGATCTGCTTTAAGTGAGGATATCAACCGTGGGAAATTAGCAGCATATAACGATGAATAGGATTTGGTTAGTTAAATGCCTAGATATTTAAGTTTAGCATTTTGCCATTTAAAGGAATAGGAGGAGCGTAAAAGACTGAGATCCCGTGGAGTGATATGTAGGTCTAGAACCTCTGTTTTGTCGGCATTGAGTTTATAGTTTGAGATGGCGCTATATGTGTGGATCTCCTCAAAAAGGTGTTGTAGGGATGTGTGCGGGTCGGTCAGAGTCAAAATGACATCATCTGCATATAGTGCGATTTTATATTCATGGTTGTCCACTAAAATACCTGAGATATTGGAGTTCAATCGGATTTTCGCCGCCAGCGGTTCCATTACTAGGGCAAAAAGTAGGGGGGAAAGTGGGCATCCCTGTCGGGTGCCATTTCTAATAGTGAGTGGCGGGGAGGAAAGGCCATTAACCAGGATAGACGTGGTAGGGTTAACATAAAGCAAGGTGATGGCATTATAAAATGGACCTTGAATTCCTACAGCCCGTAGGGCTTGCTGTATGAAGGCCAGGCTACCCTATCAAAGGCCTTTTCCGCATCAAGAGATACCACCAAAGTTGGGGTGGAGTCCCGATGGGAGAGGTGAATGAGATCTATAAGCCGCCGAGTATTATCAGCAGCCTGACGATTGGGGATAAAGCCCACTTGGTCTGGGTGGATCAGTGTGGAAAGATGAGGGGCGAGTCGATTAGCCAGGATCTTAGCGAATAGCTTTAAATCTGTGTTTAATAATGAGATAGGCCTATAGTTTTTCATTTCCATAGGATCCCGATCAGGCTTGGCAATAACGATGATATTGGCTCTGGTGGTAGCTGCATCGAGAGAACTCCCCTCCATTAATGAGTTGAATAGTGAATGTAACATAGGAAGAATGGCTTGGGAAATTTTTTTATAATATATGGCAGTATATCCATCAGGACCTGGTGCGGAAGAGCGGCGAAGCTGTCCAATTGTGATAAGGATTTCCTCATGAGTAATGGGATCGTTAAGTATCTTAAGATCCGCTGTAGATAGTTTCGGTAAGTGACAAGAGGTAAGATATTGTTGTATAGTTGATATATGGTGTGGATCGGTAGTGGCCTCGGAGGGGAGGTTATAGAGGGAAGCAAAATAATCCTGGAAGAGGGTAGCCATCACCTTAGGATCACACGTTGTGGATCCGTCAGGACATCTCAAAGCCAATATTCGATTGAGAGTGCGTTTCTCGCGCAGTCGGCGGGCTAATAAAGTATCTGCCTTGTTCGACTTTTCGTAGAACTTTTGGCGGATCCACAAAAGGGACTTGATCGTTTTCTTTGTGAGGATTTGGGACAATTGCCCTTTCAGGGCAAGTATCTTTAGATATAATTTGCGTTTGGGGAACCGCTGATGGCGAAGAGTCAGGGAGGTTAATTCAGCCTCTAGGTCCGCAATCCGTTTAGACTCAATCTTCCTCTGGGTAGACGTAAGGCTAATGAGGAGACCCCGTAATGTCACCTTATGTGCTTCCCATAGTATTGCTGACGATATGTCGAGGGAGACGTTGTCAGCTAGGAAGTGATGAATCGCATCTTCTATTTGAGACACATTAGCGGATTTAAGGAGCAGGGACTCATTAAGGCGCCACTTGCGGGAAGTCGAAGGTTTATGAGAGCAAGTAAAATCAAATAGTATCGCATAATGGTCGGACCAGGTGATCGGAACCACCTAAGCGCCCAAAAGGGTTTGAGTGGAGTCCCTATCTACAAAAACGTAGTCGATACGAGTGTATATATCGTGCTGTGAGGAATAGTATGTGTAGCCCTTAGCGGACGGATTGTGTGCAGTGACGCAGGACTGGAGGAGTCTAGACAGTTTCGTATGGGGAGAGGGCCCAGCGCCTGGGCGGGATCTGTCAACATGGGGATCCATTGTAGCATTACAGTCACCGGCCACAATAACCCAGGGATTTGAGAATTTAGAAAGGTGGTCAGAGAGCATTTTAAAGAAAGAACCCTGCTGCATGTTTGGAGCATAAACCGATGCCAAAGTAATGAGTTTGATTAAGGGAGCCGGAGAGAATCACAAATCTGCCATGGTCATCGAGAACTGTGTCCTGGACAACCAGGGGCAGGTCACGATGGACCAGGATGGCAGTGCCTCTGCGTTTAGCTGACATCGTGGAATAAAATGCATGAGGGTAGCGTTTGGAGCTTATTGAGGGGTGAGGGGCCTTAAAATGGGTCTCCTGCAAGAATATGATATCCGCTTTTTGTCTGGCAAAAAAACTGAAACGCCATGGAGCGCTTGGTCGGGGAATTAAGGCCATTGACGTTAATGGATAAGACTTTTAAAGTCATGGGGGTTGAAAGACAACATAGCTCAATAGAAAAGATAGCCCTTGACTAGGTCGACCATGGAGCATTAAAGAGGGAAAGGAGAGACAATAGAGGATAAGGATTAAGGGATAGACCCTTTCCTAGAAACGGGTTGGGTCTAAGAATGAAGGGGCGGACGCCAAGCGGGCAGCCCCTTCGGAGCGTGGGGACGCGCCATGAATAACACATAACAAGGAAGATGAGGAACATATAAAAGAGTGAAAGAAAAAGGAAGAGGCACATTCTGCGAGCCAGGTTAAGGGGAGCGGGAAAATCAGATCAGGGAGTAAAGAGGGGTAAGAAGAGAAAGAAAGACATCGCTGTCAGTATTTATGTTAACAATAACATTAACAGTATCTTCCTATGTAAATTTAACCAAGGCATCTTAAACATAACATCAATGTAGCATATAACATTGCCCTGATGAATCAATGGTGGTATATAACAACAATAGTAGCCACAATCGTCACGTCCAGAGTCGGTGCCCGAGTGGCCCCCCAGGATTAAGCGGCAGATTAGCCTTACCAGTTCAAGGCTCGAGACCAACACTGGAAAGAGGGCCCACCCAGAACCGACATGCAGGAGGCACAGACTGCGCGCAAACCAGTTAGCCACCAAAGCTATATGTGGAAAACTTTATAAACGGAGGGAAGAGAAACTAGCATAACATAGTATATATATCGATAGAACATTTAAAAGCAAAATGGTCATCTCCTCTATAGCGGGGGCAAATGTAGGTGAGTACATATTGAGACCTAAAAAAACTAATGACAACCTGTAAAGAGCCCTATTTTTGGATTGGATAAACTGGTTATAGAAGACCTTGTCGCCCTCTGGTGCAGAGCGGCATAACAGCCGGCCCACTCCAGAGCACGCAGCCAACATCAAGATAGGGTCGCCATGTAGCATTATAATAAAATTAGGCAGGACATCCTAATTCACTAAGTGCGCTAACCCTTAGTGATCTAATTTGCAAAACAATATATCCTAAAGCTACTATTATAGAGAAGAGGGAAGGGACCAATATGCAATGTCCATTATATTTACTGATCCGGTGAGGGAATCCCATTCGCTCATTTAGTAGACCATTCGGGGGTAGGAGCTCCAGGCCTTTTAGGGGAGGTGATAGGGAGTTGTTTCCGAATCTCATCTGGAAGAGATTCAAATATGCCCAAGGATCTGAGGAAGTCATAACCCTGAGTAGGCGTTTTTATCGAGTGGTGAGAGCCATCTTTTGTGACGTGTAATTGGAATGGAAAACCCCATTTGTACTTGATAGAGTTATCTCGAAGGACCTTGGTGATAGCGGTAAGATCCTTGCGTTTTCGAAGTGTGGAGAGGGCTAAGTCCTGGAAGATCTGCAGCTGGGCTCCAGAGTAGAGAATTGTTTGACGTTCCCGGGCCGCTATCATAAATTTCTCTTTCGTTTTGTAATAATGGAACCGCAGGATGACATCTCTTGGGGGTTGGGTAGGTGGAGGACGTGGGCGTAGGGCTCGATGTGCTCTATCGAGAAGGAGGAAATCTTTAGAGACCTCGGGTATCGTGGTCTACAGTAGGCCCTCCAGAAAAGTCGGGAGACCCTCCATAGAAATGCTCTCCGGTATATTGCGGATCCGGACATTATTCCGGCGATTCCGATTGTCCATATCCTCCAGATAGTCCTCCTGTTGGGCCATATCCGCTCGAATCTCCGATAGCTCCTGTTCGACCACTACTTGATATTGGCAGACCTCATCCACTTTACGTTCCAGGGAATCTGTGCGAGAGCCAAGATCAGCGAGTTCAGTTCTGAATTCAGCTAGGACTGATCTCATTTCCGTTTGAATGGTCTTGGTGACGATTGCAATTACATCTTGGGTCGTGAGACCAGGCTTCGGATAAGGAACATCTTCGGCATCTGACATGGGATCTACGGTGGGGGAGCCACGAGATGTAACTCCTGCTTTTTCCCATGCCCGGAAAATACTAGGCTTAGCTTGAGCAGGGGTTTTGCGGTTCTTCTGTGACATAGTGGAGTGAGAAGGATAAACGGGTGACCACTGATAATATCGGCTTAGCGGAGCTGATGTCACAATTGCGAGATGGGTCGGAGTCGACTCCCAGAGACTTTATAGGTATTATTAACAATGAGTCCCTTATCACAACCTGGTCGCAGAATGATTTAACATAGAGCAGGCATTACATGATCCTCACATCGTAATGGGCGAGATAAGTAGTAATCAAGTGTGGGACAAAGCCAGTATTGCAGAATAAGGTAGGTAGCCCCCGCTCGTGTCGATCATGGCAGCCAGGTGATGGGGGGGGGGAGCACACTAGCACGGTCACGAACCAGCCAGTGACCGGTCGCAGTGCAGCAGGACTGGAGGAAATGATGCGTGTATTATCTGGTTGTTGGCACGGTGTGGGAGGGTGCCAATCTAGTCGTTTGAGCCCTGGGGGGGGGGGGGAGGGTGAACCGAGTCACCGCTCTGTGTAGCCTGGATGAGCTCTGTGGCTTATGTGGTCATTGAGCCCGAAGGCATGTGGGCACTTATGTTGTCTGACAGCAGGCAGCGAGGGTCACAATGGTGTCTGTATCCAGGAAGCCCCCGTGATCACTGCAGGGCAGAAGGTAAATAGCGGCCGGCAGCAGGTGCAGCGACCGGGGCTCGAATATACCGGGCTCAGCGACAGGAGGATCCGGCTGCCTCAGTGGCAAGGGGACTAGCAGTCAAGGGGAGGGGGTCAGCATCTCACCCAACCGAAGTCCCGTCGTCTCCCGAGCACCACCACTGGAAGCGAGATGATTGCCACTTCGTCCCCGCCCTGGTGGGCCGCTTCTCCCGCTCTGTGTCCCGCGCTCCGGGGTTCTAGCGCAGCAGGCAGGGGGCTATAGGAGGTATCAGATTGGCCACCAGTCGCCCCTCAGGGATCCAAAAGAGCTCCGTGGGGTCAGCTGCACGGCGCCGGACTTCCCGCACGGCCACGGCCCCAACTCCAGGTCCCGGCTTCACGTCGAGGGGAAGGCCGCAATCTGCCGGAGGGCTGATAAGCGCTCCCCGATTCCGTGGGACCCCCTCAGCAATTGTAAACGAGGGGGAGAGATGTGAGGACCCTTTTAGTGAAGCTCCCGTCTCCGGGAGTATTATCAGTGTGGCTGTGCAGGGAGGCAAGATGGCCGCCGCCGGGGGTTACTCACGGCCTGTGGAGATGATGCGGAGTCCTCCACTCCTAGTCGCCAGCCCAGTCGCCAGCCAGCATGGCGGATCGAGGCAGTGGGTCTCAGGCAGTGGTCCGGTCAGTGCGGGAGGGGTGGGGGCGGGGATATCCGGCACCCGCTCGTAGCTTCGTCCTCGGTCTCGGAGTTGGTTCAAAAATCGAGGGTCCGGCTTCACATGCGGGGGAGGGCCGCAATCCGCAAAGACAGCAGGAGCTGTCTTCCGACTCCGCAGCTCGCACCCCCAGAGCAGGAACACAAGGAGAGGGGCTGAGGGGCACAAACAGGTAGATTCAGCGCACAGAACGGGGATTTATAGGGCTTTCTGCAAACTTGCAGGCTGGAGCCCATGTAAAGTGCAGCTTCCTCTATTGCCAGCCAGGCCACGCCCACCACATTCTGTATTTTATATGTATTCTATATTCAAATTCATGTTCATAAATGTGCTTTTAATAAGGGCAAAAATATGAATGAAGTGATGAGCCCGCAAGGATAATAAGTAATACCTCCCCCTTGTGTATATGTTTGAACAGTAGGAAACATTGCTGTACAGTGGAACGCAAGCCGTCTATGCATTCCACAATGCAATGTAAAGAGACCTCTATCACGGAGACCCGCAGCGCTACACGCGGCGCTTCCGGTAAGAGGATTGAACAGGAACAGGAAGCAGCATGCGTTCCACGGACAGTGGAATGCACGCGCTCGGGAACAGGAGGTAGCGTGCGTTCCACTGACCATGGAACGCACATACTCGAGGAAAATATAAACAACGAATACCTCCTTAAAAAAATGAAGTTACAAACAAAGGGGCATTGCTTATAAAGCTATTGTAAACAGGATATAAACCCGGAAGTATATTAAAGTAATTTTTAGGTTGTCTTTTACCTGTAAGGATCCCTCCAATCAGGACACACAGTGGGGTTTATAAAGACCTCACCACACACACACACACACCACACACCTTGACAAAGGCCCTTATAGGGCAGAAACGCGTTGGTGACTGATTGGAGGTACCTGCAGAAGCCAGAGGGAACACGCCGATTGTTGCTACATACCCCGGGGAGCAATATTGCAAGCGTTTTTGGGTGGGCCACTGTGACACCCTATAAACTCTGGTACGTGAGTCCACTAATCTGTGGTGGATTACAGTTTTTTATCTTTGTGAATTTGCACTTTGTGGTTAAGACGCCCATTGTTTTATGTTGCACTTTAAAAATAAATCAATTTTGCACTTTACAACAAGCAGTACTTCACTATATATTGCTATTTCCTCCTATTTCCGGACACACTGTATCTGAACGGAGAGGTGAAGGATTGGGAGAAAAGAATTGCTATTGAAGTCTGCAGGAATAAAGGGAGTGATATTACAAGCGTATTTGGGTGGGCACTATTGACACCCCACTAATTCTTGTATGTAGGTCTGCCATATTAAGGTGGATTCAAGTTTTTCTGCTCTACACCATACCATATATATGATCAAAATTTTTGTGAACCCATTTGAGCCCTACGGTACTTCACTATATACAATTCTCTCTTTTTTTCTTTGGGGACATCGTTTAAACTTGGAACGTGGAAGTACTGCTGAAAAATCACCTGTAGATGTAAACTCTCCTTTTTGAATAAAGAACATTACCCGTAGTGACCCAGGGAGCGCACCTCAGCAAAACTGTAGAACTGAAATTGAACCTTTTTGGGAAATTGGTGAAGATCTCGGCTGGTGGATTGCAGCACCTTTGAATTGAAGTGCCATCTGTACACTTTTCTGTTTACGGTTATTATTGTTTGGTCACAAGTATAAGATTGGCAGCATCATGCTGGGTTATAGGGGACAAAGAAATTTACTTGTAAATTCAGTATTTACGTTAAACACAGTAGATGAAATTTCCACAAATAAAGAGAAAGAAAAATTATATTTGAAAGATATAGAGAGCAATATGAAAAAACTGGAGTACATTCTTCTTAAAGAGAGCAGGGTATGGTGGGAGACTACGACCCTAGAAAGATATAATACAGAGAAACTTATACCAAGAGGTCTAAGAATAGATAAAAGACCCTCTTCAGATCAGGACAGTAGGGAATTTTATGATCAATGGGACACAATTTTAGAAGAGTGTTCATCTGCACTGATTAATTAAATAATAAATTAAAGGAAAAAGAATTTAGCTCAATTAGAGACCCAGATAGAACAATATACAGAGTTACTAACACCGTACAGGGACTTGGATGAGTATATCCGAATAGAAGGGGAAATGGAAAGAAGGATAGTTAGAAAATAAAAAGAGACTATACTAAGAAAAAAAAGGAAGTTCATTAGGGATAAATACGATTAAAAAAAGTGAAAATAACAAAAAAGATGAAGGAACACGTGAATCAGTTGAAGTGGTAAGAGAATATAGAGAGGAAACACCCTGTAATTGTGAATACAACCCTACTCCAGAAAGATCCACTAAACTAAGGTTTGAAAGTAAGACACACTATAATAGAAATCTAACCCCTGAGAGATTTGTGACTCCTCAATATAGAAGAAGAACTAATAATCCAGGCACCAATAGAAGAAGAAACTACCCGATGAACAGAGATTTTAACAGAGAAGATAGAACATGATACAACACAGAAAAACAATACAGGCGAGATCAACCTGATCGGAGGAGATTCTAAATAAAAGATGAATGGAGAGGCAGTCAGGAAAGACTGTATACCTCACCCCCGAGAATGGAGAATAGATACCAACCCCTCAACAGGAATTATTTTTTAGGTGGGAACAGGAGGAAGCAAAGAAGGTTTTAGTTTTTAAACGTACCACTAAGAAAAGGGGAAAAAGAGGGAATGGCCTGACCAAAAATAAAGATACAAATAACAAAATTCCGACTCCAGAAAAAATTGCCATTTTTAATCTGAGTAAACATCAACTTTCCAAAGATGAGAAGGATGTTCTTGAAAAAGGCCTTAAGTTTGCTCCTGACAATAAACTCAATAAATTCCAAACTTATTTGGACATACAAAAATTTGTCAGGAAAGTTTCCCTAAAGAAATACTTCTTAACACAAAAAGGGGAAACTACATCGGCACGAGACCCCTTTAGGCCTAAATCCACGTTCAATCCCACATTTATTCGTGGTTGTTTTATAGAAAGCTTTAATAAAGCTGTGACAATCGATTTGGAAGATACTAACTTTAAGATGAAAGTTCAACACAACATAACAAAATCTCAAAAATCAGCTATAGAAAGTTTAAGTGAAAATACCAATATTGTGATTAAACCAGCAGATAAGGGTGGGGGGGCATAGTCATCATGGATGTGGAGAAATATGATGAAGAAATAAAAAAACAGCAGGTTTGCAAAGAGACCTACATGACACTAAGAGGGAATCCTAGTGAAAGAATAGAAAAGAATTTGGCGCATCTATTGTCGAAATATAAAGAACAAAAAGCCATTACTGATAAAGAGGAACAATATATGAGAATCAAGGATCCCAGCCTTCCAATCTTCTATGTACTTCCTAAAATACATAAGGATGTAAAGAATCCCCCAGGTAGACCTATAGTTGCAGGTACGAATTCAGTAACATCTAATTTATCCCATTTTATTGACCACTACCTGCAACCAGAGGTGACAAAAATTAAGTCGTATATCAAGGACACTGCGGATGTTTTAAATAAATTAAAAACAGTATCTTGGAATGAGAACTCTTTTCTTTGCACTGCGGATGTCCGGAGTTTATATACGATTATAGACCACGAGAAAGGTATCCAGGCAGTGAAATATCATCTTGAGAAAAAACGAAAATATCGGCACTGTAATTCCCTTTTTAGTGGAAAGTATTAATTTTATTTTAAAAAACAATTTCTTCTGGTATAACGGAAAATCTTTCCAGCAAATAAGAGGGACTGCCATGGGAACCCGTTTTGCGCCATCATATGCGAACCTCTTCATGAGCCTATGGGAGGACAGCCACATTTGGGGCAATAACATCTTCCTTCCGCAGATTAAACTCTGGTATAGGTTTATTGACGATATTGTATTTATTTGGGAAGGAGAAAAAGAGTCACTAGATGAATTTTGCAAATCTCTTAATTCTAATGATTTTAATATTGACCTAACCTTTAATATAAGTAAGGTAGAAATTAACTTTTTAGATCTGACAATATATATCAAAGAGGGACATATGCATACGAAATCCTTTTTTAAACCCACAGATACCAATTCTTATATTCCTATAGGAAGCAATCACCATCCTAACTGGATTAAAAACATTCCTAAGAGCCAGTTTAGGCGTATGAGGAAAAACTGCATGGAAATAGAAACATATAAGAAACAGGCAGATGATGTAAAGAATAAATTCCTTGCGAAAGGATACCAGAAAGAATCTATGGACACACATATTGAAGAAATAGCAGGAATAGATAGGGAGGACATTTTGAGACCCAAAACACATAGAGAAGAAGAGGGGGTCATGTTACCTTTTATTACTACTTTCAATAGTCAATATAAAGAGATGGAAAAGATCATTAAAAGACATTGGCACTTGTTGTCTAGGGACCCTGTTTTAAAACCTTTGATAAAGCCACAACCTAAATTTATTTATCGAAGGGCCCCAAATCTTAGGCAGAGAATCGTGAAAAGTGCCATTCCCCCCAAAAAATCCAACAGAATAAAGACGAAGGGTTTTCACAGGTGTGGCTTGTGTAAAATGTGCCAGACCCATACAACACAGGTATCAAAAATTGAACACTATCATTCTGCATCTACAGGAATTAAATATGATATTAAAGAGTTCATCACTTGTAATACAAAAAATTGCATATATTTAATGGAATGTAAGTGCGGCATGCAATACATTGGACGTACTTCTAGATCATTAAAAATAAGATGGGCTGAGCATTTCAGGAATATAGAAAAGGGGCTTGTTACCCATTCTGTATCCAACCACTTTAAGGAAGTCCATAATAGTTAATGTGAGGGTTTAACTAAAGTGATAGGGATTAGAGCTGTGCAAAACCATTGGAGAAGGAACAATGGAGAGGAAATGTTAGCACAAACAGAAATGAAACTTATATATGAAATGGGTACCCTCAACCCAAAAGGGTAAAATATGGACTTTGAATTGAAATGGTTTTTATGACTTTGTTAATTATTCCTTTTATATGTATTTTATATTCCAGTCCATATTTATGATTATAATCACATTCTGTATTTTATATGTATTCTATATTCAAATTCATGTTCATAAATGTGCTTTTAATAAGGGCAAAAATATGAAGTGATGAGCCCGCAAGGATAATAAGTAATACCTCCCCCTTGTGTATATGTTTGAACAGTAGGAAACATTGCTGTACAGTGGAACGCAAGCCGTCTATGCGTTCCACAATGCAATGTAAAGAGACCTCTATCACGGAGACCCGCAGCGCTACACGCGGCGCTTCTGGTAAGAGGATTGAACAGGAACAGAAAGCAGCGTGCGTTCCACGGACAGTGGAACGCACGCGCTCGGGAACAGGAGGTAGCGTGCGTTCCACTGACCATGGAACGCACATACTCGAGGAAAATATAAACAACGAATACCTCCTTTAAAAAAATTAAGATACAAACAAAGGGGCATTGCTTATAAAGCTATTGTAAGCAGGATATAAACCCGGAAGTATATTAAAGTAATTTTTAGGTTGTCTTTTACCTGTAAGGATCCCTCCAATCAGGACACACAGTGGGGTTTATAAAGACCTCACCACACACACACACACACACACACCACACACCTTGACAAAGGCCCTTATAGGGCAGAAACGCGTTGGTGACTGATTGGAGGTACCTGCAGAAGCCAGAGGGAACACGCCAATTGTTGCTACATACCCCGGGGAGCAATATGGCAAGCAGTTTTGGGTGGGCCAATGTGACACCCTATAAACTCTGGTACGTGGGTCCACTAATCTGTGGTGGATTACAGTTTTTTATCTTTGTGAATTTGCACTTTGTGATTAAGACGCCCATTGTTTTATGTTGCACTTTAAAAATAAATCAATTTTGCACTTTACAACAAGCAGTACTTCACTATATATTGCTATTTCCTCCTATTTCCGGACACACTGTATCTGAACGGAGAGGTGAAGGATTGGGAGAAAAGAATTGCTATTGAAGACTGCAGGAATAAAGGGAGTGATATTACAAGCGTATTTGGGTGGGCACTATTGACACCCCACTAATTCTGGTACGTAGGTCTGCCATATTAAGGTAGATTCAAGTTTTTCTGCTCTACACCATACCATATATATGATCAAAATTTTTGTGAACCCATTTGAGCCCTATGGTACTTAACTATATACAATTATCTCTTTTTTTCTTTGGGGACATCGTTTAAACTTGGAACGTGGAAGTACTGCTGAAAAATCACCTGTAGATGTACACTCTCCTTTTTGAATAAAGAACAGTACCCGTAATGACCCAGGGAGCGCACCTCAGCAAAACTGTAGAACTGAAATTGAACCTTTTTGGGAAATTGGTGACCATCCCGGCTGGTGGATTGCAGCACCTTTGAATTGAAGCGCCATCTGTACACTTTTCTGTTTATAGATGTGTGGGGAGTGTGCTGAAGGGTAGGGGGCACTGTTGGTTGCACTTCTCAATTATCTATTTTAATTAGTGATGAGCGGGTTCGGTTCCTCGGAATCCGAACCCCCCCGAACTTCACCCTTTTTACACGGGTCCGAGGCATACTCGGATTCTCCCGTATGTCTCGGTTAACCCGAGCGCGCCCGAACGTCATCATCCCGCTGTTGGATTCTTGCGAGATTCGGATTCTATATAAGGAGCCGCGCGTCGCCGCCATTTTTCACTCATGCATTGGAAATGATAGTGAGAGGACGTGGCTGGCGTCCTCTCACTTTGGGGTATATTTACTAAAATTCTTATTTTTCCGAATGAGGTTAAAGTTCAATCACGAATGACATAGAAAGTGTAAAATTGCAACTTTTTGAATTTATTACGACTAATTTACTAAGCTGTCGTATTCTGCATTTTCATATTTACCGATGTCGATGTCATTCGTATTTTTTGGCAGTGTTTTACGGGAGTGAATTGTAAAACACTGCCGACTTTAACACAATGAATCTCGGCCAGATCTGTGAGATCCGTGCTGGGCTTCATTGTGCACCTTTCGTAAAAAATAAAACATTGTTAGAATTAAAAAAAAAAATGCGTGGAGTCCCCCCTCCTAAGCAACACCAGCCTCGGGTTCTTTGAGGCGGTCCTGGTTGAAAAAATATTGGGAAAAAATTGACCGAGGTTCCCCCATATTTAAACAACCAGCACCGGGCTCTGCGCCTGGTCCTGGTTCCAAAAATACCGAAAGTAACCTCACCGCTGACCACAAAGTTCCCACCATTGGTTACAATGTAGCGCATAGGCGCTCCATTGTATCACTGCAGTGTGCTGCCTGACATACACTACAGGAGCACACAGCCAATCAGGAGGGTGCCACGACGTGGCGCTCCCTGATTGGCAGAAGGAACCCTCTTAGACAGAAGTCAGGGGGGGTTCCTGGCAGTCGGGGAAAGGGGTCCCATGTGAAAACATGGGGCCCCTTTCAGTGCGTGGTCGGGTGTCCGTTTTTTTATTTTGCAAAGTACGTGGATTACAAATAGAACAGAAGAGGACCAATCTACACTGGATTATGTGAGTATAATTTTTCCAACAGGTACCCCATGGATTCTACATGGAGAAGAGGACCGACCCTCGTGTGAACAAAGGTAAGTATGTATGTTTGGAGGTGTGGATGTATGAATTAAACTTTAACTTTCAAGGTGTGTGTCTTCTGTTTTTATTGGGGTATTTTTTAGTAGTAGTACTACAGGTACCAGCGGGCCCGGATTTTCACCGCATGCTGGTACTTGTGGTTCTCCAAGTACCAGCTTGCGGGGGAGGCTTGCTGGGACTTGTAGTACTGCTACTAAAAACAATATTCAAATTTTGACAAAAAGGCTATCAGCCCCCCATCCGCCGCCCTTGGATGGGGGGACAGCCTCGGGCTTCACCCCTGGCCCTTGGGTGGCTGGAGGGGGGGACCCCTTGATTGGAGGGGCCCCCACTCCTCCAGGGTACCCCGGCCAGGGGTGTCTAGTTGGGTATGTAATGCCAGGGCCGCAGGGACCAATATAAAAGTGTCCCCCGGCTGTGGCATTATGTATCTGGCCAGTGGAGCCCGGTGCTGGTTTCAGAAATACTGGGGACCCCTACGCTTTTTGTCCCCCGTATTTTTTGAACCAGGACCAGGCGCAGAGCCCGGTGCTGGTTGATTAAATATGGGGGAACCCCAGACAATTTTTTCCCCATATTCTTTCAACCAGGACCGGCTCAATGAGCCCGGGGCTGGTTTTGCTTAGGAGGGGGGACCCTACGCATTTTTTTTTGGCAAATTTAACACTTTCCCAACCCTTCCCAGTGATAAACATGCACGGATCTCATGGATCCGTGCATGCCTATCAGAACACAGTAAAAAAAAAAGCAGGTCTGTTTTATTTTAGCACTTTTTCACGATTGGTATTTTTTCACGGCAGTGTTTGGCTATTGTCGGCAGTGTTTGTGAATCATACTTTTTAGTAAATGACTGAGTTCTACCAATTTACAGGCGTATTTGACCGATGGTGTATTCATTCGTATTTTTTTTCTTGGACTTCCAAAAAAATACGAATGCCCTCATCACTGCCGTGATTTGAGTTTAGTAAATTCCCGAGATGACACTTTGAAGAAAAAACACCATCTCGGTCAAAATCGGGACCTTAGTAAATATACCTATTTGTTTCAGGGGGCTGCAGTGCAAATATCTTTATTCTGGGGACCAGCAGTATTATATGATGAGTACAGTGCAGAGTTTTGCTGACCAGTGACCACCAGTATTATACGTTGTCTGCCTGAAAACCGCTCCATATCTGTGCTCAGTGTGCTGCATATATCTGTGCTCACATAGCTTTATTGTGGGGACTGGGGACCAGCAGTATTTTATAGGAGGAGTACAGTGCAGAGTTTTGCTGACCAGTGACTACCAGTATACGTTGTCTGCCTGAAAAACGCTCCACATCTGTGCTCAGTGTGCTGCATATATCTGTGCTCACACTGCTTTATTGTGGGGACCAGCAGTATTATATAGGAGGAGTACAGTGCAGAGTTTTGCTGACCAGAGACCTCCAGTATACGTTGTCTGCCTGAAAAACGCTCCATATCTGTGCTCAGTGTGCTGCATATATCTGTGCTCACACTGCTTTATTGTGGGGACTGGGGACCAGCAGTATTATAGAGGAGGAGTACAGTGCAGAGTTTTGCTGACCAGTGACCACCAGTATTATACGTTCTCTGCCTGCAAAACGCTCCATATCTGTGCTCAGTGTGCTGCATATATCTGTGCTCACACTGCTTTATTGTGGGGACTGGGGACCAGCAGTATTATATAGGAGGAGTACAGTGCAGAGTTTTGCTGACCAGTGACCACCAGTATTATACGTTCTCTGCCTGCAAAACGCTCCATATCTGTGCTCAGTGTGCTGCATATATCTGTGCTCACACTGCTTTATTGTGGGGACTGGGGACCAGCAGTATTATATAGGAGGAGTACAGTGCAGAGTTTTGCTGACCAGTAACCACCAGTATTATACGTTCTCTGCCTGAAAAATGCTCCATATCTGTGCTCAGTGTGCTGTATATATCTGTGCTCACACTGCTTTATTGTGGGTACTGGGGACCAGCAGTATTATATAGGAGGAGTACAGTGCAGAGTTTTGCTGACCAGTGACCACCAGTATTATACGTTCTCTGCCTGAAAAACGCTCCATATCTGTGCTCAGTGTGCTGCATATATCTGTGCTCACACTGCTTTATTGTGGGTACTGGGGACCAGCAGTATTATATAGGAGGAGTACAGTGCAGAGTTTTGCTGACCAGTACCCTCCAGTATACGTTGTCTGCCTGAAAAACGCTCCATATCTGTGCTGCATTGTAGTATATAGTAGGAGTACAGTGCATCATTTTGCTGACCACCAGTATATAATATATAGGAGTACGGTACAGAAGGCCACTGCTCTACCTACCTCTGTGTCGTCAAGTATACTATCCATCCATACCTGTGGTGCATTTCATTTTTGCACAGTTTGCTGACCACCAGTATATAATATATAGCAGTACGGTACAGTAGGCCACTGCTTTACCTACCTCTGTGTCGTCAAGTATACTATCCATCCATACCTGTGGTGCATTTCAGTTTTGCACAGTTTGCTGACCACCAGTATATAATATATAGCAGTACGGTACAGTAGGCCACTGCTCTACCTACCTCTGTGTCGTCAAGTATACTATCCATCCATACCTGTGGTGCATTTCAGTTTTGTACAGTTTGCTGACCACCAGTATATAATATATAGCAGTACGGTATAGTAGGCCACTGCTCTACCTACCTCTGTGTCGTCAAGTATACTATCCATCCATACCTGTGGTGCATTTCAGTTGTGCGCAGTACATGTAGTAGTAGGCCATTGCTATTGATACTGGCATATAATTCCACACATTAAAAAATGGAGAACAAAAATGTGGAGGGTAAAATAGGGAAAGATCAAGATCCACTTCCACCTCGTGCTGAAGCTGCTGCCACTAGTCATGGCCGAGACGATGAAATGCCATCAACGTCGTCTGCCAAGGCTGATGCCCAATGTCATAGTAGAGAGCATGTAAAATCCAAAAAACAAAAGTTCAGTAAAATGACCCAAAAATCTAAATTAAAAGCGTCTGATGAGAAGCGTAAACTTTCCAAAATGCCATTTACAACACGGAGTGGCAAGGAACGGCTGAGGCCCTGGCCTATGTTCATGGCTAGTGGTTAAGCTTCACATGAGGATGGAAGCACTCATCCTCTCGCTAGAAAAATGAAAAGACTGGCAAAAGCACAGGAAAAGCACAGCAAAGAACTGGCAAAAGCACAGCAAAGAACTGTGCGTTCTTCTAAATCACAAATCCCCAAGGCGAGTCCAATTGTGTCGGCTGCGATGACTGACCTTCCCAACACTGGACGGGAAGAGGTGGCGCCTTCCACCATTTGCATGCCCCCTGCAAGTGCTGGAAGGAGCACCCGCAGTCCAGTTCCTGATAGTCAAATTGAAGATGTCACTGTTGAAGTAAACCAGGATGAGGATATGGGTGTTGCTGGCGCTGAGGAGGAAATTGACAAGGAGGATTCTGATGGTGAGGTGGATTGTTTAAGTCAGGCACCCGGGGAGACACCTGTTGTCCGTTGGATGAATATGGCCATAGACATGCCTGGTCAAATTACAAAAAAAAATCACCTCTTCGGTGTGGAATTATTTTAACACAAATGCGGACAACAGGTGTCAAGCCGTGTGTTGCCTTTGTCAAGCTGTAATAAGTAGGGGTAAGGACGTTAGCCACCTCGGAACATCCTCCCTTTTACGTCACCTGCAGCGCATTCATCATAAGTCAGTGACAAGTTCAAAAACTTTGGATGACAGCGGAAGCAGTCCACTGACCACTAAATCCCTTCCTCTTGTAACCAAGGTCCTGCAAACCACACCACCAACTCCCTCAGTGTCAATTTCCTCCTTACACAGGAAAGCCAATAGTACTGCAGGCCATGTCACTGGCAAGTCTGACGAGTCCTCTCCTGCCTGGGATTCCTCCGATGCATCCTTGAGTGTAACGCCTACTGCTGCTGGCGCTGCTGTTGTTGCTGCTGGGAGTCGATCGTCATCCCAGAGGGGAAGTCGGAAGACCACTTGTACTACTTCCAGTAAGCAATTGACTGTCCAACAGTCCATTGCAAGGAAGATGAAATATCACAGCAGTCATCCTGCTGCAAAGCGGATAACTCAGGCCTGGGCGGTGAGAAACGTGTTTCCGTTATCCACCGTTAATTCACAGGCAACTACAGACTTGATTGAGGTACTGTGTCCCCGGTACCAAATATCTAGGTTCCATTTCTCTAGGCAGGCGATACCGAAAATGTACACAGACCTCAGAAAAATAGTCACCAGTGTCCTAAAAAATGCAGTTGTACCCAATGTCCACTTAACCATAGACATGTGGACAAGTGGATCAGTGCAGACTCAGGACTATATGACTGTGACAGCCCACTGGGTAGATGTATTGCCTCCCGCAGCAAGAACAGCAGCGGCGGCACCAGTAGCAGCATCTCGCAAACGCCAACTCGTTCCTAGGCAGGCTACGCTTTGTATCACCACTTTCCAGAAGAGACACACAGCTGACAACCTCTTACGGAAACTGAGGAACATCATCGCAGATTGGCTTACCCCAAATGGACTCTCCTGGGGATTTGTGACATCGGACAACGCCAGCAATATTGTGCGTGCATTACATCTGGGCAAATTCCAGCACGTCCCATGTTTTGCACATACATTGAATTTGGTGGTGCAGAATTATTTAAAAAACGACAGGGCGTGCAAGAGATGCTGTCGGTGGCCCGAAGAATTGCGGGCCACTTTCGGCATTCAGCCACCGCCTGCCGAAGACTGGAGCACTTGCAAACAGTCCTGAACCTGCCCTGTCATCATCTGAAGCAAGAGGTGGTAACAAGCTGGAATTCAACCCTCTATATGCTTCAGAGGATGGAGGAGTAGCAAAAGGCCATTCAAGCCTATACATCTGCTTACGATATAGGCAAAGGAGGGGGAATGCACCTGAATCAAGCGCAGTGGAGAATAATTTCAACGTTGTGCAAGGTTCTGCAACCCTTTGAACTTGCCACACGTGAAGTCAGTTCAGACACTGCCAGCCTGAGTCAGGTAATTCCCCTCATCAGGCTTTTGCAGAAGAAGCTGGAGACATTGAAGGAGGAGCTAAAACAGAGCGATTCCGCTAGGCATGTGGGACTTGTGGATGGAGCCCTTAATTCGCTTAACCAGGATTCACGGGTGGTCAATCTGTTTAAATCAGAGCACTACATTTTGGCCACCGTGCTCGATCCTAGATTTAAAACCTACGTTGTATCTCTCTTTCCGGCAGACACAAGTCTGCAGAGGTTCAAAGACCTGCTGGTGAGAAAATTGTCAAGTCAAGCGGAACGTGACCCGTCAACAGCTGCTCCTTCACATTCTCCCGCAACTGGGGGTGCGAGGAAAAGGCTAAGAATTCCGAGCCCACCCGCTGGCGGTGATGCAGGGCAGTCTGGAGCGAGTGCTGACATCTGGTCCGGACTTAAGGACCTGCCAACAATTACTGACATGTCGTCTACTGTCACTGCATATGATTCTGTCACCATTGAAAGAATGGTGGAGGATTATATGAGTGACCGCATCCAAGAAGGCACGTCAGACAGTCCGTACGTATACTGGCAGGAAAAAGAGGCAATTTGGAGGCCCTTGCACAAACTGGCTTTATTTTACCTAAGTTGCCCCCCCCTCCAGTGTGTACTCCGAAAGAGTGTTTAGTGCAGCCGCTCACCTTGTCAGCAATCGGCGTACGAGGTTACTTCCAGAAAATGTGGAGAAGATGATGTTCATCAAAATGAATTATAATCAATTCCTCCGTGGAGACATTCACCAGCAATTGCCTCCAGAAAGTACACAGGGACCTGAGATGGTGGATTCCAGTGGGGACGAATTAATAATCTGTGAGGAGGGGGATGTACACAGTGAAAGGGGTGAGGAATCGGACGATGAGGAGGAGGTGGACATCTTGCCTCTGTAGAGCCAGTTTGTGCAAGGAGAGATTGATTCAAACCAACCAGTCATTTCAGTCACAGTTGTGTGGCAGACCCTGTCGCTGAAATGATGGGTTAGTTAAAGTGTGCATGTCCTGTTTATACAACATAAGGGTGGGTGGGAGGGCCCAAGGACAATTCCATCTTGCACCTCTTTTTTCTTTACTATGGAATCAAAATGACCCCCAAATTCTATGATTTAAGCTGTTTTTGAGGGGGTTTTGTAAAAAACACCCGAATCCAAAACACACCCGAATCCGACAAAAACATTTCAGGGAGGTTTTGCCAAAACGCGTCCGAATCCAAAATACGGCCGCGGAACCGAATCCAAAACCAAAACACAAAACCCGAAAAATGTCCGGTGCACATCACTAATTTTAATTACTTTCACTTGCAGCTTCCCCCTTTTTTGAAGTCCAGTACTTCCTCCCTGCCCATCTCCTACACCAACATCCTCTGTCACTAATACCTATACAACATTCATGAACTTAACTTGATAGCTCATAGTTATTCATTTCACTCTGTTCATTATTACATTTACCCTGGATTCAGACCCACTGCCTGTGGCATTGCAGTCAGACACTCTATTCATATGAGGTAACTGCCCTTGCATAAAAAGCTAGAGAATTCTAAGCTAGAGAATTCTAACTATGTTAAGCTAACCTTGAACTTTGTAAAAAAAATATCAGCATTGCCACTGAGCAGATCTATGTAGTGTGTGACTGTAAGGGATTTGGTGTGTGGCTGCACACTACGTAGTTCAGTTGTAATGCTGAGTACAAACAAAACAAAATGTGGGAAGGGGCATCAAAGCATGGGCTTTTACTGGGATCAATTTTGTCATGCCCCTTCCCCACGAGGCTTGTCCCTTATGGAAAATGAGGGGGAGGGCACCATTTCTGTTTCTGGCAAAGGGCAACAAAAAGTTTAGTTATGTCTCTGACTTTCATTTAGAAGAGTTCAAGGTTAAATGAAACACAGAGAATATACATTTATGCTGTATTTCACGATAGAAACTGAAATGCACAAATAAGCAATCTAAAGAACACAAAAAGCTTTATAAGCCATTAACTACTGAAATTAACATCTGTTGTTTTCATTCCTTACCCAATGTAGAACTGTACTCCGCAATGCCACTTCATTAGCCAACTCATTGGTAGATCTATATAAAGGTCAGATTATCTTAATTCTATGGATGGTGGTTTTCATTTACACTGTTAGTCAGCAAAACATTATGTCCTATTTTATTTGTTAGCAAGTGAGCCTCAGGATGTATTCACAATTGACTAAACTACATGTATGCAAAGTACCTGAAAATAAAAAACATGCTGAGTTGCATTTGTTTGATTTGGAGTTATTTATAGTATACAATAACACTGTTTAACATATTGTTTAAATATTCCACAGGTAATGCAAAGGAATTCAATCCACAATTTAGTCTTCATATAAAATAATTTGTAAGTGTAAGGTCCAGTGACTTTTGACATAATTCAAAAAAGAAAGTAAAAAAAAGAATTATGAAGTTAATAAGTACAATTTTATAAAATAAAAAAGTGTTAAGTTGAAATAGGAAGTGGGGAGGGGGGGGTTGTACAGTAAAGATGGGTGGCAATATAGACTAGACATCAAAGTCCATGACATCCAGGTCATCATCAGAATCATGGATACCCGAGTCTGGTACGTGAGCACATGGTAAAGCATCAGTAATAAGGATGTCCTTTTCACATTTGTATATCACATCCAGATGGAACCTTTGGAGCTTAAGCATGAAACGTTGAATTTGTGCTAAGGTATTATGCAGGGGTTTGCAAAGGATGGTAATCAGGGGTTGATTGTTTGCTCAATCAACACTGCATGCCCATAGATGAACTTGTGAAATTTCGGACAAGCAAACACCATACCCAACAGTTCCTTTTCAATCTGAGCGTAACATGACTCAGTCTCAGACAAACCCTGTAAGTAAAACCTAAGGTTTTGTTCACTGCAGGCAGACCACACCAAGATCATCCTCTAAAGGCATCAACAGAGATCACAACAGGAATATGCAAATCAAAAAATTGGCGCACCAGGATGGAAATGAGCATAGCCTTGAATTGAGAAATAGCAGAAACATGACTGTACAACCAACACTATTCACTGTCATTGTGCAAAAGTGGGGCTGTGCCATTACTGTAGTGTAGCAGAATCTTTGAAAGGTACTGTAGTTTGTCATACCCAAAACAGCTGCAGACTCAACTTATGTGTTGGGGTATGCATGTGTAGGATCAGCTGTGTCTTGGCAGGATCTTGGTTAACGCTCTTTGAAGTTAGGAGATGGCCAACACATGGGACTTCTGTGACTCTGAAACAATACTTGCCAGGGTAATTGATTTAATACTTCACTGCCAGAGCATTTGGTGAAAGGCAGACAGGTGATATGATCATGATGAGCATAGATGATTCCTTCTCCAATGTGATCTGCCAGAATTCACATTTGGACTGCAGAGTGGTAAAAATATTTTAATTTTGCATATCAACAATTACTTGCTCCATAGTTTTGAAGGGGTTGATGTGGTCTTATTAGAGCGTTCAGATGCACAGAGTCAATGCAGATGCATATTGAACCATAATTTCTTTACTGCAATACCATAGCCACCTCCCATAGGGTTGCTTCAACTGCTGGAGCAATGATGCCCAATTCTGACATGCGATTTAAATGCACTATCACTTTGTCCTTCATAGCCAGAGGCACATGCCTAAGAATACATATTCTGGAAAAAACAGTCTCATCTGATCTCATGTGATAGGTGACTGGGAGCTTCCCAATGGTATCACAATTGCACACATCAGCAAGGTCTTTTAAATCTGGAACATACTGTTGAATGACTTGTACATCAGCACTTGAAGCCGTTAACCCAGGTTTATGATGTCCGGCAAACCGAGGAGTTATTTGACATTACTTTCCACTATATGAAACTGAAGCAGGAAATGTGTGGATTGCAGCAAGGCCAGGCATGTCTTAATTAAGTGGTCACCGGAAATAATTCGATTGACAGTGTGAGAGCAGTAAATAGATGTTTTGGTGACTGCGTGTAGAGGAGTCCATGTGACATGATGTTATACTTGGCACCAGTGTACATTTTTATGTTAATGGCATTGTCTCCTTACAGTATCTATTACAGTGGTAATTATTTCACCTTTTTTGGCTCTGGGGTCAATACTCATGTAGTAGACTCTAATATTTGGAGTGTTTTCTGGTGGAGTGTCTAAGGTGTGAAAAGTGTAATAGCTGCTGGAACATAAGGTTTAAAGTTGCCTGTCATTAGCTTTAGGCTTGGACCTGCACCATCATGCAAAATTACTTTGTTTGCCACAAGGATTGCAGCGTTTATTGAAATCAGGACATTTATAGAGTTTATGGAAATAGAGACCTCTACAAGTCACTTAGCGTTAAAGGTTGCACCACAGTCATACTGAACAATGACTGCAGCAGCACTGTAATAACAAGAACTTCCTCTGTAACAAAGAACTTCCTGTATAACAATTGGATAGTAGTGAGGAGACAACAATCACAAACTCTAGTTCTGGGACCTTCCCTAGGAGTGAGGACATTGAATATAAAGGACCAAACCAAGAGTTGCAGGACACAAACAGAACAGTCGCACTGGCTGGGGTGTACATAATGACTATTCGCTTAGGGCTGCATTGTCTATCAACTCCTCTGGTGCCATATACTGTAATATGAGTGAAATTGTAACTAATGTCCTCCATTCAAGTGCTGAAGGTTTAAGCTTCTGAGTAGTGGTGGGGTAAGCTTAAAAAGGCCCATTTGATGGTGGTGTTTGGGGAATGTGAAGAGCACATATGTCTCCAGCTTGATCCAAGAAGACATATCCCCTGTAGTGTACTGGGCAGTTGTGTGCTATACCAAATATCATGCAATCTACTGCAGCAGAGATTCTGTCTCATAGAGGAAAGGGTTAGCCAACTATTGCTCCCACAGGTGGCACTTGATGTCACCTCCAGAGTTCTCACCTTTCCCGTGTTGCTGGGGATCAGGCACCTGTATATTGGACATGGGTATCATAGCAACTTCTTTCCACTATACTTCTGTAACACAAAAAACTACTAATAAGGTTGAAAAGGTATAAGAATAAGGTAGCCAGCAAGTGCTTTATCTGACCTGGTCACACAGGATGCGACCAGTGAGATACACACTGTTTGCAGCTGGAGGAAAGAGAAACTTCCATCCGCTGCTGCTCTTAGAGGGACTGGAAGATCACTCTGCCTACCTGCGCCATGCCCCAGTGTTTGCCATGCTGCTGATCACTGCTGATCAGTCAGCACAGCGGGATCCAACCCCAGCGGTTGCCGACCATAGCAGCTGCTGGGGAAGGGTAAATTAACCCCCCAAAGCACACTGTGTCATGATGTTTCCAATGGTCGCGATTTTCTGATGGTGCCAACCAATGTTCCGATGTTTTTGGAAAACAATTTTTTCCCCAATAAAAAATAAATAGTTTTTTAAAAATAAAATAATTTTGGATAACATTAAATACATGTTCTTCACCTAATTCACTTATAAGAAAGCTGTTTTTAGGAAAAAAATTAGTCAGGTAAGAAAGATAACTTGAACAGAGAAGGAACATCATTAAGAATCAAAACACAGTTTTTGATACATCTACTGTGCATAAAATTGAAGTCACTGTCAGACTGAGGGATGAAAGGCCCACCAGAATGAGGTGGTAGGGGCCAAAGCTTAAGGGGAGTGTCCAGCCACCAGAAAGAGTGTGAACAGCCACCACAAAGGGACTTAGCCAACCATTAGAGAGGACATACAAAGAACAGGGCTTCTATAAATGGATGGAACAGGGGTGTGTCAGGACCACCCACATTGCTTAGCAGGAGTGCTAATCTAGCATAGTTTCCACAGAAACAAACCAAGCAACCAAGTTAATTCATAACCCTGCTCCATCAAGTTACTGACTCCTAAAGAAGTGGTGTGGCCCTCAGGAAGTGGAGCCCACCAGGGATAACCCCTTTACACCTAGAGCCAATCCTACATTGATGAAACTAGTCAAAAAAAATTTAAACTTATGGATAATATGGGTTGGGTATGGGTGACTGCGCTTGGGATCCCGCCGGCCACTATATCGACGCCAGGATCCCGGGGATTAGAATGCTGGCAAGGGGGGCCAAGTGCAATGTAGCCCCTTGTGGGGTCGCTGCACTTGCCACGCTGCACTCGCCACAGGTTCTATTCCCATTCTATGGGTATTGTGGACACCCACGAGTGAGAATAGTACCTGTTTGCCGGCATGCCCACTGTTGGGATTTAGATGCAGTGGGCTGCAGGCGGAGGTATTATGACTGCTGGTCTCATAACTACTGTATATCCCAGTAGTATGTATGTGATGCTTATTAAAGGTGGAGATTTGTAAAAGAGAAGCTTTTTGGATTTTTAAACTTGCATCCATATTTCCAGATCCATCTTAATAAGTATATTTTGTTACGTATGATAAACACTGTATTAATTTAAGTTTAACAAATCCTTTAATTAAGTAATTATCTCACCTTTTGTTTTGATATATAATTATTTTCCAAGTTGCTTAAGATTGTATTATTTGCATTATTATTGGTTATCCATACCATTCTTAGTAAAAAAACAAAACCCTTTAAAACAGACATTTTCTGCACAATTAGTAGAAAGTACATCAAGAAGAATGATAAATGTTTTGCTTTAACTAAATGGGTACAATTTCTTTTTTTATGTACATTTTTATGTATTTGAGTACAGCATGTGGACCATGCATAACCATCTCTCTAGCCTAAACATGTCTGTATGTTTGTTTATTTTTTCAAGTATGAATTCTTCTGGCGTGTGGACTATTACTCCAACATAAGACCTTACTGTTTTACTCTCATCTCTCTTATGTATTTGGCATATAATAAAAATAAATAAGCTATAAGATTATTTTTTATGGAAAGTACCATATTATAGGAATGTACTGCAACTCATCAGTGGATTTAGTGACAAAGAACATGAAGTCCCTGGTCTTTTAGGAGTCTATTCATTAAGCAGTGAAAAGTGTGGAGAAGTGAGCCAGTGTAGAATTTGCCCATGACAACCAATCAGCAGCTACGTATAATTTTTTAGAATGCATTTTAGAAATGTTACCTTACCTCAACACTGATTGGGTGCCATAAGCAACTTCTCCACTGGCTCATATCTCCACACTTTCACTGCTGCATGAATAGACTCCTTAGTTCCTTACTTGATTATTTATCCTCACATGACCACTGGGCCAAGCTGTGCTGTAAAACGCTGCTGTTATCAATCATTACTCAATAATAATAATATTATTAATATTAATAATAATAATAATAATAATAATATTTTCACTTTGTTTTTGTACTATTGTATTAAAAATTTTTTTACTGGCAAACTCCAAAGAAATGCTTTTTCTCATATACAACACAGTACAAAATCTCACATTTTACAGTTCTCATATCAAACGAATGCAATAAAATGCCAGCCAATGTAGAGAGACTTTCAATGCTTTCCTTACATAAACAAATTGTACATAGAAAATAGATGCCCATACTCACTTAAATTACAAGTTTATACACGGTTTATAGTAGCTTACACACTTTGGTAAGTGCAAAGACTTATTTTAATAGATTTTTTAAATTATTTTACTGATTTAGTCCCATATCTGTAACTAGCCACAGCATAAGAATTATAAATTAGACTAAAAAAATGAGTTGTTGCTGTGTACACCTGAGTACACCATAAAAAAATGTGAATGTAGACATTGTTACACCTTTAAAAGTTAAATTTAGCATTACGTTAATGTGGGCAAACCATCTGACAATACATAAACCCTGCAAAGGGAAAAGAGAAAAGAAGACTCTTTTGTGGGCGCACTCTTGTTTATCTTGAAGTCTCAAAAGAAACAATAGTTTTATATTAAAAATATAATTTTATTAACAATATCAATAAAATGAAATAGTAGTTGGATATACGAACAAGTAAAAGAAAAACAGGAACAAATAATACTAGCATAGATGCTTAATGACGGTTCCAAACTGTCTGGGTTTCAAATACTGATTTGCCACAACTGACTGCCTGAAAATGAATACTCCTAAGCTAATGTAAGTTGGTAAATAATAGCACCTCAATTATATTGGTGATTCTTGTAGGCTATGATTTCTTGCCACTTGTATTGAAAGAGGATAGAAAAGGCTGAATAGACAAGATTAATCTGCTGTCAGTGTTAGACGCTGAGCATGACCGTCAAAATCTTCAACTAAACTGAGTATTCCTCAAGAGTCTCCCACTTGAGTACTAACTCAGCCCAACACTGCTTAGGTTCCAAGATTGGAAGGATTCGGGCGTTGCCAGTGTGGTATGAAAGTAGAAGGAATATCCTATGTTGATGGGCTCTGGAATCACTGATGAGAGTTCACGAATATTGTTGTAGAAAATAGAATAAGTAGTAGATGGAAGAGGAAAATAGGGGATCTGCTGCCAATGTTAGACAGGGATGGATATCCCTGAATCAATGGTGAGAGTCCTGAAAAATAGGTAAAGGTAAGAAAAACCAGAGAAACGTGGAAAAAATTGATTTGAACCAAAATAGCTTTCACTAGCAACCTATGGTAGTTATCCACTTTATACTTTATCATTCCCCTGTGCGGTATACCCCTGATACATGACAATACATAAACCCTGTAATATGTAAGATAACCATACTAATTATTTAGGTCACATTGCTTCAGTAAATGTATCAATTTACAGCCCAAATGCTTTCTTATTTGGAAGGAACAGCCAAGGAAGTAAAACCTTTTATTCATCAACTGAAATATTTAATTTTTACTTTGTCACTGAAAAACAGAGTGTCCAGGAAGTTGACAATTTGTTGAGACTAACCAATTGTTTCTTAAGACTGTTTTGCAGTTAGCCATTTTCTAGTATTTAGCCTTTAACAAAAAATTCACTGATAGCAATTGCACTGGCAAGTAATAGTATTCCACAGCATGAATGACAGATTAGTAGGTTGAGGCAGGGGTGCAGCCAGAACTTTGTGGGTGCCATAGCAACATATTGAAGTACCTCTGTTACATTGCTTCTAGAGAGACTCCTCACCACAGGAGGAGACCCATAGTAGTACCCTACCGTAGTTCATTTTCTAAACCATAGTAGTGCTCTAGTTCACAATATGTCACATTGTAGGGCTTCCAGCACAGGTTATGCCATACAGTACCCCAACATACAGTGTCCCTAGTTCATATTATGCAACATTACAGTGCCCCCTGTTCATATTATGCCACACTATAGTGTCTCCACTTCATGTTGTTGCACATTACAAAGCACCAGCTCATATTATGTAACATTACAATGCCCTCCAGTTCATTTTATACCACATTACAATGAGCAGCTCCAGGGTATACCAAGATATATTGCAGACCCCAAGGCAAATGTTTGTAAGGGCACCTATGTATCACCTAAAGGTGAAACATGTATATAACATGTCATATTGACAGGGAAGGTTGGCTCCCCTCAGCTCTGGGCCCCATACTGTAGCAGCTGCACTACCTGCACCTATGGTAGCTACGCCCTTGGGTTGAGGATAACCTCCAAATATTAGAATAAAATATCAAAAACAGTTTTAGCAGACTCTCAAACCATTCAACCAACCATACATGTACCCACAGTGCAAACTTGTTAGCAGTATTAGTAGTTTACAACCAGCAATACTTAAAGATGGTCTGATCATATGGCAGAATTGCATAGGTAGGTACCAGTTAATTGTGAAACTTTTTTTAAAATCATATATTGAAAAATAAATGTTTACATTGAGCATTACCAAATAAAACAGAATTAAATCAGTGCTTGCAGTTATTGCCAAAAAAAATAAATTCTGAAATAAAAAAAATCATTCATAACACATTGTATTTTGCAACACGGTGAAAGAAATTAAAAGTAACAAGGAAAGCAAAGCAAAGCACTTGAATAAACATTTGAATTTTCCATAAAATATTTTAATTAGAGTAATTTACCATATGTGTTGGCAGTACTTCTGAAATGAATGCATTGCAATAAAATGCCAAAACTTAAAAAACACAAATTAGTGCAAAATACTTACAACTTACCACTTCTTCATGAGTTGCATTTTCAACATTAATGCCATTAACCTGCAATTAAAAAGACTTGCGTGTTTATAATAATTGCATGTGATAAATGTGTATTATTTGTTTATAGTTGATAAATAAAAGTACCATAAGGAGACAAATAAAAATTCCATATTACTATATTTTTACAAGAGTTAAAACAGAATAAACTCAAAAAACATACATAGCAAGAAATCTACAGTAAGTATAAAATTATAATGCATAAAACGTGCAGATGCCATGCTTTTGGCCGCACATACAGTACTGTTATATTTATTTGAGTGGGAATAAAATGAGTACAAAACAGACAATTTTCTGTAACAATTAAAAGAATGTATATTTAAGGCAAAAAAATTGTCTAAGGAGTTTTATATATTGATAATGACACTAGTACTAATATAGTTTGTATTATTATTATTATTATTAATAATAATAATAATAATAATAATTTACAAATTTACAATATCTAAAATGCTATTTTTTTTGCTAACCCACTGAAGTATTATTCTGTAACTAATCATACATTATGAGAATAAAAATAAATACTAGTTGAAAATTTATATTAACTAAATAAAAATGGAATTAATCTACTGATTTCACATATTAAATTACTGCAAATGTGGATTTGTGTGAACATTTATTGCAATGGGCAGGGTTATTGAGGGTTGTGAAATAAAATGGAGAACACCAAAGAAAATAATTTTGAGAGTTCAGTATTAATACTTTTTTTTTTCCTATGGATTAACACAGCATTATTATTAATGTTTTGAAAACATTACTATTTTGGTAAAAACATGTTTAATTATTTAGAGAACGTGCACTACAGTTCTGCACTTGCCTGTTTTTGTTATTGTTATTCTGAATTCATATTTAAAAATAACTGTCATTTTTTCTACTGCATGATTTTCTGAACATAATAATTATAAATAAGTTGCCTACCTGCATTACTGCATCTCCTGTGAACAACAACCCACTCTGGTCAGCTGAAGAGCAACAAAAATCAATATATGTTAAGTGTAAAGTAAAAATAATGTAAAATAATAACCAACATAACATATTGCTTCTCTTAGTGAATCTTCAAAGTTTTTTTTACAAGCATGAGATACAGGTTCACAGTGCAATTTTGAGATTTGGAAAATGATTCAACCTCTGTTTAATTATGTCTTTTCTGATAATTCCATGTAAATTAAGTGTCTAAAGCTGTTGTTTGAGAATCTACTTTAATTCAAATGTAAAATCAAAATACATTTCCACTTTTTACATTAATTAATATTTAAATAAATGTTATGCATGTTCACTAAAAATTTAGTAGTTGGTTTTACTTTAGAAATGTTATTGTATTTTTATTCACATAATAGTTCACTTATCAGCTGTCACATTTTATAGTCTGTGCAGTTGCAAAGCAATTTACAGTATTAGATTCTGCAGGCGTTTTACTTAGAAAACACAGAGTTCTTTACCTGGTTGATCTTTGAAGATTTTAGATATAACAACAGGCACTTTATGTTGAGAACCACCCTGCAAAAGACACATACTGTATTTGTTAGGGATCTATAAAATAAATGTTTACAACATTACCAACAGTCTTAATGAAACCGAAAATTGGTCTGTCCAATTGGCAATTTTATTCCACATGTGTCTCTAAACACAAACAGTTACTATCACCTTGCTACATACAAAAAATTCTGATGGCGTATGACCCTTCCAATATTCTTGACAAAATAAAGTAAGCTTTATGACAGCCGGCTAAATGTACTAGCCTGCGAGCTGCCGGAGGTGCAGGACTTTGTGAGGTATGCCTGGATTTTTAAAGTGGCAATCAGTGGCAGTTTTTTCCTATGGGCTGCAGCCCCCCCCCCCCCCCCAAGGTAAAATCTGCCACCCAGCTCACTGACAGTGAAGCCAGATGCAGTCCATGAGACTGCACTTGCTTCACTGTGACTGGCAGTGAGTTCCTATTGGAAGTCCTACCTTCCAGTCACAGACACTACAGGCAGTCCCATTGGGAGGTGTTTCTTCCCTCCGGGCTGCACTAGGCAGAGATCTAGCTTCCTGTAGGAAGCCAGCTCCCACCTCGTTAGATTTATTCGGCTTCTATGGGATGCAGCTAATGCAGTCCATAGAAACCATGGTTTTGTGCATGCGCATTACCGTCACTACTACTGCGCATGTACTGGGTCCCGGCATCTGTGAACTTTACATAACACAGGTACTGGGACCTAGGTGGTGACCGCAGTGGGGACAAGGAGGGGAAGACCAGGCAGCAGTGGCAGCGCTCCTCCTCCAACAAGGTAGGAGCCTCCGCCAGTGGCAATAATTTACAAGGCAAAACCAGGTTTGTTTTGCCTTGTAAATGATTGCTTCTTTAAAAATAAGGGCAGATTTGCACAAAGTCACTCACCTCTTACAGCTCACAGGATATTAAATTTAGCCCAGCATTTGGTTCCAGGAAGTGCTTCCAGGTGACTCAGCAGAAGTGCCGGGAAGATCAAGAAAGGTCAGTGAGTAACCCATATACTGTGAACCGAACTTACCAGTGTACTACACTATGGGGTAAATTTACTAAGATGGGAGTGCTATTAAAGATTAGATGTTGCCCATAGCAACCAAACAGATTCTACTTCTCATTTACTGTGCATCTGGAAGGTATTCACATCGCTCCACTTTTTCCACATTTTGTTATGGTACAGCCTTATTCCAAAATGGAATAAATAATTTTTTTCCCTCAAAATTCTACACACAATACCCCATAATGATAACGTGAAAAAAGTGTTTTTGATATTTTTGCTAAATGTTTAAAAAAGAAAAAAAAAATAAGAAATCACATGTACATAAGTATTCACAGCCTTTGCTCAATACTTTGCACCTTTGGCAGTAATTACAGCCTCAAGTCTTTTCGAAAATGATACCCCAAGCTTGGCACACCTATCTTTGGGCAGTTTTGCCCATTCATCTTTGCAGCACCTCTCAAGCTCCATCAGACTGGATGAGAAGCGTCAGTGCACAGCCATTTTCAGATCCCTCTAGAGATGTTCAATCGGAAACAAGTCCTTGCTCTGGCCGAGCCACTCAAGGACATTCACAGAGTTGTCCTGAAGCCACTACTTTGATATCTTGGCTGTGTGCTTAGGGTCATTGTCCTGCTGAAAGATGAACCGTCGCCCAAGTCTGAGGTCAAGAGCACTCTGAAGCAGGTTTTCATTCAGTATGTCTCTGTACATTGCTGTATTCATCTTTCCCTCTATCCTGACTAGTCTCCCAGTTCCTGAAGCTGAAATACATCCCCACAGCATGATGCTGCCACCACCATGCTTCACTGTAGGGGTGGTATTGGCTTGGTGATAAACAGTGCCTCGTTTCCTACAAACATGACGCTTGGCATTCACGCCAAAGAGTTGCATTTTTGTCTCATAAGACCAGAGAATTTTGTTTCTCGTGGTCTGAGAGTCTTTCTGGTGCATTTTGGCAAACTCCAGGTGGGCTGCCATGTGATTTTTACCAAGGATTGGCTTCCGTCTGGCCACTCTAACATACAGGCCTGATTAGTGGATTGTTACAGAGATGGTTGTCCTTCTGGCAGGTTCTCCTCTCTCCACAGAGGAATGCTGTAGCTTTAATAGAGTGACCATCGGGTTCTTGGTCACCTCCCAGACTAGGGCCCTTCTCCCCGATTGCTCAGTTTAGATGGCCGGCCAGCTCTAGAAAGAGTCCTGGTGGTTCCAAACTTCTTCCATTTAAGGATGATGGAGGCCACTGTGCTCATTGGGACCCTCAAAGCAGCAGATATTTTTCTGTACTCTTCCTCAGATTTGTGCCTCAAGACAATACTGTCTCGGAGGTCTACAGACAATTCCTTTGACTTCATGCTTGGTTTGTGCTCAGACATGCACTGTCTAGTGTGGGACCTTATGTAGACAGGTGCGTGCCTTACCCAATCATGTCCAATCAACTGAATTTACCACAGGTTGACTCCAATTAAACTGTAGGAACAACTCAAGGATGATCAGTGGAAACAGGATGCACCTGAGGTCACTTTTGAGCTTCATGGCAAAGGCTGTGAATACTTATGTACATGTGATTTCTTAGATTTTAATTTTTTCATAATTTATCATGTTGTCATTATGGGGTATTGTGTGTAGAATTCTGAGGGAAAAAACATGAATGTATTCCATTTTGGAATAAGGCTGTACCATAACAAAATGTGGAAATAGTGGAGCACTGTATCTAGCACCTTATAGAAGATACTACCTGGAATCTGATTGGTTGCTATGGGCAACATACCATATTAAATAGAACTCCCATCTTAGTAAAATTTACCTCTATGTGTTTTCACCCAAACATTTAACATTTTTCAGAAGAAAAAATGAAAAAAATGGGAATTAATTATATTGCCCAAAGCTAAACATCAGGTAATAGTTGAGATAAACCCCTGTTTTTTCTCCCGAAAAATTATCAGGCCAATTGAATATCCCCCTACATAATTAACAGAGTACTGAATACTGTATTTAGGATTAGTAATTATTATAACAAAGAAATTGATATAAAGTAGCACATTAAGTGTAACGATGTTGGGTGCAGTATGAGTCTCTTGTACTGTAAACTGTAGGACCTTGCCTTTTTATCTAATTTACATACTTTTTCCTGCATATTGCACCTTAATTCGCTAATAGTGTATTAAGTAGTTAACAGTGTATTAAGCACTTGGGATTCATATAGCACATTAAAATGCATATTTTAAGAAAATGTCACATGACATGACTAAAGGCCCATACACACTGGGCGATTTGAGCTGAAAGCAGCCCACTTTTGGTGTTTTGAGCTGCTTTCAGATCAAAACCGGTCAGTGTGTATGGATAAGCAATGAGCGGTGAGTGCTGATGTGCACTCCTGCTTCATGGCTGGCAGCTGCTGTTCATCTACTGGCATTACCAGTAAATGAACAGCGGGGTGAGCGGCTTTCCATACCGTCCTGCTATGGAAAGCAGCTCACCCCCACTGACATCGCTGGGCAGCGGGGAAAAGCGCTCAGTGTGTATGCACTGAGCGCTTTTCAGCCCAGCAATGTCAGCGATCATCGCTGTTCATACACGCTGGGCAAAAACGGCCAGTGTGTATGGACCTTTAGTCATAAAGTTGAAGGTGTACCAAATGGAGCCATGTGGCGATTAAAGGGTTGTTGTATGTGGACACAAGTCAGAGGCGTCACCGGGTGTGGTGACACCCGGTGCGCGCCCCTGATCTCCTGCCGCGATCGCGGCAAAAAGGGGACGTGACCTTGTACTTAGGGGGCGTGGCTTCGCTGGGATCCCAGAATCGTCACTCTGGGGGCGTGCCCAGCATCTCCGGAGATGCTGGGCTTCCCCCAGAGCCAGTCTCCGTCGGCTGTCGGCTCCTCTTCTGTGACAGGAGCCGGGTGCTGTAGGAGACTTTCTCACTGCAGCACCTGGTTCCTGTCAGTGCGGAGGAGCTGACATTTGGTGTCACCCTCCTCCAGGCGTCACACCCGGGTGCGGGCCGCACCCCCCGCACCCACCTTGTGACACCACTGAAACAAGCATTCCAATAAAAAGAGGAAAAAATCAACTGATGTGAAGATATGTGCAAATTTCTTCATTTTACATAAAACAAATTAGTAAGTCTACATTGATTCTGGTGACATTGAAGCTTGCTACCCTGTAGAGTCATTCTAGTCAAAGTAAAATCAAATAAATAGTAAGTAATACAACGCAACTGCCACATCATATTGATGGGGGTTACAGCAGACGTGATTTCTGATGGCTTTTATTTACTAAAATAAATGCTACAGATTATGGATTATCTCTGGCCCTGAGAAGGGTACTTTATAGATCACACTTCTACTATGTAAATCTAGTCCCTTACTCTCCATAAATGGGAGCCAAGCAGGATAGGACTGTTAAAGGTAGTGTCAGTCTTTTTAGCTGTAAAAGGTAATGTCAGTCTCTAGGATATAGATGGTCAAACAACCTCTTACCCAAACAAGAAATCTATGCTGCAAATGGCAAATAAAGGGATGACTCAACAAAAACAGTGGCGTAACCAGAGGTTAAAGTGAGCCGACACGGGGCGGAACTGCGTTCCGTCAGTTCCACTTGGAGACGGAACGCAGTTTAGCCTCCTCCGGCTCACCTCACCCAAAGTGTGCCGGCGCCACACAGGGAGATGCTGGGCACCCGCTGAGATTGTGTTACCAGTGGCGCCCGGCTCTCCCTGCATAGCGGAAGCCGGCGGCAGGAGCTCACTACTGAGCTCTGGCTTCCGGCTCCCGGCTCTGTCAGTGCGCGCTATGAGAGAGATGTCATGACATCTCTCTCATAGTGCTGGGGAGCCGGACGCCAGGAGGATCACAGCGGTCAGATGCGGGAGCGGGGCTTGGTAAGTATGGTAGCATTTAAAAAAAAAAACATGTGTGACTGTATTAGCAGCGCGGCTACAGGGGGATAACCACAGGGGGTAAGCTACAGGGAATAACCACAAGGAGCAAGCTACAGTGGGATAACCACTGGGGGAAAACTACTAGGGGCAAGCTACAGTGGGGCTAACTACTGGTGGCAATCTACTGGGAGCAAACTACTGGGAGCAAGCTACATGGGGATAACTACTGGGGGCAAACTATTGGGAGCAAGCTACAAGGGGATAACCACTGGGGGCAATCTACTGGGGGCTATACTACAAGGGGACAAACTACAAGGGGGCATTACTACTTGGGGCAAACTACTGAGGGCAACCTACATGGGGTTAAACTACAGGGGCTAACTACTGGGGGCAAACTACAGTGGTGCATTACTACTGGGGGCATAACTACAGGGGCGCATTACTACTGGGGGCATTACTACAGGGGGCATTACTAATGGGGCATAACTATAGGGGTGCATTACTACTGGGGGCTAAACTACTGGGGGCTAAACTATTGGGGGCATTACTACAAGAGGCCTAAACTACAGGGGGCTAAACTACAAGAGGGCAAACTGCAGGGGGCATTACTACTTGGGGCAAAACTACATGGGCTAAATGACTGGGGGCATTACTACAGATGACATTACTACTGGGGGCAATACTACACAGGGGTATTACTAATGGGGGCACTACTAATGAGGGCATTGTAAAGGGGGCACTTCATAAAGGGCATCACTACTGGGGACATAAGGGGCACTACTACTGGGGCCATTGCATAAGGGGCACCACTACTGTGGGCTCTATATAAGGGTCACTACCACTGTGGGCACTACCAGTACAGTGGACATTGCATAAGGAGCACTACTACTATGGGCACTGTAAAAGGGGCGCTAATGCTGTGGGCATTGTGTATTATGGGGTGCTACTACTTGTCAGCATTATGTGTATTAGGGGTGATACTACTGTGGGCATTATTACTATTATGTGACCACGCCGCTTTCTTTTTAGACCACGCCCCTTTTTTGAGCACAATACCTTTATTGCATGGGTACCGGGGGGAGGGGGGGGGGAGTTCCCCCACCTCTCTAGGACCACTTTAAACACTGAGCATAACTACCATGGGTGCAGGGGATACGGCTTCTATGGGGCCCAGAAAGCCTCAAGGGCCCCATAGACAATCTCCCTGCATCCAGTTACACCAGCAAAAGGCTGCGCGGTCTGGGACACGCCAAGGAGTATGGAGAGGGCCACAGACAGGGAGTCTACAGCCCACTCTCAGCCACTGCTGCCTCTGTTCTCCCCGCCCAGCTTATGAATTATTACTTTATCTGGCTTTGCCAGTGGATGAGGGGTGGTAGGCGTCTCTGTGTGGAGCCCACTCACAGCGATACTGAGCACCATGCTAGCGAGGGGGCATCCTGATGAGGGGACAGGGTAAGTGTATCCCCACTGCGTCCACAGCCACTTGCCTGTTGGATGTCTGGAGCAGACACTGAGGAGCATGAGCATTGTGGGGGCCATGGACAGGGAGGCTCCAGCCCACTCTCAGCCACTGCCCCACTCTTTTTGCCCAGCGCTATGAATGACATGGTGAGCCCACCAGACCCCAAGGAGGTGAGCAAGAGAGGGCCGTGCTTAACCTTCCAACTGAACATCCAATGTTGGGAACTAACACACACATTATAGACTGTGCAAAGTGAGTACTGACACTAACCCGTGTCACAATATGTTCTTTGTTACATATCCCCCTCCTTTTCCAAAATCACCGGACATGGCAGCTTGCATTCAGCATTCATTGTAATACAGATGGTGTAGTGCTGGGATATGAGGAGGGGGATGGAGGGGTGGAAGCCTTCCAAAAATTTGCTATGGTGCCCACAAAGTTCTAGTTATGCCCCATTCCAAATATTTTATTAACTAGATTAATGCATCCATGGGCACATCCATAACGCATCCATGGGTGTCGGAATGGGGAGAGGCAAGGGGGCAGTATGCCCCCCCAAACGAGACGGAGTTGTAGGCGCGGGTGAGGGGGAGTGCTTACCCTGGAAGTCCGCAGGCAACTCCTCCTGTAAAATCAATGTGCTGCGCTGCCGCAGCCTGATGTGCCCCATGTCCTCCGAACTGGCTCTTCACTGATGCATTACTGGGAGGGAAGCTTGGCCATGCTAAGCCTGCTGGGACATCCATACCTTCTCCCAGTAATGCATCTGTGAAGAGCCAGCTAGGAGGACATGGGGCACAGCAGGCTGCGGCAGCACACTGACTTTACAGGAGGAGTTGCTCAGAGGTAAGTGCGCACCCGCACTAGGGGGGGGGGGTGATGTTTGGGAGGGAGAGCCAAAATTTAAATTTTACTACACCCCCCCCAACCTGAAAACATTCCATCGCCCCTGATGGCATCCTAATATAACTCACTATTGTCATGGATAAGCTAAATATAAAATAAAAATATTTTCACTATGGCTAAGAATTGCATACTTTTTTCACTTCAGAATTTATTGTAGTAGGTGTGGTTTGAATACTGTACATGCAATATACTTACTTCTAATTGTGCAAAAAAGGTGTATGGTTATAGTCATTTTTTTCACTCAAATAAACATTGCAGTAGGTTTTGTCAAAATGCTTTCAATATAACCAACACACTAAATGTATTCAAATTTGACATATATATTATGTGTCTAACCAATTATAGTAAGATAATCTGTGAAGTGTAGACAAAGTTTAAATGTAAAAAGAAAAATATGAAAACCATTGCTGACAAACATCCTGCTTAGCCCACGCTCATATACAAGCAAATCAACAAATGTCAGTTTAAGTTTTTATGATAAAAGTTGGAGAATCTGTAAAGAATTTAGATTTGAAAGATAATATCTACTGAAAAGCTAAGATGTGAACAGACTGCATATATCCCACATTTCACTGTATTTCCTAAGTGTTTTCTCCATTCAGCTCTCTTGCAATCTGTTTAAACCTGTGTTTAAACATAACATTTAATCAAACCATGTATTTCATGAATTCTTTCAACACTGATTTCAATCTTATAGGTAAACATTTCTTAAAGACCTATTGTTGTGTGTTTCAGTTATCAGACAAGTTTATGTGAATTTGCATGGCATTGGGTTAAAGCAAACTACTGTTACAATAGATCAAGTTTGCTTGAATACATTAAAACAGACTGGAAGAAGACATCTAATTAGGTATACCTTCCTAGCGTGCCAGTACTATTTTTTGTACTAGTAATCTCATGAGTAACTATCACAGAATTTCCCTTTCTAATGCAGATTCATTAGCATCTTTGGCATGGCCTTTGATAAGGGGTCCAATGTTTAGAAGAAATTGAAGCTGAAGCTTCTGGGCCCCAAACACTTCACATGTCCTGAGATCCTGGTGAAGGGGGTCAGGACTAGGAAATGGAGTACTTGGTGCATGTTAGGAATGCACTGGCTTGCACTTGCACTGGGTGGCACTCCAGGCTGCAGGGTATGGTTCCAAGTAGACTGCAAGCCAAAGGTGGCACAGAGGCAGTGATTGTGTCACTCCCTTGGTCTTGTAGGGTGCAGGGCAAAGGTGGCAATACCATGACTGCCCTTGGTGGTGTCACCTCTTACATAACTGTAGTTACAGCCCTGCACATATTTTTGGAATAAAAGGACAATTAGAAATATTTATTTTTCTGCTTTAGGATTGTTCACCAACCAGTAACACTAGTTTAAGTACTATTCTCTGCTTCTTGATTAGTTTAAACACAAGATTTGTTAAACATTCCTTTAAGAGGAAAACAATTAATGAATCCATACCTTAATGCTTAGACCTAATCCTCCAACAGGGTCTCTGTGAAGTGTAACAGCTCTGCGCTTTAAAAAATGTGAAAAAAAATAAAATTTAGGTAAGTATTTATATAGAATTATTTCCATATATACAACTGGTCAATATTAAACATTATAAATCATTATTTGGTTCTCAAGAAACACATTTTCATTTACAAGTGAATAAGTACTATATTGTTCTTACTTCTAGTATACATATGTAAAATTATTTTTATATAAACAAACACATAATAATGTACAGTACATACACAAGTATACAAACGGCTTAACTGAAACCTGCCTTTACTAACCAGGTGCAAGTAGAATGTATGATTTCAAGGCTCATATCTATTTTACAAGCCCATTATTGCTGTATACAACAGAGGGTAGTGCAGTGCAATACTCCTGTAAACTTAATCTGCTTTTTCAAATAATGCACCTACAGTTTATCTATCCAGGACATAATCACTCCTTATATGAACGTGAAAAGAAGCATTGTCTCCCACAGATACCAAATCTGCAAAGAGTGTAATACTGTATATTGAAGAACCAATGCAACATTTAATTTCATTAGGTTTCAGTGATTATTCTGGTGTTTCAAGACAACAAAAGTCAAGGTATAAAAATAGTGTAACAACTATCTATAAAAACTCACAGTAAATAAAAGATTTACTCATGTACTGGACTACTAGCTTCCAAAGTGATGGCTCAAAGCTACCCATTAGACACAGAGGTTAGGAACATACTGTATATCAACCAAAGTTACAAGCATAAAGAAAATAACAAAATGTGCTTGCATTAATAAAGAAAACAGGAGATCCATGAATCATACAGTATGTGGCAAAGAGGTGGGTTACAAAGTTAGAACAGTTAGATCACAACATCATTTACTAGTATACAGTTGCTGTTCTTAAAGACAATAAGACAAACAAACTGTAGCACAGACACTATAAACAAAGACATACATGGTAGATGAAGTAACTAGATAAATAGGAGTATAGAAACAACACTTACTAAACAGAAAATAACACAAAACAACAATATGCGTATCAATTATGGCAGCATATACATTAATGGTTGTTGTTGTTGTTGTTGTTGATGATAATGATTATTATTATTATTATGATATCACCTTATGAAATATACCACATGGCAAGTGAGCTGACATAGCACTATGTATAAATTAATAATTAGAGATATTTGAAATTTTATGTTAGTGTTTAAAATGTATTACTTACTTCATGTATTAATTACAACCTTTACTAATTATGATTTTCTTCAATGTACACTATTAATATTTGCATATGCATTATTGTATCTTGTCCACTTGTATTTTTTCTAATCTTCTAAAAATTGTTTACTTAAAAAAACACAATAACATACCATAACCCAAATGGAAACTAAGTAGCATATGTTGGAGTTGGGGGGGGGAATTAAAATACAAAAAACAATTGTGTTAATATTTAATTAAAAAAAAGGTAACGATTTCTCTGAGGAAATCTGAAATTTCTACAGACAAAACACATAAGACTGATCATAACCCCAGAATGCACCTACACTGTCATGAACGCAGCCAGAGAGGGATAACTGTAGCAGTTCTGCACATACCACATAGAGCAGCACATGCTTAAACATCTTCTGTACCTAGTAAATTAATATACACACAAAAACCTGGCACATAATCTAGAATGGCAACATTGAGAAAACTTTGAACTGCTGCTTCCAATCAAGAGGCAATTGCTAGACCTCAGCAATAGACATGAAAAGAAAAACAGTAAGCTAAGTTTACTTGGGAAGTGCTGATCAATTAGGTTATAACTTTCTCCAACAATGTTATTAAAATTATATTTTAATGAAAAATTAATGAACTTACACGTATGGCCATATCACATTAAACATACAAATGTATATATATATATATATATATATGTATAAAATAAGCAGTATCTAATGTGCATTAATATAACAAAATCTGAGTTATTCTCATTGACCGCTCTAATAATTTTTTTCAAAAATCCCAATTGGTTAGTTAGATTAATAGCACTATTCAGTGTCCAATATTTAATTTTCCAAAACAGGTGTTAGTAGTAGAACTAGATGTAAATTCCAAGCTCTTCATGCAGTTCATCCAAAACATAGTGGTACAGACAATGTCATACTTCTGACACAACTCAGATGCAGCGTATTGTTGTTACAGACCACCCACAGATGTGGGAATGCCATTGCAGTCCTCCTACAGTACCTCTCTGCTGCTAACCTTTCCATCATGCAGCCAGTACTGGAGAATATATTGATTGGAGTCCATGTTGGTCTACAGCCAATGTCAGTATGTTCTCTAACAGCATGAACTCAGGAACAGAAGGTAAGTCTGAAAATCCTGTGATGCACTTCACCACCTTTATACTGTATGTCGAGAAGTCAGTGGCTTCCTCAGATAGTCTAAAGACTCCCCATTTTGGAGGAGGGTCTGTTTAATGATTCTATTGGTCCTTCATGGAACAGTTGGGTACTGTGATGTGTGGCTGTTAAAACCTCAACAGGGCCCTTGAATTGAGGAGGCATGGCCAAATCAGGAAACGTGGGCATGCCCCCTCCAAAAAATTTTTTTAAGTACTATGCACAGCACCAGATCAAAGATCTCTGGGCTTGGAAAGTGTCCAATAGTGCACCTATAATGGTTATACTGAAGTAGTCTAGAGAAAGCATTAAAACCATACACTATAAATACTGTAAATACACAAACTTTTTTTTAAATATGTAATCCACATGAATAAAGCTATGCTACAGCAACAGTATTATCCCAGAGAACAGTTTGCCATTATTGAGAAGCAAAGAATAATTTACACAATTCCTAGGGAGACGTTTAGTCATTAATTATTTTAGTGAATCCCAAACTTTCTTGATGCCAGTTGCCTGATAACATCAGCATTTCATGGCACACCTAGACCAGAAATTTCTTATTGCGAAATTCAGGCCAAATTATTAAATTCAGTAAATGATGCGTACCTATCACCCTTAGGCTCAGTTATGTGGTGGAGGAAAGGGTTGCGCTTCTGTTTGTACACAGATTTTATGAATGCCAGCCACCAGCACTAGTTTTGCCTGTCATATTGGCCACAAATAGTTTGATTTGGTCCTGTGCCACCAACCCATGACACACCTGCAAGTGCACTGTGGCACCCAGTTTGGGAACCGCTGACTTATTTGGTTTTGCAGTGATATGGTGCTCAGCATGAGACTATCTGTTAGAGGAATGCCTTTTTTGCATTATTTATTGTAGACCACACTAAGAAGTAATATGACCTGTCATATAGAGAGATGTATCAAGCCTTGGAAAGAGATAAAGTGAAGTTACCCAAAGCAACCACTCAGCTGCAAACCGCCATTTCAAAGAATGTGCTAGATAAATGACAGAAGCTGATTGGTTGGTTTGGGCAACTTCTCCACTTTATTTCTCTCCAAGGCTTGAAACATCTCACCAACTATCTGTCAAATACTCTCCTGCACAGATGAAGTTTAAGGATATAGTTTGCCTCCCAAATGGAATCAGAATAACTTTTAAAGTATACAAGTACTGTCGTTTTTCAGGCAGGAGCTAACTATTGAACTGTTTCATCTACTGTACTTTATGTCAGCCTTAAAGTCACTTGTTGCATTGAAACATTGTAAAAGGTTAATGAGCATTTTAATTTTCAGTCTAGGACTGATGCTGCAATGAAAAAGAAAATTATTGAACTTACCATATATTCATAAACGCAATCAAAACCATTGTCTTTGGTTTTTATCCCACCAGCCTCTCCACTCTGGCTCCAGGGAAGGTTTAATGGAACTAAGATCAACTAATGAAGGTTATTTTATTCTTTCAGCATTTTTTAGTCTTTACAGTGTGCTAAAAACAATAGTGAGAACTTTGACTGTCAACTTATAAAAAAATAGATAGTACTTCAACACAATAGCATTTGTTTAAGCACAATGCTTCATAAAAGCATTAAAAATAAGCAGAGAAATATACTTCCTAATAGTATTAAATGCAATCACATACAGTAAAAGGCCATAGTTGTGGGTATGAAATGTGGAACAACACACATACACACATCTCTCTCTCTCTCTCTCTCTCTCTATATATATATATATATATATAAATATATATATATATATATATACAGTATATACATGTGTATATATATATATATACATACACACACCTACGTGTGTGTGTGTGTGTGTGTGTGTGTGTGTGTATATATATATATATATATACACACACACACACATGTTGAGTATCCCTTATACAAAATTCAAAATCCCACAATTTTGGGTCCTATACTGAGATAATGACATATATATTATACATATATACTGGATAATACTCAACCTGTGTGTGTGTGTGTGTGTGTGTGTGTGTGTGTGTGTGTATATATATATATATATATCTATATATCTATATATATATATATACACTGCTCAAAAAAATAAAGGGAACACTTAAACAACACAATGTAACTCCAAGTCAATCACACTTCTGTGAAATCAAACTGTCCACTTAGGAAGCAACACTGATTGACAATCAATTTCACATGCTGTTGTGCAAATGGAATAGACAACAGGTGGAAATTATAGGCAATTAGCAAGACACCCCCAATAAAGGAGTTGTTCTGCAGGTGGTGACCACAGACCACTTCTCAGCTCCTATGCTTTCTGGCTGATGTTTTGGTCACTTTTGAAAGCTGGCGGTGCTTCACTCTAGTGGTAGCATGAGACGGAGTCTACAACTCACACAAGTGGCTCAAGTAGTGCAGCTCATCTAGGATGGCACATCAATGCGAGCTGTGGCAAGAAGGTTTGCTGTGTCTGTCAGCGTAGTGTCCAGAGCATGGAGGCGCTACCAGGAGACAGGCCAGTACATCAGAAGATGTGGAGGAGGCCGTAGGAGGGCAACAACACAGCAGCAGGACCGCTACCTCCGCCTTTGTGCAAGGAGGAACAGGAGGAGCACTGCCAGAGCCCTGCAAAATGACCTCCAGCAAGCCACAAATGTGCATGTGTCTACTCAAATGATCAGAAACAGACTCCATGAGGGTGGTATGAGGGCCCGACGTCCACAGGTGGGGGTTGTGCTTACAGCCCAACACCGTGCAGGACGTTTGGCATTTGCCAGAGAACACCAAGATTGGCAAATTCGCCACTGGCGCCCTGTGCTCTTCACAGATGAAAGCAGGTTCTCACTGAGCACATGTGACAGACGTGACAGAGTCTGGAGACGCCAAGGAGAACGTTCTGCTGCCTGCAACATCCTCCAGTGTGACCGGTTTGGCAGTGGGTCAGTAATGGTGTGGGGTGGCATTTCATTGGGGGGCCGCACAGCCCTCCATGTGCTCGCCAGAGGTAGCATGACTGCCATTAGATACCGAGATGAGATCCTCAGACCCCTTGTGAGACCATATGCTGGTGCAGTTGGCCCTGGGTTCCTCCTAATGCAAGACAATGCTAGACCTCATGTGGCTGGAGTGTGTCAGCAGTTCCTGCAAGACGAAGGCATTGATGCTATGGACTGGCCCGCCCGTTCCCCAGACCTGAATCCAATTGAGCACATCTGGGACATCATGTCTCGCTCCATCCACCACTGTCCAGGAGTTGCACCACAGACTGTCCAGGAGTTGGCGGATGCTTTAGTCCAGGTCTGGGAGGAGATCCCTCAGGAGACCACCCGCCACCTCATCAGGAGCATGCCCAGGCATTGTAGGGAGGTCATACAGGCACGTGGAGGACACACACACTACTGAGCCTCATTTTGACTTGTTTTAAGGACATTACATCAAAGTTGGATCAGCCTGTAGTGTGTTTTTCCACTTTAATTTTGAGTGTGACTCCAAATCCAGACCTCCATGGGTTAATAAATTTGATTCCCATTGATAATTTTTGTGTGATTTTGTTGTCAGCACATTCAACTATGTAAAGAACAAAGTATTTAATAAGAATAGTTCATTCATTTAGATCTAGGATGTGTTGTTTAAGTGTTCCCTTTATTTTTTTGAGCAGTGTATATATATCCCTCCGTTAAACCTTACTGCGTACCCATTTCCTACTTATTAACTAAACACAACACTATTGCTCTCTCCTAATGTCACATTTATTGTGCTTTTTGAATATTCTGCTCTTAGTCGGTACTTTATTAAATACTATCCGTCATTTACTGTAATGTCCCAGTGACACATTCTTATCTTATATTCTTCATACTCATCACATTCACAGTCTATCACTCACCGTCCATTGACTATTTCTCTCTCCCTATAGCATCTTTACAACCTTACAGAACCACTTCTCCATTCCCTCACTCATCATGGCTTTTGTACACCGCTACCCTGACGAGCAAGCAGGGGTGTATTTAGGGGTCCGAGCGCCCCTGGCAAAGTAAAGGACTGGTGCCCCCCCATATTTGAAATAGGGAAGGCACGTGTGCCAAAAAAGGGGCCTGGCCACTCAATAGTACCCCAGTTCAAATTACACCACAATAGTGTGCCTTACTCACATTACACAGCACAGTAATGTACAGTACATATTCACGTTATGCTACACAGTAGTACCAGGGGCGTCTCTAGAGAGGAGGGGACCCGTGTGCAGACTCAATGTTTGGGCCCCCTCCTCTCTCGTAGCCGTCACCGCTGTTGCTAGCCCTCTGAGCGCTGTAGACTCTGGCACAGTGCCAGAGTCTACAGCGCATATGCAGGACTCCGAAAAATGGCTACCGCGCCATTTTTTTAAAGTCCTGCGCATTCGCTGTAGACTCTGGCACTGTGCCAGAGTCTCTAGTGTTCAGTTCGCTAGCAGCGGTGGTGATGGCTACAGGTGAGGAGGGGGCCCACACACAGTCAGCGATGGACTATGGAAAGGTAATTATAGGAGAAATGAGTGCAGTGTGTGTTGTGTGGACCCCCTGGACTCAGGGGCCTGTGTGCACCACACACACTGCACCCATTATAGATACGCCACTGAGTACTATCCCCTAATACACATTATGCCACACAGTAGTGTCCATATATATGGGAAGGCGTGCATGCTCCTGGGAAAGTGGGTGTGGCCTCACAATTTTACATTATGATATCAAACAATAAATATATAATACCACCCCCTACACATGCACACACACAATTAGCAACCTTACACACAATGGCCCTCATTCCGAGTTGATCGCTCGCTAGCTACATTTAGCAGCCGTGCAATGCATAGTCTCTGCCCACGGGGAAGTGTATTTTCACTTTGCAAGAGTGCGAACGCCTGTGCAGCCGAGTGGTACAAAAACATTTCGTGCAAAACAAGACCAGCCCTGTAGTTACTTATTCTGTGTGATGATTGCTGCGACGAAGGTCCCGGAATTGACATCAGATACCTGCCCTGCAAATGCCTGGACACACCTGCATTTTTCCAAACACTACCAGAAAACGGTCAGTTGACATTCATAAATGCCCTCGTCCTGTCAATCTCCTTGCGTTCGGCTGTGCGAATGAAATCGTCGCTAGAAGCAGTGCAAAACAATGATGCCCTTTGTACCTGTACAACACACATGCGCATTGCCATCCATACGCATGCGTAGTTTTGCTGTTTTTTTCAACTGATAGCTACACAGTGAACAACGGCAGCTAGCGATCAACTCGGAATGAGGGCCAATACCCACAGTAGTTCTCCTTACACATAATATCCCGAGTATAGTGTCAGATGCACATAATATCGCCCAGTATAGTGCCAGTTACACATAATGACCCCATTAGTGCAGTGCCAGATACACATAATGCCTCCGAGTATAGTGCCAAATACACATATGCCCCCACAGTGCCAGAGACACATACAGTATGCTCCCACAGTACCAGACACTCGTATGCCCCAACAGTGCTGGACACTCAGATGCCCCCACAGTGCCAGATACACATATGCCCCCACATTGCCAGATACACGTATGCCCCCACAGTGCCAGATACACATATGCCCCATGTTGATTTTACTATTAAAGGCAGCACTTTTAGGTAGATTCACTTTTAGAGGCAGCAGCTATCCCCCCACCTCCATGTAGTTCCTCAACAGCAGGGATGCCCATTAATGATCACAGAATGCAGCAACAGCCACTGTAATTGGCACCGGGGTCCAGCACCACACCACAATACAGACAAGAAACTCTACATACTGTAAACTACACCTCCCAGGAGCCGCTGCTGCATGCTGTGATCGTTACTGGGCATCCATGCTGGTGAGGAACTACACGGGGGTGGGGGGATAGCTGCTGCCTCTAAAAGTGAATCTACAGTACTTACTGCCCGCGGGTGGCACCTCTGGATGGCGCCCCTCCTCAACTGGCACCACTGGCGAGTGCCATCCTGGCCAATAGGAAGATACACCCCTGCGAGCAAGATCCATCACGTAAAAAACACACTCCACAACTACATGTGCTCCAGGGAGTGGATAGAGTAGATGTTGAGTTAGAGTTTCTGCAGCAGAAATCTGTAATTAGAGATTCAATAAATTGCTGCAGATATTTCCATTCATCCCCCATTCCCTTTATGAATTAATTGTTTTGATTGCATAATCAATGTACAAACATCTGACTAGATTTTTTTTTAAGTATTTATTATATATTGTAAAACATTTATAAATCTACAGTACCAACATGTAGACCAACTTGCAATATGTTTTATGGGCATTGAAAAATTAAAGTATATTTAATTGCTGGAAAGATGGAATAATAATGTTTTAAAGACAAAGATTTGGCATCAAAGAAATCAGAATAGAGGTAATGTGAGATAAGTCAAGTTTAACATCTACTGTAAATGTGATTCAAATAGCCACAATTTAGCAAGAACCATTTATTACCTTTACTTTATTGAGTCATTTTCTACAAAGGATAATTCTTTAGTGTTGGAGCATAAATATTTTCGAAGAAGTATATGCTGGTAAGATGCAATGAATGTATAGTAAGGAAAATAAATATAAAATCTACATAGTTATCAATCACGATAGAAACATAGTATTTGATGGCAGATAAGAACCACTTTGCCCATCTAGTCTTTTTTCAACCTTATAATAACCTCAAACCATATTTGATCATTGGATTTTTGGTTTGGTACAGGCAAGTATACTCTATGCCACAGGTTCTAAAACTCGGTCCTCAGGACGCCACACAGTGCATGTTTTGCAGGTCTCCTCACAGAATCACAAGTGAAATAATTAGCTCCACCTGTGGACGTTTTAAAATGTGTCTGTGAGTAATTAATACACCTGTGTACCTGCTGGGTTACCCGCAAAACATGCACCGTGTGGGGTCCTGAGGACCGAGTTTGAGAACCTCTGGCATAGAGCATAGGTTCTCAAACTCGGTCCTCAGGACGCCACACAGTGCATGTTTTGCAGGTCTCCTCACAGAATCACAAGTGAAATAATTAGCTCCACCTGTGGGCCTTTTAAAATGTGTCAGTGAGTAATTAATACAGCTGTGCACCTGCTGGGTTGCCTGCAAAACATGCACTGTGTGGGGTCCTGAGGACCGAGTTTGAGAACCTATGCTTTATGCCACAGGTTCTCAAACTCGGTCCTCAGGACCCCACACAGTGCATGTTTTGCAGGTCTCCTCGCAGAATCGCAAGTGAAATAATTAGCTCCACCTGAAGACCTTTAAAAATGTGTTAGTGAGTAATTAATACAGCTGTGCACCTGCTGGGTTACCTGCAAAACATGCACTGTGTGGGGTCCTGAGGACCGAGTTTGAGAACCTATGCTCTATGCCAGAGGTTCTCAAACTCGGTCCTCAGGACCCCACACGGTGCATGTTTTGCGGGTAACCCAGCAGGTACACAGGTGTATTAATTACTCACTGACACATTGTAAAAGGTCCACAGGTGGAGCTAATTATTTCACTTGTGATTATGTGAGGAGACCTGGAAAACATGCACTGTGTGGGGTCCTGAGGACCGAGTTTGAGAACCTTTGCTCTATGCGATAGATTCAATTAAAAATGTTTAAACTTTTTTAATATGCATTAAAAATGAAAAATAAGGAAACATCATCTCTGTTCACATATTGCATAATAAAAGGAACTGGGTCTGTATATCACGTGTATATATATATATATATATATATATATATATATTTTTTTTTTTCCATTTAATACAGCACTCGGGAGTACACAAGAATGTGTTGAATGTATAAATAACAAGGTTTGTTACCTCCGCAAGTTCTGATTTTAAGATAAGACAATAAAAAATACATGGATATGTATCAGGCAGTTCTGTATTATAGTTAACATAGTGGGTACCGGATTACCCTGGCAATCATAAAACCATTATGGCTGAATTTATTGATAACACAATTATTTGTATATATACTGTTAAAAGTACTGGCATAGATTAATTTGCCTGGGCAAAGTATTTAAGGTACTGAATCACAATAGTGCATATATATTTGTATGTTATCGGCTATTGCAACACGTACCAGTGTCTTGTAAATTAATCTATATGTCCAAAAGGAAGAAAGAAAAGTCACACAGTACTAAACCCTGTCCCAATTCGTTATGGTAGAATTTGTTGGAGTTTCACCATTGTCTCTCATCTCTCATCCCTGATCCTCTCAGCTGTAATCTCAGCCTCTAGATCACTGCCTTACAAGGCACACAGGATGGCAGTAGAAACAAAATAGAGGTCATATGAGTCATTTTGACTACATGTATACATTTTATGGACAATTAAAATATTTTTTCCACCAAATTGTTGGAATTCGATGGCTACCAGCGGTTACTAAGGGTTATCTGCATAATTCTGAGGATCCCCTATTGATAGTGGGCTCCCATAGGTTTTCCTGATATGTCATTATGTTTTTTCCATTGTTAGGGATGGACATATGGTCCGTAACCATTAAAGTTTTAAATCCAATGGAAATATTTTTTCATTAAATTGCGAGCAGCCAGTCATAGGTTCTCCCACTATGTCCCATTATCATTATGTATCCTCCGTTGTTAGGGATGGACATCGGAATCCGATGGCTAGCAGCCATCAATGAATTGAATTGAATCTATCACAAAAGAGTGCCCCAGCACATAGAGTCTACTTGCCTATCTCAAACCAAACCAGTTTTTTGACTCTTGGGAGCACCACCAACAAAGCTATTACCCACCAAAATTGTAATAAAGTCTGTTTATTTATTCACATGTTAGCTTATGTATCTCTAAGTATACATAGAAAACAATTCAGGGATGCAATATCTGTGCTTAACCTATATTGCACCATCCTTAGTTTTTTGCAAGGATATCCTTATGTCCACTGGTTGATTTTACCTATGGGCTACAGGATTGCAGCCGCCTGAGTAAAATACACCACTTCAGTGGCACTGGCTTTACTGTGACTGGCAGAGAATTCCAATAAGAAGTGCTACTGTACCTGCTTGTTATCCGCAGGACAGGCAGCCCCAGAAAACAGATGCCAGAATACTGAGCCTATTCTGAATGCTGATACCGGCATCCAGAATGTGTATAGTATCCCAGCGCCAGAATACAGACAGCCTGAATCCTGAACGAGGAGAGACCACGCCGCAAGGCATGTATGCCGTGGGGGGGGGGGGAGGTTAGTTTTAGGCTGTGGGGGAGGGTTAGGCTGCATCCCAGGGGGTAAGGGCTAGGCTGCAGTTAGGTGGGTTTATAGTTAGGTACCCCACTTGGAGGGTAAGGGTTAGGCAGTGGGGAGAGGGTTAGGTTTAGGCAGTGGGGACATGGGGTTAGGTTTAGGAACCTGCTGGGGGAGGTTAGGTAGCTACTGGGGGAGGTTAGGGTTAGGCTGCCAGGAGGTAAGGTTAGGGGGTTGGGGAGAGGGGAGGACACCAATTACTCATCCCTGTCGACTTCATACACATCGGGACAGTACCAATTTCAGTATTTTGAGCACCGGGACCTCATGCGCCGGTAAATCATACTGCTCCCGTTTCCTGAAATAGTGACTCATAAATCCCTTTGCTCCTCGGTAGTTTCCAGTATAGTACTCTTAATACTATATTTAACCTTTGGATTTTTAAGATCCAAGTGCATGATTTCACATTTTGTTACATTAAATTGTAGTTGCCACATTCTTGACTGTATGTTTCTCTGTTCTGAATAATAATTAAAATCTCTAGTATTAATTATTTCATGAATATAAATAAGTAACACACATTCCTATGGTCTGAATAGATTCTGTATTTATCCATAAGGAGTTTAATAGGTATATATAAACCCTCACAGATTATCCTCTATTGCTGATTCATTGAAGTCAGTCTACCACCTTGGAACTAATAACAGTTTAGTAGTATTCTCTACACCTATGCAGCGTTGGTATGTACAGTATAACCATCTCCATTGGTCACCATAAGCTATATAGAAGTCCTCTAGTGGTTCATTTATTTAATTATTTCCTATTTTCTTTTTAGGTTCAACGATAGTGTTGGCCTTTTTATACTACAGTTCCCTCTGAGGATTATTTTCAGTTGAAGAATCCTATTTGAAATCCATATTGATTGTATATATGCAATACACTAATTTGGTATGTACATGTAACTCTACCTGCTCTCCTCTCTCTTGACTATTTAATTGTGAACCTTTTTTAGTAATATGAACTTATATGTTAGTTTCCAGATCACTTCAAGCCTGCAGTTCTAATGATACATCTTTGTTTATCATGTGTTTTTCAAATTTACTTCTATGCATTTATTATGTTTATACTGTATGTTTATCTGCTATTTTCAAAATGTATCAATACTGTGGTACTGAGTTGCTCTGTTTATCATTTAGATAATGTACCCCTGAGGAAGTTCTTTAGGATGAAATGCGTTGGGGTCAATGTTCTTTTGATATCAGTGCTACCATTTGAGCAATATTCCGGCCAAGAAAATTGCTATATCTAACTGGAAGGATTTGCCTTGTATTTTTTTTACAAAAAATCTGTATATGTTTGTACTTTCCTACTTTTGTAATGGAACTGTGAATAAATTTTAATTGATTTACATCTTATTTTTTCTAAAATGGTTACCATATTGTAAATGCCAAGACTATATTGTCTAGACAAATGAGACTAGCGCCCTCAGAACAGCATTTTATATATAAATTGATATATATATATCAGATTATAATAAGATACCAATAATCAGTACTTTTTTTCTGATGGTCCTCAATGATACTAAGTACTGACACCCAATGATAGTGGGAGCAAATTCTTCCACCATCATTGATGGCATATTTTAACACTACTTTCTGGAACCAGTCTAGTCCTTTCCAGCTACTTTATAGACCAGGGCACTACTAACCTGGCCATGGGATCTTCAGCAGTTTAGGTGAGTACCGGTACATTTTTTTTTCATATTACAAGCAAAACAAATTTAATGGAAAAGATTAACTTATTATAAGAATAACATTCTCTATATAAGACTATATAAGATAGCCAGGCTGTTTGTGAGAAACGTTAAATCCTGCACTTCAATATAAAAAGCATATGAATGTAAGCTCTCATGAGTAGGGCCCTCTTCCCTCATGTGATTATCGTTTTCTTACTTTAATAATCCTCAACTTCCCAAATCCTGCAGTTCTCGGCCACCTGATACTTATCTCTGTCGTTTACTGGTGTAGTTATGCTTAGTTACCCTGTACTTGTCCTAAATTGTCTTCAACTGTAAGTCACTACAGTATTTTCCTGTTTTGATTATGTGCATATGCACTCTGTAATTGTGTGCTGTGTAACCCTTGTGGAGCCATATAAATAAAGGATAATAATAAGAATAATAATAATAATAATAATAATATGGAAATTGGATAAGATAAGACCAGGTTGTTTTAATACAGTCTAGGTGGAAAGGAAAATAATTTGAAGTGTACTGCACCTGCCTTTGCTAGATGTAGCATCTTCCTAGCAGGTAAGGTTGAGATGAATGAGTCACTGAGCTCCACTGTGGAGTCATCCACTTATGTTTTGGTGGGGAAGTAGAATATACTTATAGTGAACCTCACTTCCTTCTAATTATTAATAATGTTTGTGGTCATGTTAGTAATCAGGAATCCACTCAACTTTTCTGCTTAGGGTGAAATGGGTATGATTTTAAAATATTACAGTTTTACGGTCTTATCATTTCTTTTATGTTTTCTCAATGTTACAATAAGTGGAAAACAAATTCTGACAGTTCAGCACCTACACAATCATTTGTGAACACATTTATATATTCATGAAGGTATTAGAAGTTTTAGCTAATTCCTCTATGTTGCTCTCATTTTTATTCCATCCACAAACAGCAGACTTGAAGGACATACCTTTGAACTGGAGGCATGTTTGGTACATTTGAAATTGAGTAATGCTTATGCTTACAAACTACTTACAACATCAAGGTCTCATATAAATGCTGATAGGGTTAAACCTTGAGGCTGTAGATGGATTGGGCTTGATGACATTGGGTTATGTTAACAGGGTTTGCCAATAATGGTCCAGTGGGAGGAGTGTAGGTGCTGGCCTAATATTGGCAATTCTGCTGGAGATCAGCCTCTTTTTGTCTGATCTTCCATCCCTTCCTTTGTTTTTGTTTTGGACAATTGCCATTTATAGTGGTGGGTAAGTGCGGCCAACCAGTTGCAGTTTACTTTGTTCCTTTCGCCTTCTAGTAAGGGTGTCAATGATACCACCCTCCCTGTTGGAGCAGCTACTGTATATCTCCAATTCAGGTTGATATATGGTGGCATAATATGAAGGTGTGTTTGTGGCCTAGTTAGTCACTTTTGGTAGGCTATCACACCTTCCATAATTTTTCTCTTTTCTTCAATGCACATGATTGTTGACTGTTGCATTGGGATAAGGATGGCTGTTGCCTTTCCATCTTAGGTCCTCTTACCAACCCATTACCAACACATATGATAGCTTGTGTTGGGGTCTTAGCACAATGCATATGATAGTTGTATGGGTGTTCATTGATACCTATTGTCATCAAGTCTGGCAACCTTTTCGTCCACTACAATTCTAATAGTTTATTATAAATTAAAAAAAATACCAAGTTAACCACCATACTTTGTGTCTCTCTGTTTATTTAAATGGTTAAATTATTATGTTATTATGTTTAGTCTCAAGATGTCAGAACCCAAGCTATTGTCAGTCGTTAAGAGATTGAATGCCAGCGATATTTCTAAGTGTCTTGTTATGTAGAATCAAAGCAAAGGACATTGCATTTAATGCTGATACAAAGTCATTGTTGATTACCATTAATATTTAAATTATTTCAAATGCAATAACAGTCTCTTTTGTATTCCATACTCAAGCATGTTAATTTTTATATGAAATGCTATTTAAGTAATGATTTTACTTGTTCTCGTCTCTGCATTATACATATCTTTACAAATCATTACAATCAGATGTAACTGACATTGACAAGGTATAGAGCTCTGCATCATAGTCAGTAGAGAACCCTAATATAAAACGTCACTGTAAGAAATAGATATACGGTCCAGAAAATTATGAACTAATATTATTTTTCTATGCTACCTTTTACCATTATAGTAATTTCTGATAAAAGATAACATTTTTACTTCTACTTAATGCATTAACGCAGAAGAAAGAAAACTGAATAGTACATTGGAAGGCTTAGCCAACAATAGATAAAGATAGACATTGTATTAAAATGAAGAATATTATACTGTACCAGAAAATGTACCTGATATGGATGTGAATTACTAATGCATAATTATAATCCTACACCAGCTATTGTGATACTGTAGCTTCACCAGAGGAGTAAGACTACTGATATTTTATCATTGTAATGGTAAGAACCATAACAATCATAAACTGTTTTAAAAAAGCATTTTGTTATATTATAGAGTCAGATATGAATTTATAACTTTATAAATATGTCACACACGAACCTATAGGTGCTTTCAGAGTGGGATACTTACTGTACGATATCCCAGCATATGGAATGCCAGCAGTCATATGAACGACACCAGCACCATGAAGTAGATTATCCCAACAGGGGTTAGGCAAGTACTACACCCTCCTTCCCCCTCCAAACCCTAACCTGTCCTTCCCATAGCCTAACCCTTCCCAGTGGTGCCTAAACCTAACCCACCATTCCTGCAGCCCAATCCTAACCCTCCCACACCTGCAGCCTAACTCTAACCCTCTCTCCCCGCAGCCTAATCCTACCTATCCACAGTCTAACCCTAACTCTCTTCCCAAAGCCTAAACCTAACCCCGCCATGGATTACCTATGATGAGTCCAAGCAGACCTCGATCAGGAATCTGGCATCCAGTGCCGGCTTTAAGATCCATGTCGGTATGCCGGCACCGGCATTCCAAGCAGTGTCGGGATTCTGGTATTGGCATTTCGACTGCGGGGATGCTGAACGCCGGTATTCTGAATGGATCCCTTCAGAGTAATCGTGCAAGAAAATATTTGAACCACCTGCGTGCCTTGCTAGCGAAGAGGCTGCTGGAACTAGATGTGACTCAACCAATCACAAATGATGAGACAAAAATATCAGATAATAGTTCCTACGCACTTATCCTTCAGGGTATATAACCAGAAATTCCTTAAAATGACTGGATTATCTGTAGAAGCTCAGTCCGCTTATGCAAGGTAAAGAGTCACTTTAAAATAAATGCAATATCCACATGAAAAATTTAAATTCAGTCAGTTTCTTATCTCTTCTCCTCCTGGGTCCTCCAGTTCTTGCAGGTATCAATAACACTTGTGACCAGGTGTTCCCACTTTTGTCAATTGATCCTCAGATCAGGTAAATGAAAAAGACAAACAGTAGGAAAACATAGTGTATACCATACAAGTTTAATGTTAAAAGTTCTCAAAACAATTGTATAAACATGCGTACCAGAAGCAACCTTTGTAGCCTCCCCTATTAAGTTGTACCTCCTCTAGGACCAAGTTAGCACTAGACAGCAAACACCAACGAGTTTCAACCTTTAGAAGGTCTTTTTCAAGATGTGAATCTCTATCTGAAGGACCAGGTATTTATAGTAAAACAAGACACGCCCACTTCCTGTCACAAGGGGCGGTATTCCAACATCATTAGTTAATCAACAATTTAAAACTTAAAATTCAATATAGATGTCTACATTATCACCAATATAAAAGGAAGTAATAAAACTAGACACCTCCCTAATTTAAGAAACAACCCCATGATCGGAATGCGTTCCATTCCTGGAACACATAATGTCAACATCCGCTACCCTGGAAGTGATGTAACGACTCCACGCAGCATCCAGGAAGCGGCTCAGCGATCTGAATTTTATTTTTTCATGTGGATATTTGTATTTATTTTAAAGTGGCTATTTATTTTGAATAATCGGACTGAGCTTCTACAGACAATCCAGTCATTTTAAGATAAGGATAAGTATGGTAATACTAGTGAAAAGGGCCTATTTAGAGGTGGACAGATATACAACTTTGTTGCATATAGGAACAGACAACAAGAAAATGCTTACTTGCATCTATATGAGATAAGTATGCAGGACCTATTATCTGTTGTTTTTGTCCCTTCAGAGTAATCATTTGTCAATCTTGGCTCATTTAGAGCTGGTTGAATAATTGTCTTTGTTTATTATTATGTGTAAGATCAGTATTTCCATACTGTGCATGTGCCCAAAACAAGAATGCATCCATCTGTATCAAGTTTCTGCATATCTGATTCCTTCTGCATGGAAAGATGGTACAGGCAAAGATGGTGCAGGGAAAGATGATGCAGGAACAGATGGTGCAGGGAAAGATGGTGCAGAGACAGATGGTGCAGGGAAAGATGGTGCAGGGAAAGATGGTGCAGAGACAGAAGGTGCAGGGAAAGATGGTGCAGGGAAAGATGGTGCAGAGACAGATGGTGCAGGGAAAGATGGTGCAGAGACAGATGGTGCAGAGACAGATGGTGCAGGGAAAGATGGTGCAGGGAAAGATGGTGCAGGAACAGATGGTGCAGGGAAAGATGGTGCAGAGACAGATGGTGCAGAGACAGATGGTGCAGAGACAGATGGTGCAGGGAAAGATGGTGCAGGGACAGATGGTGCAGGGACAGATGGTGCAGGGACAGATGGTGCAGAGACAGATGGTGCAGAGACAGATGGTGCAGGGAAAGATGGTGCAGAGACAGATGGTGCAGAGACAGATGGTGCAGAGAAAGATGGTGCAGGAACAGATGGTGCAGGGAAAGATGGTGCAGAGACAGATGGTGCAGAGACAGATGGTGCAGAGACAGATAGTGCAGGGAAAGATGGTGCAGGGAAAGATGGTGCAGGGACAGATGGTGCAGAGACAGATGGTGCAGAGACAGATGGTGCAGGAAAAGATGGTGCAGGGAAAGATGGTGCAGGGACAGATGGTGCAGAGACAGATGGTGCAGAGACAGATGGTGCAGTGAAAGATGGTGCAGGAACAGATGGTGCAGGGAAAGATGGTGCAGAGACAGATGGTGCAGAGACAGATGGTGCAGGGAAAGATGGTGCAGGGAAAGATGGTGCAGGGACAGATGGTGCAGAGACAGATGGTGTAGGGCCAGATGGTGCAGAGTAAGATGGTGCAGGGAAAGATGGTGCAGGGACAGATGGTACAGGGAAAGATGGTGCAGAGACAGATGGTGCAGGGAAAGATGGTGCAGGAACAGATGGTGCAGGGAAAGATGGTGCAGGGAAAGATGGTGCAGGGAAAGATGGTGCAGGAACAGATGGTGCAGGGAAAGATGGTGCAGAGACAGATGGTGCAGAGACAGATGGTGCAGGGAAAGATGGTGCAGGGACAGATGGTGCAGGGACAGATGGTGCAGAGACAGATGGTGCAGGGAAAGATGGTGCAGGAACAGATGGTGCAGGGAAAGATGGTGCAGAGACAGATGGTGCAGAGACAGATGGTGCAGGGAAAGATGGTGAAGGGACAGATGGTGCAGAGACAGATGGTGCAGGGAAAGATGGTGCAGGAACAGATGGTGCAGAGACAGATGGTGCAGGGAAAGATGGTGCTGGGAAAGATGGTGCAGGGACAGATGGTGCAGAGACAGATGGTGCAGGGACAGATGGTGCAGGGACAGATGGTACAGGGAAAGATGGTGCAGAGACAGATGGTGCAGGGACAGATGGTGCAGGGACAGATGGTACAGGGAAAGATGGTGCAGGGACAGATGGTGCAGGGACAGATGGTACAAGCAATATAAGCAATATACACCGTATAAGCAATCAGCAATCAATTGGTGCACTCAGTATGTATAGAAAAAAATATTTGTTTCAGTGAACTTAAGAGCACAATCAGCACATTTGAGTGGTCATAGAGCTATATAGCTCATATATAGATGTCTCTGGCTCATCCTATATTCAGTCCGGGAAGTTTGGCACTAGTACATCGTGCACACACATATAACATTGATTGAGAAAAATAAATTATAAATTCCAGCACCTCCCGTCTGTCGGGTGGACAGCAGTGGCTGATGGCTCTCATAAGTTAGAGGAGAGCTTTTTTGCTGAGTGTGGCAATTTATACCGGCGAGTAACTGGACACAGGGTAGTCCCACACACACAGGTACTCAATGCTATTAAGTGTAATTTAATTAACACACTAATACAAAGGTACAGAGAATCATCAGGAAATTGTATTCAATACATAAATGTACCCTATTTAATAAAATTTAATCAATTTAACATACTTACGCAGAGGCACAGACAGTCATCACAATAAATATAAGGAATTCATATTTATTTCCTAACAAATTCTGCTGTTAAGCTGACAGCAGAAAAAAGATGACTCTGAAATAGCTAAGGACTCCAATAATCATCCCAGGAATTAGTCGGCAATTTCTTAACAATAAGCATACTATTCATATAAAGCATAAATATAATAATTGAAGTAATACAATTAGTGTCAGTGCAATCATTGGAGCGGACAAATCTTTTAATCAATTTTCTTCACTTTTCTATCTGAGTGCACATTTCTTTGACTTCTCTTTCAATTTTAACCCTATATTTCGCATATGGCCCAAATTTGGGTCTCTTAATATAATAATAAAAGTTAAATTTTAATATATTTCTGTGTGCACCTTACAGTACAACCCCATTTCCTTTTTTTGTTTAAAAGATGGTGCAGGGACAGATGGTGCAGAGACAGATGGTGCAGGGACAGATGGTGCAGAGACAGATGGTACAGGGAAAGATGGTGCAGAGACAGATGATACAGGAAAAGATGGTGTAGGGAAAGATGGTGCAGAGACAGATGGTGCAGGGAAAGATGGTGCAGGGAAAGATGGTGCAGGAACAGATGGTGCAGTGAAAGATGGTGCAGGGAAAGATGGTGCAGGAACAGATGGTGCAGGGAAAGATGGTGCAGGGAAAGATGGTGCATAGACAGGTGGTGCAGAGACAGATGGTGCAGGGAAAGATGGTGCAGGGAAAGATGGTGCAGGAACAGATGGTGCAGGGAAAGATGGTGCAGAGACAGAAGGTGCAGAGACAGATGGTGCAGGGACAGATGGTGCAGAGACAGATGGTGTAGGGCCAGATGGTGCAGAGTAATATGGTGCAGGGAAAGATGTTGCAGGGAAAGATGGTGCAGGGACAGATGGTGCAGAGACAGATGGTGCAGGGACAGATGGTGCAGGGAAAGATGGTGCAGAGACAGATGATACAGGGAAAGATGGTGCAGGGAAAGATGGTGCAGAGACAGATGGTGCAGAGACAGATGGTGCAGGGAAAGATGGTGCAGGGAAAGATGGTGCAGGGACAGATGGTGCAGAGACAGATGGTGCAGGGACAGATGGTGCAGGGAACGATGGTGCAGAGTAAGATGGTGCAGGGAAAGATGGTGCAGGGAAGTATGGTGCAGGGACAGATGGTGCAGGGACAGATGGTGCAGGGAAAGATGGTGCAGAGTAATATGGTGCAGGGAAAGATGGTGCAGGGAAAGATGGTGCAGAGACAGATGGTGCAGAGACAGATGGTGCAGGGACAGATGGTGCAGGGAAAGATGGTGTAGAGTAAGATGGTGCAGCGAAAGATGGTGCAGGGAAAGATGGTGCAGGGAAAGATGGTGCAGAGACATATGGTGCAGAGACAGATGGTGCAGGGAAAGATGGTGCAGAGACAGATGGTGCAGGGAAAGATGGTGCAGAGACAGATGGTGCAGGAAAAGATGGTGCAGGGAAAGATGGTGCAGAGACAGATGATGCAGAGACAGATGGTGCAGGGAAAGATGGTGTCAGATGATTCGATGTTGCGTCTTAGGACAAAACTCGGATCAGTAATGCATGCTGATGCCTCCTGCTGCATTACGATATTAGAGCTTTTGCTGCTGCTTTCAAATAAGAAGCAGCAATAGCTACTCTAATCACATCTGAATCAGGCCCCTGATGGACTGTTTGCATATTGACCTCTAGCTGAGAGTACTTCTTTAATTAGTATTGTGGCTATATTAGATTAAATAATTAAATATTAACATCCTTTGTGTTTCTTTACTGTCTTTTCCATACCAACTTCTGTTTTAAAGACAACTCTATACAAGGTAAGTACAGCTTTCAATAAAACATTATTATTTCTTATGTTTCTAACTGAATTACTCTATTGTACATAACATAATAACAACATAATAACATGTTTTATGACTTTATTCAGTTGTGTAAAAATTGGATAATGCCCCTTCTGCTTTGTGTACTACCAAATATGCCTAAGAATTGCATAGCCTACACTTCTGTTAAGTGTACATACACACATTGGTATGCCTGGCATATGACTGGTGCAAGTAATACCCTTTGCGGGATGGTATTGGAATACCAACAGTCGGTATCCTGGCGGTCAGAGTCCCGACAGTGGAATCTCGATGCTCAGTATGCTGACGGCTCCCGGTAAGTATTTTCACCATAACCCTACCCCTAACCCAACCCACTCACAGCCTAACACCAACTGTCCCCTCCAGAAGCCTGACTTTAACTGTCACCTCCAAAAGCATAACCATAACTGTCCCCTCCCACAGCCTAACCCTAACCATATGCCCCCACAGCCTAACCCTAACCATCCCCTGCCTGCAGCCAAACTCCAACCTCCCCCTAGTGCCTAAGCCTAACACTTAATCCTAACGCTAGCCTTAAGTCTCAGTAATTACCATTGGGGTCCATCGGGATTCTGCATTCGGCATTCTGAATGTCATGATTCCGACTGTCGGGATCCTGACTGCATCCGCAATTTGCAATGGAAGATGTGTCCATCTCGTATAGATGCAAGTAAGCATTTTCTTGTTGTCTGTTCCTATATGCAACAAAGTTGTATATCTGTCCACCTCTAAATAGGCCATTTTCACTAGTATTACCATCAATAGCTCTCGAAAGAGCAGACATTCCTGATGGGAATTTTCTGTGGAGTACCAGGACCTGCTTTTCTGGCAACTTTTCTCCTGATCTTCCATTCATGTTCTCTGTTATGCCATCTCCCTTTAGTCATCCATTTGTGAGCACTATTACTAATCAGGCCACAGCTGTGGCCTAGTCCTCCGTCAGTTCATTTTCCTAATTACAGCTTCTGAGCCTCTTCTGTCTACCTCTTGGAATTTACAGTCTATATGTAGGCCATGACTGAAGAATCAGGTCCTTTACCAGCCTGGAAGCTAATAAATGATACATTCATGTCCTTATCCTCTCTTGTCTAGATCACTGTAATTTACTCCTCTCTGCTTTCCCGATCTCCTGCCTCACACCTCTTCAGTCTATACTGAACTCTGTGCTGGCCCTCCTCTGCTAGTCACTAAAATGGCCACCTGTCTCATACAGAATCATATTTTTTAAAACATTCAACCAACAAAGCCTTCAACCAATCTCCTGTCTCATATCTGCACACACTCCCTCCTGCCCTCTATAAATATCTCTGTCCTATAGTATTTACCCTGCATGTGAGAAAATTAATGTATTTACACCCCTTGCTCCTTTTTCTGCTTTGCTCCCAGCTCAGAATCAGTTTCTATGATCATGAATCAGTCCCTATGACCACGCATCTCCTCATTAGGTTTTGGCTGAAGGAATGTAATCGCAGATAGAAAATCTCAAGGACTTCCTTTGCAATGCAAGAACCTTAGAGATAATTTGGCATTGCGAGCAGTTTAGAACAAGGGGGTAATTCAGAGTTGATCGCAGAAGCAAATTTGTTAGCAGTTTGGCAAAACCATCTGCACTGCAGGGGGGGAAGATATAACATGTGCAGAGAGAGTTAGATTTGGGTGGGGTGTGTTCAAACTGAAATTGAAATCTAAATTTCAATGTAAAAATAAAGCAAGCAGTATTTACCCTGCACAGAAACAAAATAACTCACCCAAATCTAACTCTCTCTGCAAATGTTATATCTGCCACACCTGCAGTGCACATGGTTTTGCCCAACTGCTAACAAATTTGCTGCTGCGATCAGGTCTGAATTACCCCCCAAGTATAGATGTGTTGATGAAGAGCAATCAAATCTTTTTGTGGTTTTCTTAGGCTTTCTGAAGGTTACTTGCAATGTAAACACTTCTCTAATATCTATAAGCTATGTGCTGTCTATGGTAGCCTGAATTTAAGTCCATGCTTGGCAATTTTAAAGTAGTAGCCGCTACCAACAGGTGAGACTTGCCACCTAGCATTCACTGTTTATCTTATCAGCAAACCTTGACTGAGTTGAGCCAGTATTTCTGCCATTAATACCGATTTTAGGCATAAGCCAAAAACCCCGGTTTAATGTTATTATTATAATCCTTTATAAATAGACATTTTAATTTCCCATATTTCCATCTTCATGAAAATTTCTGTTTTATGATTTAGGACAACTTTTAAATTTATGTATTTATTTCAGCAATATTTTTCACACAATTATTATACAAAATTAACTCAATACAAAACTCTTTAGCAAAATATAATACAAATGCAATAAAATAGAAACAGAATAAAATAAAGTAGTATGGCAAAAACATAGAAATTGGAAAATATTGGGTGATTTCCTGACATTTTCAGTTAAAATCTTGCTGTTATTCCAAATATTTTAGGTTTTATAACATATTTGGGTTCTCAGTAAATATACGGTGTGCTACTGGGAATAATCACAGAATCAGTGAGGTATTCTGACACATATTCTGATTTGTCAAGCAGAGCACTTACATTTGAACTTTGTTCACATCCACTCACACAGACAACGTCTTGTTTTTGTATGGTTAGTGCTTCCTTTGTAAGTCTGAGTCGTACATCACAAGCATTTTCTGAACCTTCATTATACAGCTGTGCAAAACCAGTTTTAGTCTGTGGATGAAGAAAAGAACATGTTGCCTTTGAGATAAGTAAAAGAAAATTGTAATCAAATAAACAAAATAATAAATCTTATGTACAAATTCCCTGCACATTTCATGTTTAGTTTTCAAGAAAATGTTTTATGTGATCTGACAAATTTTTCAAAGTATGTTTTGATGAGACTGACTCAATTTTGTAATAAATGTATTGACAGTTACAGTATTATTTCTGAGATAGTTTGATTTGGTATTCTAGACTGCTTTTTTTGATAGATATACGAACAGTCATCAAAATTCATAAATCAGCAAAAAGATAACCCAACTTCCCATTATTCAATTCACTGGAGAATTTTCAATGCAGGGCCAATAATTATTTTGTATCTAATAATATGAAAAATATATATTATATTCTAAGTTCCTACTAAAAACTCAGATGTTCGGTGGACACTTTTTGGGTTTTGTGGTTTGGTTTTGGATCAGGATCTCTGTTCATGTTTTGGATCTGGATTGGTTTTGCCAAAACTACCCTTTCGGGTTTTGGTTTTGGATTCGGATTTTAAAAAAAACAAAACATAAAAACAGCTAAAATCAAAGAATTTGGGGGTAATTTTGGACAAACTGAAAAACTAGGGGCCAAAGCCTCCGAATTTGTACCCTGTTCTCCATTTTCAGGTATTAAGATAATCTCGGATTTAATACTGGGATGCAAATAAATTGGTGTATACCACAGGATCAAGATTGAATATTTTCCCCACCACGTAGTCTGGAGACTTATTTTGTGAAAATCTCGTGGGTTTCTTTTTTCCCATTTTTTAATTGCATTTTTATTTACATATTTTGTAGCAAAAGCCTTATTTTCATTTTCACAGCTCCCAGTTACACGCATGTGAGCATAATTGTGTGTCCCAGTTACACGCATGTGAGCATACCTGTGTGTCTTGTTTATTTTATTCATATTTTGTTTTTAAATAAAGCTGCACCTTAGATGTTTTAGCAGCCCCTCCTGAGCCCCCACAGCAGCCCCGGATGGGGCAAGTTGAGTTCGGGTGTGTTCGATACAGTACTAAGCAGGACTGTGCAGTGAATTTTTTGTTAATGAGCCCCTGCCCTAGTGGAGCTTACCACTCTACAGTAAAAACTCATTTTATACTATAAGTAGGACTGTGGGAGGAAGCAAAGATAACCTCTGTGCCCACAGCATTGCTTAGCCTGGCAAACCAGACATCTTCCTGGCTTTAAGCCACCATGAGACTCCATACAGGCCCTTATTCAGTAACTGTCCCTCACAGGAGCTCCTGGCCCATCTAGTGCTGCAGTGCAATGGAAAGCTAATGCAATGCAAGATCACTGAAACTCTGTTCTTCTAACACCGCAAGGTCTTGCGATAACCCTATGCAGCCCTTGCGATAACCCTACACAGACAAAGAAAAGACGTGCAAGGTGGAATTATCCTTGGACCCTCTCACCCACCCTTATATTGTATAAACAGGACATGCACACTTTAACAAACCAATCATTTCAGCGACAGGGTCTGCCACACGACTGTCACTGAAATGATTGGTTTGTTTGGGCCCCCACCAAAAAAGAAGCAATTCATCTCTCCTTGCACAAACTGTCTCTACTGAGGCAAGATGTCATCCTCAGATTCTCCCCTTCAGTGTTTACATCCTCATCCTGATCCTCACAGAGAAATAATTTGCAAACAAACCACAGCAATTAGGTGTCAGTGGACTGCTTACGCTATTACCCAAATTTTCTGAACTTGACAATGACTTATGAGAAATGTGTTGCAGGTAACGTATAATGAAGGATGTTCCTAGGTAGTTAATGTCCTCATCCCTACTTATTATGGATTGACAAAGGCAACAGATGGCTTGACACCTGTTGTCCAGATTTTCCACACCGAAGGTGGCTTTTTTGGTATTTTGCCCAGCCATGACAATGGGCTTTTACATCCCATGGCCAACAACTGTCTCCACAAGTGCCTTATTCAGACAAACCACCATCAGAATCCTCATCATCACATTACTCCTCAGCGCCAGCAACAGTGCAATGGAAAGCTGATGCAATGCAAGATCACAGAAACTCTGTTCTTCTAACACCGCGAGGTCTTGCAATAACCCCACGCAGCCTTTAGAAAAAAAATGTACAACAAATGCGCATCTTGTAAATAAATAATCCCAAAATGTGGAACATTTATATAATAAACTAAAATTAAGGTTGACTAATTGGAGCCATTCATTTGAGTGAGTCCCTAACATGAAATAATTGAGAAGAACATTTCTCTAGTGCTGGGTACACAGTGCACACTAGAAGATGTAGATGAGCGGGTTCAGACAGGGCACACTTGGAATTATATGGCAGACATATAGACATACAGTAGCTGTGTTTGGAAAATCTAGGTTTCTCTGGCGGTTGAGCTGGACTATGATTCTCTCTCTTCCAAGTCTGACTTTGGCCACAAATGTGGTCCCATTGGAAAACACTTCGTCAAAATTGCAATTTCCATGTCCACCTTTGAGGCTATATGTTTTCACAAATCTGTTTGTGATGTTAAAGCTTGTTTCATATTCTGATCTAGGCTTTAATTTAAACTTAGGATCAAGTGCAGCAGCACTCCTGGATTTATATGACAGCACCTCTGGATTTATACAGCAGATAGGCAGCACCCCTAGAGAATTACACAGCACATCAGACAGCCAACAGCACCCCTGGTCTTAAACGGTAGTGGGGCAGCACCCCTGGATTGATAGTGCAGAGGGGTAGCACTCCATATAGGGTAGCACCCCTGGAATGATGTGGCAGACAAAGAAAATACATGCACAATGGAACTGTCCTTGGGCCCTCCCACCCAATCTTATGTTGTACAAACAGGACATGCACACTTTAACAAACCAATCATTTCAGCGACAGGGTCTGCCACACGACTGTCACTGAAATGATTGGTTTGTTTAGGCCCCCACCAAAAAAGAAGCAATTAATCTCTCCTTGCACAAACTGGCTCTACAGAGGCAAGATATCGTTTACATTTCCAAACTCTCCCACCCCCTTCAGTGTTTACATCCTCATACACACAGAGAAATAATATTCAAACAAACCACATCATTTAGGTGTCAGTGAACTGCTTATGCTATTACCCAAAGTTTCTGAATTTGACAATGACTTATGATAAATGCAATGCAGGTGACGTATAAGGGAGGATGTTCCTAGGTGGTTAACATCCTTACCCCTACTTATTATGACAATGACAATGGGCTTTTTCATCCCATGGCCAACAACTGTCTCCACTGGTGCCTTATGCAAACAAACCACCATCAGAATCCTCATCATCAACTTCCTCCTCAGCACCAGCTACAACAATATTCTACTCATCCTGGTGTACTTCTAGAGTGACATCCTCAATCTCAGTATCAGCAACTGGACTGGCGGTGCTCCTCCCAGCACTTGCAGAGGGGTATGCAAATGGTGGTAGGAGCCTCCTCTTCCCATACAGTCTTGGGAAGGTCCGGCCTAGACATCACAACAGTGGACAAACTTGGAATCTCCTTGGGGATTTGTGATATCTCTGAATGCACAGTGTTTTTTTCTTGTGTTTTAACAAGCTTTATTTTTTTAATTTTTTGAGAGGGAGGAGGGCTTCCATCTTCATGGAACCACAGTCACGAACGTAGGCCAAGGCCTTAGTCTTTCTTTGCCACTTCGTGTCATGAATGGCATATTGTCAATTTTATGTTTCTTATAAGATAATTTATTTATTTTTTTGGTTCTTAATATTTGATTCTTAGAATTTAAATGCCTTCTATGACATTGGGGATTGGCCTTAGCAGACGACGTTGATGGAATTGCATCATCAATGTCATGACTGGTGGCAGCAGCAGCTTCAGCACCAGTATTAGGAACTGGAAGTGGTTCCTGATCTTTCACTTTTTTATTCCTCCAAATATTTGTTCTCAATTTTATAGGACAGCACCCCTTTATTATTACAGTACACAGAACACCACCTGTTTAGTTTTTACAGCACCCTTGAATATTTAAAGTGTACAAGACAGGGCCAGTGTACATTTCTTTTCACAGCACCGCTGTATTTTTACAGCATACAGGACAGTGCCAGCACCCCTGTATTTTTACAATACCCCTGTAATTTTACAGCATACAAGACAGGGCCAGTACCCCTTTATATTCATACAACCCCTGTATTTTTTCTGCATATAGGACAGGGCCAGTGTACATTTATTTTCACAGCACCCCTGTATTTTTACAGCATAAAGGACAGGGCCAGTGTACATTTATTTTCACAGCACCCCTGTATTTTTACAGCATACAGGACAGAGCCAGTGTACATTTATTTTTACAGCACCCCTGTATTTTTACAGCATACAGGACAGGGCCAGTGTACATTTATTTTCACAGCACCCCTGTATTTTTATAGCATACAGGACAGGGCCAGTGTACATTTATTTCCACAGCACCCTTGCATTTATTTTCACATCACCCTTGTATTTTTACATCATACAGGACAGTGCCAGCACCCCTGTATTTTCACAACATCCCTGTAATATTACAGCATACAAGACAGGGCCAGCACCGCTTTATAATCACAGCACCCCTGTATTTTTACAGCATACAGGACAGAGCCAGTGTACATTTATTTTTACAGCACCCCTGTTTCTTTTACAGCTTACAGGACAGTGCCAGTGTACATTTATTTTCACAGCACCCTTGTATTTTTACAGCATACAGGACAGTGCCAGCACCCCTGTATTTTCACAATACTCCTGTAATTTTACAGCATACAAGACAGGGCCAGCACCCCTTTATATTCACAGCACCCCTGTATTTTTACAGTATACAGGACAGGGCCAGTGTACTTTTATTTTCACTGCACCCCTGAATTTTTACAGCATACAAGACAGGGCCAGTCTACATTGATTTTCACAGCACCCCTGCATTTTTACAGCATACAAGACAGGTCCAGTGTACATTTATTTTCACAGCACCATTGAATTTTTACAGCATACAAGACAGGGCCAGTGTACATTTATTTCCATTGCACCCATGACATTTTACAGCATACATGACAGGGCCAGTCCACATTTATTTTTACAGCACCCTTGAATTTTTACAGTATACTTGACCGGACCAGTGTACATTTATTTTCACAGCACACCTGAGTTTTTACAGCATACATCACAGGGCCAATGTACATTTATTTTAACAGCACCACTGAATTATTACAGTATACAAGACAGGGCACGGGAGCAAGTAATGAGTGTGGATGAGAAACGTAGATCTTGTGAAGAGCGAAGGGGCTGGGTTGGGAGATATTTTGAGATAAACAAAGAGAGTATGTTGGTATAGTATGGTTAATAGCCTTGTGTGTAAGTAACAGTATTTTATATTGAATACGGTAGAATACAGGTAGCCAATGGAAGGACTGACATAGTGGGTCTGCAGACGATGAACATCTAGCAAGGAATATTAGCCTCGAAAGCTGCATTTAGAATGGAATGTAATGGTGAGAGTCTCTTCTTAGTAAGACCAGTAAGAAGGCTATTGCAATAATCAATGAGGGAGATAATGAGAGCATGAATTTGAGTTTTAGCAGTGTCTTGTGTAAGGTATGATCGTATTTTGGATATTTTTCTTAGATGCATGTAACATGATTTTGAGACAGATTGAATATGGGGAGCAAAGGACAGCTCTGAGTCAATTATGACACCTAGGCAGCAAGCTTGTGCTGTAGGGTTGATTGTATAGTTCTCAACAGTGATAGAAAAATCAGGTTGGTAACTGCTATTGGCCAGTGGAAATATAATTAACTCTGTTCTAGAAATATTAAGTTTGAGGTGGCGAGATGACATCCAAGATGAAACAGCAGAAAGGCATTCAGTGACCCGGCCCAATACAGATAGAGAGAAATAAGGAGAGGATAGGTAGATTTGAGTATCATCTGCGTACATATGATACTGAAATCCAAAACAGCTGATTAGTTTCCCAAGAGATGAGGTATAGATTGAGAAAAGCAGAGGAGCTAAGACTGAGCCCTGCAGTACTCCAACTGAAAGAGGTAGTGAAGAGGAGGTGGATTCGGAGAAACGGACACTGAAAGACCGATTAGATAGGTAGGATAGGAACCAAGAGAGGGCCATGTCCTGAAGACCTAGAGATTGCAGTGTTTGTATGAGAAGAGAGTTGTTAACAGTGTCAAAAGAAGCAGAGAGATCTAGAAGAATAAGTAGTGAGTAATGGCCTTTAGACTTTTGCAGTGACCAGATCATTCACTACTTTAGTCAGCGCTGTCTCTGTGGAGTGTTGGAAGAGAAAGCCTGATGGATGTGGGTCCAATAAGTTGTATGAGTTAAGAAAATGTGTGAGGTGAGTGTAGGCAAGTTTCTCAAGTAGCTTGGAGAGACATGGGAGCTGAGATATGGGACAGTAGTTTGAGAGAGAGTTAGGGTCAGCATTTTGTTTTTTTCAGAATGGGAGTAATCACTGCATGAGAGAGATTAAAGATGTTAGTTAAGGTTGGGATGAGCACAGGAGACAGACCTTAACTTATTTGTGAGGGTATAGGATCAAGAGGAGAAGCAGTAGAGTAGCAGGATGAGAAAAGTGTTGATACTTCATCTTCATTTGTGGGCTCAAATGAAGAGAAAGTGCCAGAGGGTTCAGGTAGGGAATTGAGTAGGTCACTCTTTGAGGAAGACCATACCATTTCATCTTGGATCTTATCAATCTTGTCTTTGAAGTAGAAAGCAAGATCTTGCGCCTGGATAGTGGCTGGCGGGTTGGGTGAAGGAGGGTGAGAATTGATTTAAATGTATTAAAAAGTCGTTTGGGGTTAGAGGCTTGAGCAGAGATGAGAGTTTGAAAATATGTTTGTTTGACAGTGTCCAGGGCATTACGATAAGAGTGGTTGACAGTCTTATATGTGAGGAAGTCACTTGGAATACGAGATTTATGCCACTGGCATTTAACTTTATGTGACAGTTTTTGTAATTGTCTTGTTACTTTAGAGTGCCACAGTTGACATCTAGGCCTACGTGGAGTGTGATGGGTAGCAGGAGCCACTTAGTCAAGGGCTACTGTATCTCTAGTGTCTGGTTCAGGTGTGATACAGCCATCTCAGGAGACGTGAATGCAGAAATAGGTGAAAGCAGTTTTTGCAGTGAGGTGGAAAGTTCTTGAAGATTAATTGCATTAATATTTCTGCAGGTTTGAGGAGGATTGGAGGATGTCAGCGACACTGAGTTGGAAGTATTAGAGGAGAGCATGCAGGCGATAAGGTTGTGATCTGAGAGAGGGAAAGGCATGTTAGTGAATTCAGAAACTGAGCATAATCTGGTGAATACTAGATCAAGGCAGTCACCCTCTTGATGAGTAGAGGAGTCATCCATTGTTAGAGGCCGAGAGAGGAGGTTAGAGAGAGTAGATTGGCGGCTTTTGGACTATCAATAGTAATATTGAAATCTCCCATGATAATGGTGGAGATGTTAAAGGATAAGAAGTGAGGGAGCCAGGCAGAAAAATCGTCTAGAAATTGTTTGGGATGCCTAGGTGGGTGACAGATAGCTGCAACGCGCAGAGAAAAACAGTGTAAATTCTGATAGAATGTACTTCAAATGATGTAAATGTCAGTGATGGAACCTGTTGTAGAACTGTGTATGCGAAATATTGGGATAGTAATAATCCAACCCCACCACCTTTCCTTTAACCAGGCCTGGGGGTGTGTGTGAAGTGGAGACCACTGTGTGACAGTGCCGCAGGGGAAGCCATGTCTGGTTGTGTGAGCCATGTTTCAGTAATAGCCTGCAGGTTGAAGTTGTTAGATATGAAGAGGTCATGAACAGATGTTAGTTTGTTACAAACAGAGCGTGCATTCCATAAGCCACATTTTAGTGATTTGGAGGGTGATGGGATACATGTGATGTTTATGAGGATAGCTGTATTTCTATATTGCTGTGAATCAAGTGATTGTGAGCGGGGCAGGTGTTTGGGGCCTGGATTAGGTAAAATGTCACCAGCTAATAGCAGTAAGAAGAGAAGTAAATATAGTTGTATGAGGTTTGTGAATGTTTTTAATTGTGTCCAGTTGTGGATGTTATTGTTAAAGTACAAAAATTGGTAAAAAGCTCATGAGTGTTAATAAGAGGTGTGTGGATAATTGAGGCCGCAATGTGTACAGAGGGGTGGGTTGCAGGGAGAGTAGACAATGTGTTTGCTTTGAAGAAAATACCATGAAGTGCAATGAAGTACAACAATTTGAGGTGCATGGTGTGTTTGTGAAAGAAGGTATTTAGGCTAGAGTATGAATGTATGTGCAAGTTTTTAACTTGAACATTCAAATACTTGATTACTGGTGTTGTTCATCTGTTCATTTACAAACACCTTATGAATATGAATGCACATTGACCAGCACAGCTGACCCTAGATGGCATGTAATGAATACTATGGCTAATTGATACAGGCTACTAATGAGAAAAATGTGATGTTGATGAAAGGCGATAGATTACGCTGTATTGGAACAGTCATATAGACCTTTATTAACTATGGATCAATAAGTAAAATTAGAAGTACAAGTATTATAATTGCATTCAAATCACGATAGAGAAAAAGTTACTAAGCATAGATTGTTTACATAGTGATCACAAAGTGAGGGTTGCTGAGTTATATATACATACATTTGAAGTTGCAAAGATGGTCATTTGTAGTTGTTTTAGGTGCTTGATGTTTCCTTTCAGTTTTCGTACAGGCTAAGTACAGGCTGAAAAACACTTATATTTCTACACTTTGATTTCTACAACCTGCCTATGTCAGCCAGGCTATGTTAGCCTTGTTTCCCTTAATATATAGACCAAATACTAAGTGTTTGAATTTTCCCTGTTAAGGCCACACCTCACTATCCATCACCCACAGAGGGGTAGTGAGGAGAGCAATACATTTAAAACAAACAGATGCTGAGGGTGAGAGATACCATCATAGAAACACAAAACACTAACAGATCAGACAGTTCTTAAAATGATTTCAAATTACCTAAGAATGCAGTAATATTCATACCCCTTTTCCACTAGCTCAAAAAACACGGGTAAATGCACGGGGGCGCGCATTTACCCGTGTTTTTGGCAAGTGGAAAAGGGTAAACCCGGATCAAGTGACCCGTGAATCCTACCCGGCTATCTACCTGGGTAGGACACGGGAATGATCCGGGTAGGGTGTAGTGTAAACGGGAGCCGTGTCGATGCGACACGGCTCCCGTTTACACTGTATGGATGGGCGGCGCTGGGAGATCATGTGATCTCCCTGCGCCGCCCCTGCCGTGTAGCTAGAAGCGTCACCAACCCGGCATATGCCGGGTTGTGACTGCTAATGGGAAAGGGACCGAGCACGGGTCGCAGCAGGGGGCAGCTCCCGTGTCAGGCTCCCGGCTGCGACCCGTGCTCGTAGGTGTAAAAGGAGTAAGCCCAATGTATCAGTGTCTGCTGGGAGCAGTAGTTTGATTACATAAG